>NC_072407.2:40312954-40615984 GCF_028858775.2 Pan troglodytes | reverse complement strand
TGTGTACCAGGTGCTGTTCTGAGCAATTTTTTTGTTAGTTATCTTAACAGTCCTAGATAAGGTCACAGAGTCAGTATGGAGAAGTGCCAGCTCAAGAAGTCTGATCCTAGAAACCATGCCTTTAAGCACTTCACTGTCACTCTATTCATCGGGTGACTCCACTCCCCCCCTTCCCTACTACCACTGACAAACAGTTGACTTGCCTTTGCATCAACACATCCAGGGACTGGTAACTCTGAGCATTCCAAAAAAGCCTTTGGACAGCTCTGTTAAAAACTTTTAAAATTAAGCCTAAATCTTTCTCCCTGTACTCTACCCCAACTGGTTTCTGAGCCCCTGAGGTTGTACTGAAAATTTTCTGTCTTTCTTATACATGACATCTTTTCAAATATTTGAACAAGGTTATACCATCCTTTGTCAATCTTCTCATTTCATTCACTGAAACAAATTTATTTTTCAAAACCCAGCTCAGAATTCCATTTGTCTCTGAAGACTTTATCCCCCGTCTCCCACTACTGCAGGAAGAGTTCATCTTAATTTATCTGTGCTGCTCCTGTACTAGGGTCTACTGTTAAATTTATCATGCTGTATTGGAAACAGTTGTGTACATTTCTGTGTTCTCTACTAGACTCAGAGACATAAAAGGCAGAGTCCACATCTCTTCATCTTTGTATCCCAAATGCTTGATAGCTCAGGATGTGGCATAGAGCTGGCAGTCAATCAATATTAAGCTAACATTACTCATTTGAGCAAGTACAACAGTCAAGCATTGCTAGAAGCTGGCAAAACACTAAACTATACTTGCTCAATTATTTCACCTGTACCCTATATGACATGGTTTCAAGTCCTTAAATCCTCTTGATCAATCTATCTGGAAAAAATTTCACATTGACTGCACCCCTTTATATATACCATCCACAACTGAACACAAGACTCCAGATACGATGAGATTAGACTAACTCACATTCTCAATATTCCACTCATGCTATACAGCTAGAGCTCACATTCACACTGGTAGTGGCCATTCCACATTGTCATTCATTTAGCACAGTGCTAACTGAACACCTGTCAGCTAAGACACAATGCCTCAATCCAAGCACAGTTTGGACTTCATTTTCACTTATGATATTTCACCTTGTTAAACTCCATTCATTCTGTATAAAGTATTCTTCTTACATAGCTTTGAGAAAATTATCTACAGAAAGCAGACATGTAATTACTGCCTAAGTAGCCAGTATACTACATGGGGGACCATAAAAAGTAGGGGTTTCTCCAATAATGGAAGGAAGGGAGAGCACCAAGCTTCCTTCTATCTGAAACAAGAGTAAACATCTGTTAACTTTTTCTCCCACTTTTCCTTTATACATTTATCATTTTAAAAATACAAATAGCATGTGTATGATATAAAATTCTAAAAACCTTTAAGTATCTCCTGACTCTGCCAGTTCCCAACCATCAGAGGTAAATTCTGTCAAGAGTCTAAAGAATGTACTTCTAAATCTTTCCCTGTAATGTTTATAGAGAATAATAGATTTTTTCTAAAAATGGAACCATATTATATGTTATTCTTTACAGCTTTAATTTAATAAGTTATCATAGACATATCACCACTTTAGTATATGCAGATCTAGCCTATTCTGTCAAATAGCTGTATAGTCACAGCCCAGCTCTGCCACTCACTGTGTAGCACTGGGCAAGTTACTTGACCTCTCTGGGTCTCTGTTTCCCCGTATCTATAAAAAGGGATTACATCCCAGCACTTTGGGAGGCCAAGGCAGGTGGATCACCTGAGGCTGGAAGTTTGAGACCAGCCTGAACAACATGGAGAAACCCTGTCTCCACTAAAAATACAAAATTAGCCAGGCATGGTGGCACATGCCTGTAATCCCAGCTAGTCAGGAGGCTGAGACAGGAGAATCGCTTGAACCTGGGAGGCAGAGGTTGCGATGAGCCCAGATCGCACCATTGCACTCCGTCCTAGGCAACAAGAGCGAAACTCTGTCTCAAAAAAAATAAAAAGAAAAGGGGGGATTACAACTGTACAGGTCTGTATTTCCTTAACCTCAATTCCAAAATATCAAAAAGCTCAGGAAAAAAAAAATTCATAAGATAATGCCCAAATGCATTTGGGGACAAGACCTGATTGAATTAACATGAGAGTACTTATGCCTTTTATTCTACTCAGTGTTACCATTCATATATTTCCCTGTAGAAATACCAATATGCTTGCATATAAGGTGCTTTCCCAAAACCAGCCTAGAGATTTTGTATAATATATGGCACATGCACTGATTACCTTTCTAAACTCCAAAAAGTTCTGAATTCTGAAGCACATCTGACCCTGAGGGTTTAAATAAAGAATCGTGAAACTACACATGCCTCACAAGATTATTATGAAAATTAAACGAGTACGCATGGCATCTCAAAAAATGTTAGCCATGATGATGATGATGATGGATCAGTCTTACTATTCTGTCCTTTGCCTACACAAAGACCTGTTATAACTGTGCCCACTCAACTTTGAAGGCAGCGATGTTACCTAAAGATAAATCAAGATAATTCCTCATGTATTACAACCCCAGATAAAGCATAGAGTTGTAGAGGATTGAGTGAAAATTAGAAGTGTAGCTGGGTACCAACTTAAAACAAAAGAAACTGTTTCAAGCTATTTGTACCTGAAAAAATTAGATACACGAAAAAGCATCGGTTATGGCTTATGCACATTTACTTGTAACACCACCAGGCTTTAGCAATGCAAAGCTGAATAAACTGTGTTTGCAGTAGCTAGACAGTAAATAATGATAAGTAAACTCAAAGGTGGCTATTATTTCACTACAGTAGGATGTATACTTTATTACAAGAATTTCAACGTCAATCTGCTTTTCCAGAATTGGAGCCTAGAAAAATTTCAACATTTTATTTTATCAATCTCTTCTTTAAAATCATCTTTGTAAGTTACTTCAGCAAACAAATACCAAACAGATGCAGCCAGGTTGTGGTTTCCATTCCTGTAAATGTCTTCTCATAATGCTTTAAGAGTGTTAATAGAAATTCCTTTAACCTTCTTTTCCACTTCTTAAACTGGCATATTTTGAGCATTATCCAACACATCTCAGTAGTACTGAAAGCAAACAATTAACAGATTGTGCCAGCACAAATTCAAAATCCTTCTAGGCCTTTAATTTTATTTGTGTGGTTATCCCAATATAGAGATGACATGTTTTTACTGACTATTTATTTATTTATTTATTTAGAGACAGAGTATCGCTCTTGATGCGATCTCGGCTCACTGCAACCTCTGCCTCCCGGGTTTAAGCAATTCTCCTGCCTCAGCCTCCCGAGTAGCTGGGATTACAGGCGCCTGCCACTATGGCTGGCTAATTTTTTTTTTGTATTTTTAGTAGAGATGGGGTTTCGCCATGTTGGGCAGACTGGTCTCGAACTCCTGACCTCAGGTGATCCGCCTGCCTTGGCCTCCCAAAGTGCTGGGATTACAGGCGTGCGCCACTGCGCCTGGCCTTATTGACTTTTTAAAGGACTTTTGGAACATGCAGTTTCACAAACTGTCATTATTGAAGAGTTTAACAATACCCATCTTCAAATTTAGAACTTGCCTTTTCTATAAAAATATAAACCTAATATTAAAAGTCCCCAGGGACTGACAGAACAGATAATGACTTATCAGACAGCCAAGTGGTTTATGCAAATCCTAGTGGGTTTCTAAAAGGAAGCAATGCATTTTCAATTACCATTCACATACTTTTGTGTTTTTATCATGAAGTATTTTTCTAAAAGAAAAACGGGGAGAGAGAGAGAGACACTTGCCTAGATAACAGAATTCTTTGTTTTGGTTTGGTTTTTATGTTTTAAGGCTTTGAGCTCCACATGAAAGACTCAAAACGTCTTGTGATAAGTAAATGTGTATAAATATCTGCTGGTAAATCACAAGCAACACTTTCACAATCATGGCCCCCAGAAGGAAATACAGGGAGCATGCACTGCTCCATGGACTACTACACTTCACTTGAAGACCACAGGCCTGGTTAGGAATAGGGTTCACTTTTTGCCAAGTCACTGAGAGATAGAAAAATCATATAACCTCCCTAAAGTCTTGTTTTCTGCTATCAAATAATGAAGCTAACAACCACCTAAGCTAGTTAATGTTATGTGCTCTCTGAAAGAACATTATTATGAAATATGATACATGAAATTGTCACCACTGATTCAGCACACCTTTGATGTTTACCTTCAGATCCCTGCTTAATGAACTTACTCAAACAAAATGCAACTTTCAGACACAAGAGTAGTAGACCTAAAAAAGCAAATCACCACAAGCTTGCTTCTCTGAAAGTACACAGTGTACTTTTTAACAGCACTAGGGTTATATGTCTGCAAAAAAAAAGGGGGGGGGGGCGGGGGGGAGGTGGTTAAAAACTCTGAGAGTTGTGCAGGTCTATCAAAGCCCACTTACTCAAAATGGTATTCTTCTGCTCAGTAAGAATCTACTGCTATACTGAAAGGTAAGATGGGATATTATCAAAATATTATCACTTTGCCTAAGGAAATAAAACCATCAACATTTGTACTTCAACAATTGCACAAGGTGTGTGTCCTTTTATATTTGTGTAAATGGTCAAATCTCCAAAAGACCAAACTGCACTCTAACTGCAGAGATTTAATAAGGCTGCACAGATGTGATTAGAACAGATCTAGTATGAACTGATTTCTTCCTCCTTGACTGAACTACAACAACTTTGCATCCTCTAATTTTTTTGTCTTTCAGATAATATCAAGAAGAAAGAAAAACATCCAGTGAGAAATTCAGATTCTGTGACTTGAGAGAAACCTGAAGGTTATCTAGTCCAATCATAGAGAATAAATGAGTATGGGAAAGAAACTTCATGTGAGGTTTCTGTCAACTAATGACTCTATTGATGAGCAGTAATGGGTGGTTCTCTCATCATAAATAGTCATGAGATGCTCATGATTATGAACTTTAAAGTGTATCTGAAGCCATCAGGAAATTAAGCACAAAGCAGCAATCTTACCCTGGCAGGTATATTCATGCCTCCATTTATGTTCCATACCCCAATAACATTCAAAAGGCCACAGGCTGAGCACATATTACATCATTATATATTAGAGACCTACCAATACAAATGAGAAAACAAAAGAAGAAACAAAAGGAATAAAGGGAAAGCAGAATATAAAACAAAACATCTCTTACAAAACAGAAAAGAATCTACACTCCTTTATTGTTTTTCATCAGGATGAAATAAAAAACATACAATTCTAGCATAAAGGTATACGCTGCACTTCAAGTTATAAGCTTTTATCAACAGCCTTTTCTAACATGTAAAAGGCATAGACCTCTTCATTATCACCAAAAAAGTTGATAGTATAAGCATCTAGACTTCCATATATTATTAAATTGCCCTAGGTATAGCCCTTTGCTGTGAACATTAAAGGAAGTATTTGGAAGGAGGTAGGAAAGGTTTGGGGATTACTGTTGACTACAAAGCTTTAAGAGAGAGATGAATTGCGTTCCATGCAGCAGTAATAGAAGTATGTCTTAATAGCTATACATTTCCCCTTGACAAATTCTCACCTAAAGGAAAAGGGAGCACATCCATCCTAAAAACTGCATACAATTTTTAAAATGTGGGTTCAGATTATAAACAAAGATAGCACAAAGGATGCCTTAACAAAAACAGATCTAGGTCCTTCCCTAAAGAGACTTATAATTTACATATTGACTTTTTTTTTTTTTTTGAGACTGAGTTTTGCTCTTGTCACCCAGGCTCGAGTGCAGTGGAGCAATCTCTACTCACTGCAGCCTCTACTTCCTGGGTTCAAGTGATTCTCCTACCTCAGACTCCTGAGTAGCCAGGATTACAGGCGCACACCACCACACCTGACTAATTTTTGTATTCTGAGTAGAGACAGGGTTTCACCATGTTGGCCAGGCTGGTCTCAAACACCTAACCTCAAGTGATCCGCCCACCTCAGCCTCCCAAAGTGCTGGGATTACAGGCATAAGCCACTGTGCCTGGCTGTAATTTACATATTCTATACAATACTCTGTTTCTGTAATAGCAATAACTCAGATTTTTATGTTATACTAAACTTATGCATGATGTTAACATTGCAGAAGCCTGGACCAAGGCTGCATGGGCCCTCCCTATATACCTCTTTGGAACCTCCTGTGAATTCATCTTGTGAATCTATAATTTTTTTTAGCTTAAAAATGGGGGATGGAAACAGAAAAGAAGGATAACTCAATTAAAACAAAAGATATTTAGGAAAAGAAAATTATCACTAAAAGTTTACCAAGAATGTTGGAACCAGGTGTGTTGTTTTCCCCCCACAGAAAGCTCTGGGAGAGAGACTAATACTAATCTATAAAATTACATGCATAAACAGAAACTTTCCTCTTGAAAAATTTGCTTCCCTTTCCTGTTCATTCACCCAAGCTACTTCAATGAGGTTTCTTGAGGCTATCATTCATTAAGCCCTTCTGTTCACCAGCAGATTGTATAATACCCATTTTATTTCCCCAAGTATACTCTTCCTCCTAGCTGTTTAAGTCAATCCAGAAATGTCTGCATTGACTCACTGAGGCAGGTCACCTAAGTATTAGATTGTTTTCAATTACACAGTTATTAATTCTATTAAACAAAGAAAAATGCAAACCAATTAAGCATTTGAACTCTCCCCACTCACTCCCTATCATTTTTTAAAAACAGATTAACTGTGTACATGGAATCTGTAGGATATACTCATAAGACAAATCTCAGGAAATCCATTGTTTTTGAAATCAAAAAGAATGCCTTTTCACTACCATTTTTGCTTGTTTTTTTAAATCATTTAGAGTTGTGTGGAATTACAAGTAAACACCCTATCTTCACCCCCTAACAAAACTCCTATAAGCACACTAACTGACCTCTAGACATTTATCAAAAAAAATTTGCCATACCCATATTTCAACCATGTCCAAAACTGATCTCCTAGCCTCAGAAATGCTATCAACTATATCAATGAGTTATGGGTAGTAACGGCGAGTAATTCAGTGAACACTTTTTTCAAGACTCCTGATAAAACTGTGAATCCATAAAGCAGTAAGGTTTCTGAGTCAACTTTATAGCTCTATAATCACACAATATTTCAATCATAAAAGATTTATTAGCTCAAACCTAATCCCACCCTCACATAAGATACAATGTCCCACTAACGGTTACTTTATACTGCATACTATGACACAAAGGCATCCACTCTTAATTAAAGTTGTCCCCTTCTCTCCAACTTCCTGAGCCTGTTAGCCACCTGCACAATGCACAGGACTTTAAACAATACCAAGAAGCCTACTCTAAAGCAAAACCCACACAGCTGGTTAGGAGCAGGTGTAGACCAACTGAACTAAATCACCTAGGAGTTCATTTCTAAGTGTTTCAAAATACCAGATCTTGCAAATAAAATCAAACTTTATTTCACTTGGCATTCTCTTAAAAGAAGATTTTAGATTTGTTTCCCAGCTATTTTGAATTATAAATTCCTAAGACTGTGGAATAATAAACGGGCTATAAGAGGTAATACAATGGTTCCCCAGTTTCCAATTTCACTCAATACTTTATTTGCAATTTTGCCTCAATGTACAAAACATAACACACACATGCACATACATATATAATTTCTTTTTGCCAATATGGTTTCTATACTCAAAGATAGAAATTAAGAATCAGGCCAGGTGCACAGTTCGTGCCTGTAACCCCAGGACTTGGGAAGGACAACATGGGGGATCACTTTAGCCCAGTAGTTCAGGACCACCTGGCCAGTATAGTGAGACCTCATCTCTACAAAAAATTAAATCATTAGCTGAGCATGATGGTGTCCACCTGTGGTCCCAGCTACTTGAGAGACTGAGGTGGGAGGATCACTTGAGCCCAGAAGTTGGTGGCTGAGTTGAGCCAAGATTATGCCACTGCACTCCAGCCTGGGCAACAGAGCAAGACCCTGTCTCCAAAAAAATCAATAAATAAATAAAATAAAAAATAAAAAGAATCACAAACTCCTAACTCCTTTCCTTCTCTAAAAATAAAGTATTTCAGTAAATTTTTTCTAGCAAGAACATTTTTCTAGCAAAACTCCTCTGAAATGTTTTCTCTATTTTGTTTTCAAGAAAAGAATCCACCTTAAATCAGAGATCATGAAATTTTTTAGGACGATACCAGTCATTCTGGTCAGGTGGCCATATCTAACTAATTGCTTTAAATAAAAAATGTCAAGTCACTTGTCATGTTCTTCTCTTGACAATACATCATACTAACTGTAAATTGCTTCCTTCTATACATTTCCTCTTCCTTCCTCTTTTCTTTGTCAGTTTCAGTTGTGGCTCCTATTGTGGAATTCATTCAACGAGCCAAACATCTACCTTTCCAATACAATTTATCTTATTTCCTCAAAAATCTGCCACTTAGTAAAACACTAATCATTGTCTATGCTTATCCTAATGCTATGAAAACTTGCCACTGACCTTATTGCAAACACTTGTTAACACACTGAGAGACAATGAAGTTTAAGCTGTTTCTCCATTTATAAAATGGGGATGGAAACGCTTGAGAGATGCACTACATTTCTTGAAATGCACTGTCATGAGTTCACAGAACAGTCTTTCTCCTCTGCCTCCCTCCAACCCATCATATCCACAGACCACTGCAGCTGTGTTACCCTTGTCAAGTTATGTGAACTTTTCTGATCCTGAGTAGTTTGAATGTAAAAATAAAGGGATTGGGCTTGAGGTGGGCTTCCATCTTTTTTTTCCAATTATGTTTCCTTTTTTGTCCAATTACCAGGCCAGGATATCCCATTACTAAGTTTTTATTTTTCCCATAAGATAAAGGTTGTTTACTCTGTTTTACTCTGCCTCAAGGCTTAAAAATGGGCTGAGCAACTTATAATTGTGATTTCTTAATGAACTTCTAAGAACTTTTAAGAAAAGCTGAATGTGGGAAGAATGTAAGGCATGTTCATCTGCAACCAAAAGTTGCTTAATTCTACTATCATATATGTTCTTTAAGGCAGTAGTTCCCAACCTTTTTCGCACCAGAGACCAGTTTCATGGAAGACAATTTTTCCATGGACAAGAGTGAGGGGGACAGTTTCAGGATGAAACTATTCCACCTCAGATCATCAGGCATTCGATCCTCATAAGGAACACACAACCTAGCTCCCTCACATGCGCAGCTTACAACAGGGTTCACACTCCAATGAGAATCTAATGCCACATAGCAGATCTGACAGGAGGCAGAGCTCAGGCGGTAAGGCTTGCCGGCCTGCGGCTCACCTCCTGCTGTGAAGCCCTGTTCCTAACAGACTGCTGACCGTACCTGTCTGTGGCCCAGGGATTGGCAATCCCTGCTTTAAGGGCAAGACCTGTGTCTGATTTTTTTTCTAATTCTCCACATGGCTTTGTACATAGTAGATGCTCAATAAATATAGTTTACTATTTTATATTTAGTTTCAATGCTGAGGACTTTTGGAGATCAGGAACCTTGTACGAGATCACTGTAAGTCTAATGCTCTCCTAATGGTATAGCAAGGACTTGGAGTCTTAAAACCCATTTTCAAATGTGCTACTAATTTCTAGTCTTGTCAAGAGACAACTAACCCATTCAGCAACTAATTGTTATGCTACAAATTGCCTGTTTTTTGATGTTAGTAAAATCCAAAGGCTAAAACACATCTAAATCTATCCATGGTTTCTATTTTTGCATTTCTTATTTTGTATTTACAGTGAAGACATCCAATATATCAATTTTATGACAGTTGTCCTTATGGTTGCTGTAATTTCAAGTATCTTAATCATTATACAACACTTTATATAACACATAAATAGGTTAGGGAAATAACCCAATATCCTTTTGCAGATTAAAAAAATCATCACAGAAGGAACTAGAAGAGATGACGATGCTTTTTTAAGGATGGATCGACATTTCAAATGATGAGAATCCACCAATCAACTGAGCTACATACATCTGTTTAAAAAAAAAATCGACCCTGAAAATATACACTAAAATTTTGCAAAAAATTAGTCACTTATGCAAACATATTTAGGTAATATATTTGCATCTTCATCATTAGGTAAGATTTACTATGTACATTCTATAGACATTTTAATCCATTAATCCTTATAATAAGGTAGTTATTATTGCCATTTTAGAGATAAGAAAACTGACACTCAAAAAGGTCACAGGACTGAAACTCAAACCCAGATTTGCCTAGCTCTGATCATTACATTTTATCATCTAAGCCATATGGAAACTGATCAAATGACCAACAATAGTGGAAGGTTAGGTAAATTAGGTTGCATTTAGAAATTATGCTACTATTAGAAATTATAGGCTGGGCAAGGTGGCTCACTCCTGTAATCCCAGCACTTTGGGAGGCCAAGGCAGGTGGGTCACCCAAGGTCAGGAGTTTGAGACCAGCCTGGCCAACATGGCAAAACCGCATCTCCACTAAAAATACAAAAATTAGCTGGGTGTGGTGGCGTGTGCCTGTAATCCCACCTATTCGGGAGGCTGAGGTAGGAGAATCGCTTGAACCTGGGTAGCAGAGGTTGCAGTGAGCCAAGATCGTACCACTGCACTCCAGCCTGGGAGACAGAGCGGGACTCCATCTCAAAAAAAAGAAAATAAAAGAAATTATAAAGGTAGTTTTTGCTATCAAGATCACTATGGAATATTAAACTCTTCCTTGGCTGAACACTTTGCATACATTATCTCATTTAATCTTTTCCTGACAACTTTTTGAAGTAAATATTTCTATTATCCTCATTTCAGAGACAGAGAAACAGAGGCTTAAGGATTAAGATGACTCTACCTGAAAAACAGAGGCTTGAGGATTAAGATGACTCTACTACCTGAAAAATAGCAGAGCTGGCAAAGAAAACCAGGTGAGCTTGACCCCAAAAGCCCATTTTCTTAATCATTACACTGTATTATTACTCAGTAGCTGCCTGATATAAAGTTGGTAGAGGGCCTCGAATAATTACAACTCCTTCCTTCTGAGCCTTGCATTAAAGAAAATGAGACCACAAAAGGGTACCTCAAAGTTAAAATGAATAGCACTGGTATTAGTGGTCTCTGCTTTAGGACAAATACTTTCTCATTTGATTCAAAATAGTGTTTATTTAAACCATAGAAATTATATGTATTTCTTCTGTGTTTTTCTAAAATGTTCTTAATTTTTAAAAATCAAGTTTTGACCAGATTTCTTTTTATCTTTACAAATAGTGAATTGTGTTGCCATTGTTGCTAGTAGTGAAAGAGTTAAATCCTGAGGGTACACCCTGTTGGGTATCTCCCTCAACCATCTAAAGAAAGAAAGAAAAAAAAAGGTCACAGTCAGTTACTCCCATTAGATCAGTGTTCATAAGAACATCTGTAGGCACACATACACACTCTGTTTATAGTCAGCCTTCTGCTTGCCACAGTCATAGTGGGCAGTCAGTGAATCTTCCCCAAGTGCTGACAATTAATACCTGGTTTAGCGGCAAAGATTCAGAGAGGCGTGAGCAGCCCCTCTGGCCTTCAGGTAGGTCTGATACCTTCATTTCTACCAAAGCTAAAAAATGGGAGCCTATGTTAGTAAACTTTAAGGGAATGAAGATGCCACACTTTGGCAGTGTGTTAGTCACAAGTGGATTTGGTGTCTAGATAGGGAAGGGATGAGTAGAATTTGGAAAATGTGGGGCTTTCTGTTCTCTGGCTGCTTCAGGGATTTAATTATTAGGCCTTTAGAGCACTATTATTAATCTTCGTACATAAATCGTTCTCTGGCCTAAGATAGGAAGGAAGACCTAATCCTGGTTTTACTGCCAGCAGAAATAAAATAATATATGCCTCAAACCTGATTAACAGTGAAAGATACTGTTATTCACACATTAAATGCCTGAAGTTACTTACATGAGGTTACTTGCTACTCTGGAGCAATCAAGAAAACATGGCCAGCACGGATCAGCAAGATTTAATGTTTCACAGTACAGTATCTTTCTTTGGAAAAGAAAAAGTCAGTTCAGATATTGGGAACTATAAACCCAGACCTCATACTATGAGTCCTTTCATTATACTCAACTATGCCCTAGCATCAGAGAGAATAAATGAAAATCTCCCTGCTGAAGAATGTTAGCATGGGGTTGGGAAAATTGCATATATTTATTGGTCCTATATTTCTGTCCTTTACAAAGAATCTTTAATGTGTTGACCTTGAAGCCTCCCTCAGCTGAAGAACAGGATCTTATTCTTTTAAATCTGCCTGATTTTATGTAGCCTATTAAAAGGAAAAGACTTCAGTAGGTTATTTTAGATATAGTATAATCATTTAAAAACTCTTTTTAAAAACCAAGGTGTGACTAATACAGTCATATTGAAACTATGGAAGAGATACAATAGTCTACTCCAGTGAAAAATATATTCAAGTTGATAAAGCAAAATTTCGAAAACTAAATGTGGCAAAATAATGTGAAAACACTTTCAATGTTCCTGTTTATTCTTTAAATGCATACATCATCTGGTTAAAGTGAGTAATCTAAAAATTAATTACTCACACTTGAACCGTGTTACAAGAGGAGGTAATTCATCTTAGCAATAAGAAACTTTACCACTGTTTTTAGGGCCTTGAAATTATGAAATGAGCCAAAAGCAGAGCATCAGAGGGAAAACAGGTCAAAAGCCCTGTTTCAAAAATCTTTAGGGACCTAGACTAAGCTACAAAAATGGACAATCCTCCTTACGTCTTGCCCAAGAAAATGTTTCTGTGTAATCTACAATAATCATGTTTTCACTTACGAGAAGCCAAAATTCCTACAGCAACCTTAAAATGAAACCAAGGGGAGACAATGAAAACATTGCTTTAAAACAAGTGTTCTTGAAAAATCCCTTTGGATCTGGAATCCATTACCACTGTATGGCTTGCCTTGTATCTCAATAACAGTCATCACAGGTGTTTGAAACAAGCAGGCCTTGGCTTTGGTGTTCCCCCCACCCAAAATGGGACAACTCTCTGATCATAATCACTCAGGCTGAGTGTAATCACCTACAGTTTTCTGAAGTGAGGGTCAATAATGTCTCCTTTTAGTTTCTATGAATAGCATTTTTCATAGTTGCTCAGATGCCTTCTCTCATGTAGGCTTGGGTAGGCCATGATATAAATAAAACACTGCCCAGATTATTTTATAAGCAGGGCAGTTTGCTGAATGTACAACTGAGGGAGACAGGCTTGTTTTCATAACTTTGATAATAATCCTTCTCAGACACCATTTCCTCACCTGCTTTAATAACCCGCCAGATAATTGTTGAAAGATCACCCCCTTATGAGTCTCCCAAGTAGACTGAAAATAATAACTACAAGCGATTATTTAGCAGTAAATTACAGCTGATCTACAGAAGTTCTTTAAAGCAAAAAAAAAAAAAAAAAAAAAACCACTACCATCTCATTAGAGTGACCAGAGATTCTAAATAGTCCAAGGAATCTTTGCAGGAGGAATAAAGAAAAATTAGATAAATTATAGTATCAATTAACATTTATTGAGTGTTTATGTGCCAGACACTGTTCTATGTGATTTACACGTGCTATCCCATTTATTTCTCAAAACAGCCCAGTGAATAGATACCAAGATTATCCCCAGTTAGACAAAGGGTGACAAGAAGAATAAAATATTAACTATCTTCTGTTAATAAATTAACTACTACCAGCACCCTCATCATATATGTTTATCCAATTCTTTTAGTTCAAATGTTTATCTGTCTATACCCACTGATCTGATTCCCATATCCTAAAGCCCCTTCTCATCCTCTCCAACCTTATCAACTGCCATTACTGGCAGGTGCATATGCACTAGACCTTATTTTTGGTAAATTTTAAAATAATCATAACTATCGTCTACTATATGCAAATCCCTGTTCTAAGTACTTTACGTATATTCAACTATTAATCATAACTGACATCAATATATGAGGTTGGTAAAATTATTATCTCAGTTTTCAGATGAGGAAACTGAGGCACACAGAGGTTACATAACTTGCCCAAAGTCATGTAGTTAGTGGCAGAGCCAGGATTTGAATCCAGCTAGTAAGCATTCAGAGTCCACACTCAGCCATTGTTTATACTGCTTTTGAAGCATATTAAGAATTAACTCTTAAAAGTCAAGAAATCTGTGCTATGTTTTGTTTCCTTTAACATTTGGTGCACAGGACTTCACACGGCAAACACGGAGTGTATTCCACAACTCTCTAAGGTAAACAATAATAAAATAGAAATTTATCAAGCTTCCTTCATCTAGTAAATATTCTTTTTGTTGTAACACAAGTATGAAATCCTGAATAATTCAAACACTTCTATGCTTAGTCCCTGCTTACTTACTACAGAATTATTAAAGAATTACCCAAAAGTTCTTGGACTGGAAAGATGTGAAAAAGCCACTAACTCTATTTTCCTAGAATGAAGATGAAAAGAAGATGTGTTTAGGAACCTTCTCTGCTTCCCTAAAAGAACACTAAAAACAGTAGTAAAAACAGTGAAGAAAACAAAGGACCTTTAAAGTGCACTCGTTAAAACCTAATAACTGTATTTCTATTACTAAATGTAGAAGTGGTAAAAATCTTTAACAGGCAATGTCTCCCCTGCATTCTAGGGATTCAAAGATCCATCTTTCGGTTCTGTAAGACAGTCACGGCTTTTGTAACCTCGGTGCCCCCTTCAACCTCCCGCCCCAAGCACCTCCAGGGTCGTCAGGGATGTAGTTTTGAGTCGCGCTCCTAAGCATCCAGACAGGCAGGACACCGTAACGACATCTCTGCCGGGAGTCTCTTCAGACTGCGGTCTCCAGGTAACCGCACTCCAACAGAAGCAGTTGTGCTTCCTATCGGGTCACCTGTTCAAAAGTCCCCAGGAGAGGCTCCAGCAATACCAGGGTAGCGGTTTGCCCGACACCGCTCCGGGCGCTGCAGCCTTCCGGCAACCCGGACGTTGGGTCGGTGTCAGCCACTCTCACCTCCCATTCCCTAGTTTTCCTCCTTTGCTCCCGTCTAGTCACTTCGCACCTTCGGCTAGTCTTTATTCACAGACACATTCCAGGAGTCCCCTCTCCCAGAGCAACAAAGACAGATTTCCAAAGCTACACATCCCAGAGAGAACGGATTCTTGGGAAATGTGGTTCTTTCAGCTGACGCATGGTGACTCTTTACGGAAAAGGACTACAATTCCCAGAAATCCTAGGGAGCATATAGTCCTTGGCTAAAACATGTCCCATCTCCTTGGATGGAATGGCAATAAAGGTTCTGTGGCTCTTTACTGACGTAACTCCTTGGATTTTCCTCATTCAGTCCCACCGCAAGCGTGTGGGAGGACTTAAAAAAATGCTATTCACATGTGAAGGAATCTAAATACGATGATTATATGAAGCGATCTCTAAGTCATTTTATTTTATAATTCTTTCAGACAAAAATCTACGTACCATCAGAAACTATGTCTCTGCAGATGGTAACAGTCAGTAATAACATAGCCTTAATTCAGCCAGGCTTCTCACTGATGAATTTTGATGGACAAGTTTTCTTCTTTGGACAAAAAGGCTGGCCCAAAAGATCCTGCCCCACTGGAGTTTTCCATCTGGATGTAAAGCATAACCATGTCAAACTGAAGCCTACAATTTTCTCTAAGGATTCCTGCTACCTCCCTCCTCTTCGCTACCCAGCCACTTGCACATTCAAAGGCAGCTTGGAGTCTGAAAAGCATCAATACATCATCCATGGAGGGAAAACACCAAACAATGAGGTTTCAGATAAGATTTATGTCATGTCTATTGTTTGCAAGAACAACAAAAAGGTTACTTTTCGCTGCACAGAGAAAGACTTGGTAGGAGATGTTCCTGAAGCCAGATATGGTCATTCCATTAATGTGGTGTACAGCCGAGGGAAAAGTATGGGTGTTCTCTTTGGAGGACGCTCATACATGCCTTCTACCCACAGAACCACAGAAAAATGGAATAGTGTAGCTGACTGCCTGCCCCGTGTTTTCCTGGTGGATTTTGAATTTGGGTGTGCTACATCATACATTCTTCCAGAACTTCAGGATGGGCTATCTTTTCATGTCTCTATTGCCAAAAATGACACCATCTATATTTTAGGAGGACATTCACTTGCCAATAATATCCGGCCTGCCAACCTGTACAGAATAAGGGTTGATCTTCCCCTGGGTAGCCCAGCTGTGAATTGCACAGTCTTGCCAGGAGGAATCTCTGTCTCCAGTGCAATCCTGACTCAAACTAACAATGATGAATTTGTTATTGTTGGTGGCTATCAGCTTGAAAATCAAAAAAGAATGATCTGCAACATCATCTCTTTAGAGGACAACAAGATAGAAATTCGTGAGATGGAGACCCCAGATTGGACCCCAGACATTAAGCACAGCAAGATATGGTTTGGAAGCAACATGGGAAATGGAACTGTTTTTCTTGGCATACCAGGAGACAATAAACAAGTTGTTTCAGAAGGATTCTATTTCTATATGTTGAAATGTGCTGAAGATGATACTAATGAAGAGCAGACAACATTCACAAACAGTCAAACATCAACAGAAGATCCAGGGGATTCCACTCCCTTTGAAGACTCTGAAGAATTTTGTTTCAGTGCAGAAGCAAATAGTTTTGATGGTGATGATGAATTTGACACCTATAATGAAGATGATGAAGAAGATGAGTCTGAGACAGGCTACTGGATTACATGCTGCCCTACTTGTGATGTGGATATCAACACTTGGGTACCATTCTATTCAACTGAGCTCAACAAACCCGCCATGATCTACTGCTCTCATGGGGATGGGCACTGGGTCCATGCTCAGTGCATGGATCTGGCAGAACGCACACTCATCCATCTGTCAGCAGGAAGCAACAAGTATTACTGCAATGAGCATGTGGAGATAGCAAGAGCTCTACACACTCCCCAAAGAGTCCTACCCTTAAAAAAGCCTCCAATGAAATCCCTCCATAAAAAAGGTTCTGGAAAAATCTTGACTCCTGCCAAGAAATCCTTTCTTAGAAGGTTGTTTGATTAGTTTTGCAAAAGCCTTTCAGATTCAGGTGTATGGAATTTTTGAATCTATTTTTAAAATCATAACATTGATTTTAAAAATACATTTTTGTTTATTTAAAATGCCTATGTTTTCTTTTAGTTACATGAATTAAGGGCCAGAAAAAAAGTGTTTATAATGCAATGATAAATAAAGTCATTCTAGAACCTATACATTTTGAAAATATTTTACCCAAATACTCAATTTACTAATTTATTCTTCACTGAGGATTTCTGATCTGATTTTTTATTCAACAAACCTTAAACACCCAGAAGCAGTAATAATCATCGAGGTATGTTTATATTTATTATATGAGTATTGGTAACAAATAACCTATAGAGTGGTTATGACAAATTTAGCCAATAAAGAAATTAACACCCAAAAGAATTAAATTGATTATTTTGTGCAACATAACAATTCGGCAGTTGGCCAAAACTTAAAAGCAAGATCTACTACATCCCACATTAGTGTTCTTTATATACCTTCAAGCAACCCCTTGGATTATGCCCATGAACAAGTTAGTTTCTCATAGCTTTACAGATGTAGATATAAATATATGTATACATATAGATAGATAATGTTCTCCACTGACACGAAAGAAGAAATAAATAATCTACATCAAGTTTGACGTGTTTTCCTGAATTATTTGTATGCATTTTCTTTAAGGATTTCCCCTCCCCATTATATGATGCATGAATGATGTGCCAAAGTCAGTCATTTGAACTAATTATTTGTGAGAATTTTCATGGAAAACTGGAGCCCATTGCTACTTAGTACTCTGGAAAAAGGAAGTGAGTAAGAATACAATAAGAAATGACCACCAAATAAATCTCATGGAGAAGAATAATATTATTTCCCAAAATAATGTAAGTTTAAAGAATTTCATGACATTTACAGGCAGAAGATTTAAATGGAGGAAAAGAAATGTATTTGTGTGAGAGAGAGAGTGTGTGTGTGTGTGTAGTTAACATGTGGAGATTGCTGCCAGTGAATATTATAAAATCAGTGATCTTGCCAAGGTTTAATTAGACACTCGCTAGGATGAAACTAGTTAAAATGACTGTTAATTTTAAAGGTTCAAGACATCAGTTGATAACTAGATGACCTTAGAAACAAATGTCTTTCCTCCTGAAATATTTTCCGGAAAAAAAAAATTTCTGGAAAAACCTTATCTTAAGAGCTTCAGCCACAGTTACAGTGAAGACTCTTACTCTTCACTGAAAGTCTACAGTGTGTAAGGTACAACTAACAAATTTACGGGAAACATGAATTATGCAAGAGATGAAACGCTGGAGCACAAGTTCTTCTGCTGAAAGTTCCATGTCCCCAGATACTGAAATTAACTTTGATAAACTGAATCATATTCACTCTGTTTCAATAATATTGCTCGCTGAATATTCCTGTTGAACAATTGTTGCACATTGATTTGATCTTTTGTTGTTTCCATCACCTATATAAAAATAATAAAATATAAAAATCTTCTGTTTATATTGATTTACTCTAATTATTAAGATATGTTACCTAAATAACGGCAAAATTAAACTAATTTTTTCAAGATCACTCCACTTTGATTTTTTTTTCTATTTAGTAGAAAATGGCACAAGTTGGAGCAAAAATATCCTTTACAGAGTCCAAAAGTGAAATTTCCCCAAGGAGTAGGTATATTCTCTCTTCTTGATTTGTCTGCAGTGATTTGGGGGCTAAAGAATTATTACCACATATTTATTTTGTAGCCAATGGGATCCAGATATGGTAATCTAAGTGATTCAGTTGTGAACTCATTGAGTTTCATAGTCAAACTCAGATCTCACCAGTATAGCTGCTTTTGTGGGAGGGTGTGTGTGTGCATGTGTGTGTGTGTGTGTGTGTTTCAAGAGCATGCAGATTGGTTATACAGATTATATGTTTGAGTACAATTAAGTCTTTTTTATGTCATCTCAGCAATCAGTTTATTCGATGTTACTTTAAGATAATGGTCACTGCTTTTCTAATAAGCTAATGCAAACATTCAAATGAGCCATGTTAGAAGAGTAGACACCTATTTCAACAATATTGCCTTTGCCTAAAATGTTTCAGGGACTCACATTTCAATCAATCACCTTCAGAATCCATGATTCATTCCGCTGAAGATGTTCAACAGCTGTACCTCTTTCTTCATTAAAGATGGATTTAATTTCTGGAAACAGATAAGTGTCATTTGAAATCTAGCAGAGTGAGATTTTCAGTATTACACTACCACTTTAGGTCAAAAACAAAGTGTGAATACAAGCTAACAAAATGGATTTTCTGATATGGCTTGTGAATGGGTTTTAAAGGAAAGTCTCAAAATTGTTTGCACAAGACTACAGGAGTAGTATCAAGAAATAAGTATATGGCTTCCCAGGGTAATCATTTTAGGGGACTATACACATCTGTAAGTACAGGTGAGTTCAATGTGTTAGGGGAAAGGGAAAGTGTAAAGAAAAAGAAATTGTCATTCCAAAGGCTCTGGGGAGAGATGAAGCTTGTTACATTTGAAGAACTGAAAGGTCAGCCTGGTTAAAACACAGTAAACAAGTAGGGGTGGAATGGCATGAACCCAGAGAGGCAGGCAGGGGCCAGGGATCCAATTTTTCATTGGTAAAATAAAATCATATTCTGCTCTGCCCATATAGTAAGGGCAGAGCACATTATTATAAACTGAAAAATAATGTATACTCTTGTTATATTTGTGTTCAAAAACATAGTTTCATTATTCTCTATCATTGTGAAATAAATCCAGACACTCTGAGTAAAAATTATTTAAGAGGGTATTTGCCAGAGATTTTACCATAATAAACATACATAATACACATTCCAACTGACAAATACAAAATCTAGATGACACATCATCAAGGACTACATAAAAATATTTTAGGTAGCCTGAAGGGAGGAAGACTAATGGTCTTGAATTATGGTTAATAAGAGGATTAATAAAACCATCTAGATTAGAAGATATAATTGATGGTATGTGATCTCATCTTGCATTGAAAGTCAAATTATAAGATCAGATTTGTCAGAAATAATATTCTTTTTGGTAGACCATAAACTGATAAAACGAAGAACATGAAGTTTGGTAAAGAGATAAATCACTCATTTAGCATAGTATGAATGGTCCATTGACCTGTTCCCTCCTGGCTTATTTCTTAGCCCCACTACTCACTTCACACTTTATGCTCAATTTCCAAAATGCCAAACTGATAACACTCCTAGTGAGTACCCCTGGTTGTTTTAAACCCCAGGGCCTTTGAGCAAGCTGTTCCTTCTGCAGGGAATACTTTCCCTCTTGCACTTTGCAGCTCCTGCTAATGCCCTGGTCCATCTGGCCCAGTACTATTCACTCTTTACATCCTAGTTTAGATAGCTCCTCCCTCTAGAAGCCTTCTCTGAACCCACTAGCTTTTACAGCTTACATACTCAGGGTGCAAGAAATAAGCCTGGCTGTATTTTTCTCTAACTCAGCTTACATTGTATTATGCATCTCTTTGACTGTATGCTGGAAATACAATTTCAACAATTTTAGAGTTCTACCTATTTTCACCCAACCTTTCATCCAAGTTCCAGGGAGAAATATAATGCCGAGTTGTCAGGAGAGGGGTGAGGAAGGGTGAAGTATCTGGTCCTTAGGGTCATCATTCCTCCTCATTAACTTCAGCTACAACATCCATTGCCATTATCAGACTTGGAGGATGATCCTGAATTGCAGCCCAGTCTTCACTGCAAGTCGTCCTTATGTCTAGCCCTCTCTATGCTGCTTTCTGGGTCTCTGGTGGGCTCACATGATGGCAAGGAGATCATTCAGCCTCTTCCTTTCCCAGCATGGCCAAATGGTCTCTTTGGGACCATCTAGGAAATTGTCTATTTCTGTACCTTTCTTGGGCACATCTTACTACTCTTGCAGCTTTCTGGGCCACAGATTCTCATCTGAACTATCACTGGCTAAACACACATCACTACCATTTCACCTCTGGATGTTACTGCTTTCCTGGGCCCTATCACGGAAGTAAGATGCACATCCTCACTGCTCCTGACTCCAGAAACTAATCTGGGATTCCTATTGCTCTCCCCAACTCCACAGCTCAGCCCAAGGTATATTGTACAAAGAGTTCTTTTCCCTGGGACCCACAATGTCTACTCACTCCATCTTTGTCTCGAATTCACTTCTCAAAAATCTTTATCTAGGTATGGAAACAGTTTCTTGTCATCATGCTTACCAAGTGCATATTTATTGCATGAAAGAATGAATACTGAATGACTGAGGGCATGACAGAATAGCTCTTACTCATCAGATACTCTTCAAAACATAATGCTAATATTTTCCATTTCCCCATGAAGCATAGACTATTTTTTCTTTTTCTTTTTTTTTCTTTTTCTTTCTTCTTTTTAGATTTCTTTTTTTTTTAGAGATGGAGTATCACTCTGTCACACAAGGCTAGAGTTCAGTGGCACCATCATGGCTTTCTGCAACCTCTAACTCCTGGGCTCAAGAAATCCTCCTACCTCAGCTCCCGAGTAGCTAGAGCTTCAGGTGCATACCACCATACCCAGATAATAGTTTTATTTTTTGCAGAGATGGGGTCTCCATATCTTCCCTAGCCTAATCTTGAACTCGTGGCCTCAAGCAATCCTCCTGTCTCAGACTCCCAAAGTACTAGGGTTATGGGAATAAGCCAATGCACCAGCTCCCAAAGCATAGACTTTTCACACTCAAATCTTGAATAAAAGAAAGATCTAGGAGGAAAACTAGTCAAGTACTATCTCACAGTATTATATAACACAGGGTCCATCACATCCTCCCTGGTACTGCTTCAACACCTTGTAATTATTTCTGTTGTTACACCTAAATGAGTAAAAAAGTACTACTTGGTAAGTATTCTAAGTGTCTGACTCTTCTAACCAACTATGCATTTCATGAAGACTAGAACAATGTTTTTTATAATTTTTATGTCAAGTACTTAATATAATGCCTGGTATACCTTAGGCAAAGTGTTGTTAAGCTGAATTGAATTAAATACATTACTGAGTTGCATCTGCCTTTTATTGTGAGTAACCAAAGTGACATATCCTTTATCTAGCAGAACACTAATTATACTTTGTTACGTTTGTTATAATTACTTATAACTTCTCTTTTCCTCCTGTTATCTCCTAATTCCATCATGACAGATATCTTAATTGTTTATTATTATTGAATCTCCAGTATCCAGCAGAGTGCCTAGTGCTAAATATACGTGTTTATATAGATATTGCATAGATATGTATACACACACACACACACACACACACACACACATATACACAGAGAGAGAGAGAGAGAGAGAGAGTAAAAGCTTAAAGCAACTAAAGAAGCAAGGGATATGAGCTTAAATGAAACCAACAAACTTCTGGCTGACGGCAAAGGTAAGAATAGGAAAATATGTATTAGGATAATTAACACTAGCTGCTGTAACAAAAACTCTGAAACACTTCAGTAAGTCGTTTAAAGTTTATTTCTTGCTCATGGAAAATCCAATGCAGGTGTTCTTATCAGGTTATTCACCTGAGTGACTCTCCTCCAAGATTTGTCTCAGGGATCCAGGCTTTTTCTGTTTGGCAACTCTACCATCTTTATCTCCATCACGTGTCCCCCAAGACTTCAGATACAAAAAGAAAAAAAGAAAGAAAGAGAAAGAGAAAATGTGGGGAAGGCACACTCACTTGTAAATGTTTCAGCCTGCAAATGATAAAATCATTTTCTCTGACTTTCGTTGGCAAAAGCTAGTCACATGGCCCCACCTAGATGCAAGGAGGCTGGGAAATGTAGTTTAACTATGTGTCTATAAAAGGGAACTGTAAGTGACAAGCATTTAGCCAGCATCTGAAACAGTATATATTTTAAACATCCCAACTGCAATAGCCCCATTTACCCTGAAATAGTAATGAAAGGTACCAGAATAGCTCTTCTAAGCTAAAACAAAAGTACATGCTGTGTGATATGGTTTGGCTGTGTCTGCACCCACATCTCATCTTGAATCCCCATGTGTTATGGGAGGAACTGGTGGGAGGTAACTGAATCACAGGAGCAGGTCTTTCCCTTGCTTTTCTCATGATAGTGAATAAGTCTCATGAGATCTGATGGCTCCATAAGGTGGAGTTTCCCTGTACAAGCTCTCTCTTTGCTGCTGCCTTCCATGTAAGACAAGAATTGCTCCTGCTTGCCTTTTGCCTTGATTGTGAGGCCTCCCCAGCCTCATGGAACTGTAAGTCCATTAAATTCTTTTTCCTGTATAAATTATCCAGTCTCAAGTATGTCTTTATCAGCAGTGTCAAAATGGACTAATATACACACTGTGTATATTCATTGCCACTGCTTTTATTACCTTTTATTACCTTTTGCCTTTACTATTTAAACAATCTCCTAACTGGTCTCCCTGCCTTCACCTTGTCTCCTTCCAATCCTCTAACTGTACTGAGACCACAATGAACATTCAAAAATAAAAATCTGATGTTTCACTGATGAAAACTCTTCAGTGCTTTCCCATCTTCCATGAGAAAAAAAATCCAAATGTCTCACTAAGGCAAAATATGATTCTGTAGGCCCATCCTTCCCTCTACACACACACTGCTAGTACTCATTCTCTATCAATGCTGGAAATTCTCCACCTGAAAAGTCCTTCTCCCTGGTTAATAACTATCATCTTTCAAGATTTAGTTCTTCTCTGTAAAGCCTTTCGTTTAAAAAGTGTGGAATACTCACCTCTCTATCCAAACCATCTCTTTTTATAGCACCTGTCAACTTATAAACATTTATGTATATGCCTGATCTTCAAATAGAGAAGCTATTTGATAATGGGCTCCTTAAAAGAAAGGAAAGTTTCTTTCTCAGTTGCATGTTCTTAACAGAAGGCATAGCTTCTCGTACATTATAGTCGCTCAATGAATATTCATTGAATTGAATTAAGTTCACTCTATAGGGACTGAAATTATTCACTTCTGCAGCTATTGTCTTACTATCTTTCTGATTCTTTAATACATGAAGGAGGAGCTGTGGAAATAAACTATGTGTTCCAAATATCTTGATCAATTAAAATATCTCACAGAACTTGGAAATCAAAAGTACAGCAAAATTCACAGAAGGAGATGAGCTCTTAGGTTATATTTATTCTTCTTTCTGGTGAAAAGAGATCACACAGGATTAAAATAGATATCATGGTAAATTTTAATAGAATAGACAGCCGTTGTAATACACAGTGACAAGAATTCCAAATTACTTACATGCCACAAAACTCCACTCTAGCATAGAATACTGCTTTTTGACTTGGACTTTACCATAGATGATAGCATATTTTTCAAACCTAATTCTGTCAAGAAACATCTAACATTGCACACTTACTTCTAAGAAAAGCAATTCTTCATCCTGTCTCCAGATATCAATCCAAAAAAATGTGTGTATTCACTTAAATCACAATTTGTGAGAATAGAAAAGTTATCAATACCAGTCCTTTTAAGAGGCTGGTTAAGAATAAAAATCCCCTGAATCCATGGCTCAATTCCTCTACCAGTAGGCTCATTCAGGGTATCCATCAGTAAGCATTTATTGAAAATCCACGACTCACATTAAATATTATGAGAACTGCAAAAGAAATATAAAACATCAGACTCACCTTTAGTGAATCAATACTCTCACTATAGAATGGGGAAAAGGGGCAGGACAAGAGAGTTGTGGACAATAAAATAATAAACTCATAGCAATGGGTGACAAATTTGAAACTGTGTAGTCCAGGCTGTCCGTGCAATAACAGTTCATTTTTCCTTTAACTTGGGATATACTGGGAAAATTAAGAAATTGGGCTAAAATATTTCTAAGTTACCTTTGTTTTCTTTTGCCCTGCTGAAGAGATGTTGTGACCAAGATAGCTGGAAATGTAGAAAAGACTATTTGAAATGCTATGCAAAATGTATAGTGATAACGCAAAAGAGGTAGGGTTTGTGTGTGTGCAAAATATGGATAATCATCAATTTTCTATTATGAAAATGTATTAGTTTCTTGAGGAAAAAGATGAAAAAAATCTATGTGAGATTAGGTATTTATTTAGACCTTGATCAGACCTTAGTATAAAAATAATTTGCAGGTCTTGGCCTCCAAGTAAGTTGGTATGTATTTTGCAATGGCACAAATATGTTGTCATCATCAAAAAGAAGAAAAAGATTATATAAAGGCCAAAAGGGGGAAAAGAGAAAATTTCCAAAGAAACAAGGAAAAAAGCCAGAGAAAGAAACGCTGACTTCATTTTTAAAAATGAGGCTATCAAGGACTGCAGAACCTTCCTTCATCTCCTCCTGCCTCGAGTTGGGCACAGTCATCTAAAGAAGTGAGACATGTGAATTAGGAGGAAGTCTATCACTGAAGAGAAAAAAAATGCTTGAAATTGCTACTCCATCATTTAGATTTATATGCATAACGCTTCTTAAACTTGGATCAATTCCCTCACACTTTATAGCTTCCAAAAGCATTTCACTTGTGCCCCACTGCTGGTGTGGTGTGGATCGACTCATGGCCTGCCTCAAACTCTTCAGTAGTTTTTCCATTTGCACTTCTGGTGGGACTCAAGTCCATTGGGTCCTGCATGATAAAACCTCTGCCTGATTCTCCAGAGCAGCGCCTCCCTCAGGCTGCTCCTGTGCACTTACCTTCCTTCAGGTCCTAAACACTGACAATTGCTCTCTCCTCACAGAGTCTTCCCACAGACTAAGTTTACTCCAGGTCTCTCACTCCAGGTAACCTACCTGACCTCACCCACTCATTCTCCCAGTCTCCACTGAAAAGTTCCTTCTTCCTAGATGCTTTCTCTGATACCGCAGGTTAAATTCTATTGTCCTATCATACTTCATAATGCACCTATTGTGCTCTGATCACATTTAGTGTTTTTCCTTCATAACACCTACTAGTGTGTGGCTATGCATTTAGAGTCCTATTGTTGATTTGAAGTCTATCTCTCCCTAGCTGTTTGTGAGCAGAAACTGTCTATGTTCTTCACCACTGTATCTCCTGTGCCAAGCCCACATTGCCCATAGAAGGCATCTTACAAATATGTATTTAATATATAGGCTGAAGTAACTAGAAAGGGTGAGAAGGATGCAGACCTTACCTGGGTCTTAAAAGGTAAAAAGGTGCTACATTCTGAAAGGTAGAGATAGCACTCAAATATTCAAATATTTAAAAACCCAGGTCCAGAGGCCTCCGGCAGTGCTGCAAGTTACTTGCTGGATTGTGGAGTGATCCACAGTTCCTGAAAGATGGAGAAGGGCTGTGAGAGTAGCATAAGGGCACTTGGGTCTTGGGCCACAGGGCTATTTACCTACAAATACAAACATGTTTCAATATTTTTTAAAAAATGGTATAGCTGTAGAGAGACAGCCAGACTGAATCTCAGCCTTGACTGGAAGGGAGCTGGGAAGCCTCCAGTTAAGGTGGGTCTATGGTACTTAAAAATGTGTGGATGTGGCTCCGCCATTTTCTAGCTGAGATAAGCTTCAGTTATTTCAAGTGTAACATGGAGATAATAGGAGTATCCACTTCAAAAGGATCAAATAAGAAAATGTATGCAAAGTGGTTAGCAAAAAAAAGTTTGGAAAATGGTAGCTATTATTATTATTATTTATTATTACTATTACTATTATTTATTATTATTATTAAAAGCACTGACTAAAAGCACTTGGACTGTAGCCAGTTCTGCCATTTTCTGAGTGACCCTGGAAAAGTCAACAACTCCGACCAAAATTTTGAGTGTATAAGTGATATTGTTCGGATGTTTGTTCCTCCAAATCTCACCTTGAAATGTAATCCCCAGTGTTGGAAGTGGAACCTGGTGAAAGGTGATTGGATCACAGGGACAGATCCCTCACGAATGGCTTGGTGCTGTCCTCATGATAATGAGCAAGTTCTTGCTCTAAAAGTTCATGCAAGATCTGGTTGTTTAAAGTGTGGAGCACCTTACTCCCACCCCTTGCTCCCACTTTCAGTATGTGACACCAGTGTCATGCTTTCTTTACAACCTGTAGAACTGTGAGCCAAATAAACCTCTTTTCTGTATAAATTATCAAGTCTCAGATATTTCTTTATAGCAATGCAACAATGGCCACATACAGAAAATTGGTACCAAGCGGTGGGACATTGCTATAAAGATACCTGAAAATGTGGAAGTGGCTTTGGAACTGGGTAACAGGCAGTGGTTAAAATTGGAAGAGCCTGGAGGGCTCAGAAGAAGACAGTAAAATGAGGAAAAGTTTGTAACTTATTAGAGACTGGTTAAATGGTTATGATCAAAATGCTGATAGAAATATGGACAGTGAAGGCCAGGGCTAATGAGGTCTCAGATGGAAATGAGGAAGTTACTAGGAACTGGAGTAAAGGTCACCTGTGTTATTCCTTAGCAAAGAGCTTGGCTGCATTGTGTCCACATCCTAGGGATCTGTGAAGGTTGAACTTAAGAGTGATGACTTAGGGTATCTAGTAGAAGAAATGTCTATGCAGCAAAGTATTTAAGATGTAACCAGACTGCTTATAACAGCCTAAAATCAAATACAGGAGCAAAGGAATGACTTAAATTTGGAATTTATATTTAAAATGATAGCAGAATGTAAAAGTTTGGAAAATTTGCAGCTTGGTTTTGTGATAGAGGAGGAATTCAAGCAGCTACAGAGCAACCACTGGCTAAAGAGATTAGCATGACTAAAAGGGAGCGAAGTGCTACTATCCAAGACAATGGGAAGGTCTTGACGGCATTTCAGAGATCTTTGAGGCAACCCCTCCCATCACAGGCCCAGAGGCCTAGGAGGAAAGAACGGTTTCAGGGGCCAGCCCCAGGGCCCTGCTAACTTGCACAGCCTTTGGACACTGCTCTCTGCATTCAGGCCATTCAGCTCCAGCTTTGGCTCAAAGGGCCCCAGATACAGTTCAGGCTCAGCTCCAGAGGGCACAGCCATAAGCCTTGGCAGCTTCCACATGGTTTTAAGCCTACAGGTGCTCAGAATGCAGAAGAGAAGAAGGCTTGGCAGCTTCACCCTAGATTTCAGAGGATGTATGAGAAAACCTGGGTGCTAAAGCAAAAGCCTACTCTATGGGTGAGCACTTGCAGAGAGCCTCTGCTAGGAAAATGCAGAAGGGAAATGTGGGGTTGGAGGCCCTATACAAAGTCCCTACCAGGTTATTGCCTAGTGGAGCTGTGGGATGGGACCACCACCCTCTAGCCCCAAGAATGGTATGGCTACCTGCAACTTGCAACCTCCACAGGGAAAAGCTGCAGTCACTCAACTCCAACCCTTGAGAGCAGCTGTGGGGGCTGCACCTTGTGCAGCCATAGGGGTGGAGCTGCCCAAGGCATTGGAAGTCCACCGCTTGCAGAAACATGCCTTGGATGTGGGACATGGTGTCAACAGACACTATTTTGGAGCTTTAAGGTTTAATGTATGCCCTTCTGGGTTTTGTGTGGGGCCTATTACCCCTTTCTTTTGGCCAATTTCTACCTTTTGGAATGAGAATATCAATCCAGTGCCTGTACCACCATTGTATCTTGGAAGTCAATAATTGTTTTTTATTTTACAGGGTCAGGAAGAAATTTGCCTTGAGTCTCCAATGATGAAACTCTAGACTTAGGACTTCAGGACTTTTAAGTTGATACTTGGAATGAGTAAAGACTTTGGGGGACGGTTGGAAAGGGATGATTGTATTTTGCAATATGAGGAGAACATGAGATTTGGAAGGCCAGGGGCAGAATGCTATGCTTTGGATATTTGTCCTCTCCAATACCCATGTTGAAATGTAACCCCAGTGTTGGAGGTCAGGACTGATGGGAGGTGATTGGATTGTGCGGGCAGATCCCTTATGGATGGCTTGGTACTATTCTCATGATAATGAGCAAGTTCTTGCTCAGCAAGTTTACATGAGATCTGGTTGTGTAAAATTGTGTGGCACCTCCTCACCCATGTTCCCATTCTCACCGTGTGATGCTCCTGCTTTCCTTTCCCTTTATGCCATGATTGTAGCTTTCTGAGGCCTCACCAGAAGGTGAATTAGATGCTAGTGCCATACTTACTGCAGAACTGTGAACCAATTAAACCTCTTTTCTTTATAAATTACCCAGTCTGATGTATTTATTTATAGTAATGCAAGAATGGCCTAACATAAGCCAGGTGTGGTGGCTCATGCGTGTAATCCCAGCACTTTGGGAGGCTGAGGTGGGTGGATCACGAGGTCAGGAGATTGAGACCATCCTGGCTAACATGGTGAAACCCCGTCTCTACTAAAAAATACAAAAAATTAGCCGGGCATGGTGGCGGGCACCTGTAGTCCCAGCTACTCAGGAGGCTGAGGAAGGAGAATGGCCTGAACCCAGGAGGTGGAGTTTGCAATGAGCCGAGATCGCACCACTGCACTCCAGCCTGGACGACAAAGTGAGACTCCGTCTCAAAAAAGAAAAAAAAAAAACAAAGAAAAAAGAATGGCCTAATACAATAAGTATGTGAATTTTCTGGAGAATAAGTCTGTATTTTCACCAGTCTCAAAAAAGTTAATAAACAAACAAAAAGATTTACTATTTATCTTATGTATCTGGGGGAAAAAATTGTTTCATCCTACATTAGGATAAATTTTACACATAATCATTATTCTATTGTCCTTTAATCCAAAGACCACCAAATTTATTCTGTATTTCTCTCAAAGTAAAAGACGTTAATTTTTAAATGCTGCACTCAATATTATTATTAATATTTGAATAGAAATTATAATACATACCATTTTCAAATCTTAAACTTTTATTTCAAATATTCAAACATAAAATTGCTGACAATAACCATAATATTAATGAATGGAAATATTAAAATATAAAAAGTATTGAAACTCATATTTCATTTTATTTGAAAACATTTGACATGGAAATACAGGTCCCCTGCATCAAATAAATCCATTGCATCCTGGTACCTGAATTTTCTCTGAAATAGAAAAAAAAAAAGGCTCTTGGAAGCCATTAAACAAAATGTAAGGTTATTTGTAAGAAAATAAACTGAAGTGAAATTCTACAAAACAAAAAATAATCACCAAAAATGATTTCTGAGGTATATTTATGTAGATTACTGTAGTTAAAATAAGAAAATGTAAAATGGGTACAATGTATCTACTCTTACTTAAAATCTTTTAACATCAAAAGAATACATCATCTGTCATACAATCACTGAAGACACACACATATCTGCAATCAAAAACCACCTGCATCCAAATAATGGTTTATTCCTCCCAACTACCACTGGCGCTTATATATCCTGCCTCTTATCTGTGTGGAATTTGAACTCTGTTTGATGTAATGCAAGACCCACACTCTCAACCAAAAAAATCTTTATCTTCCTCTATATCTTGTGGGAAAAAAAATCTGAGGCAAAACTAAATTCCAGTTCACCTGGAAGAAAAAGACATCTTTTTCTCCTCCTCTTGCTTCTCAGTGCATGTTTATTAATCCCAAGGCTCCTTTTGACCTCACCGACCAATCATCAATTTTCATCAGCCATTATCACTGGTCCCTGCAATGCACCTGAGTGGCTTGGCAGGAAAATTTGTAGATTCAGGTTTCACAGGAGAAAAATACATTGCACTTCTGAAGTCCCAGTATATACTTCACACATACACACACAAATGCTCGATTCAGTGTGGTGAATTTCCCTGGAGTATGTAATTGCACTTGCAATAGGTATTGCTAAAAATAAAACTCTAGTATAAAACTAGGGTCTAGGATATTGCAATCTCAACAGTAAGGGCAAAAAACCATAGGCAGCGTTTCTACATATTGAAATTCCTACAGCCAGATGTTCCCAGGGTTTATCAAAATGTGATCTGATTAAGGGATTATTGGAAAGGTTGTGCTATAAATCATGCTCTTAGTCACATGCATTCAAAATAGTTCCTACAGTGTTAGAAAAGGATAATTTAATACTGGAAAGTATTTACAGTGCCACCAATAGAGTAAAAGAGTAGAAATGGGTAAAAAATCTATAAACCAGCATGACCATGCTTCAGTAAATAGGATGATTATGTGAATTTAGCTGTTTATTAGTGCAGAGACATGCTGGAAGGATTAAGCAGGATGAAGGGAAAGGGTGGCTTAGTGGCCCATTCATTTCCAAAAAAACAAAACCAAGAGTTTTCAAAAAAACTAATGTTAAACTATGTATATGTTTTTGACAGCTAAATTAGAAATGACTTTGATATTCTGCATATAAAAAGCAAGGAAAACTGCTGTATTTTTTAATGAAAGATACTGTGTTCAATCCCTGAAGAAGCACCAAATACATACAATTAAAGATAATGTCACTGATGCACTTTTGACAACTAAATTATCAAGCTCTTTGATATACTGTGTATGAAGAGTAGCAATTATGGCCAATAAAATCAAAGGAAGAAAAAACTAATTAACACTAACATAGCATTATGACTCACTAGCATATAAAATTCCATGCCTGCTCTACATTGCCAGCAACTGGCAAATCCCAAATTCCTAAGGATGCAGATCATAGTTTCCAAATAACTGGAGCCACAAGAGGGTTAGGGGGCCCTTTGGAGCTTTTATGTTGCTTTCTTCTATCAAAAGAGCCAGAGCACACAAATGATTTAAAAACTTGCTTACCCCTACCCCATAAAAATGTAATCCCAAGGTCATGTGCTATAGTGATTAGTTGTGAATCCTAAACAAATTCTGATACTACCTTATAAACATAGTGATTAATTTGTGGTGGAAAGAAGAAGGGCTTTGGAGACAAAAGGACTGTGTTAAATTTCCAAGCCAAGTATTTATTACCCCTAAATGACTTTGAGCAAATCATTTAAACCCCCATCAAATGGAGATAATAACAACACCTACTCCTCAGAATTGTTGTAAGGAAAAATGAGTGTGAAAACATTCCACAGTGGTAAAAAGCACTGTGTAAATGTTAACTCTTCTGCTGTACTGCGTTTGGACTCCATCTAAACTTAGCGGATGGAAAAATACAAGGTTATCCTGCTACACAATTCTGAATCCACTGAAAGTAAACTGATCATTATAGAAAGAATAACACATTGCAGAGGAGAGGACTCTATGAAACCTAGATTTAGAAAAATTGATTCAGGTTTCATTTGGAGAAAGTCTGGCAAAATGTTTCAGTAAGACATGAAATATGTTTTTAGACATCAAGCTAACCTATATTTTTACAAGCCTCTGTGGCTTTAAGACTGTATGCAGAAGCTCTAAATTTGGAAACTCTAAATTACTTGAAATGAAAAAGTAAAAATAAAGAATCATACTTGGCTTCTGATAGCTAAGTAAACATATATTATCAGAAGATTTAATAACTAACTGTAGCTAACAGGTGTATTCTAAATTCATTATTGAAAAATCCATGACAGCAGATGACCTCCTAAACTCTGAAGGTTACAATAGATACATAATTTAAACATAAAAAAGGACTGATTTTCTCAAAGTTGTCCTGATGTAAGATATTTATATAACAAATGGGTAAATGCATTGAGAGCACTTTGTAAAGGTCATCATGCTGTACAAATGTAAGATATTATTAGAAAAATTTAAAAAGCTCTTTTGAATCTTATATAGCAAGCCAAGATACGTAAAATTATAAAAATGAAGAATTATTCAAAAATGAAATAGAAGGCACTTATCATATCTCAATACAAAATATAATAAATCAAGGGGGAAAAAATGAAAACCACAAGACCAATTTCTTTCCTGGCCTCACTGGCTGTTCTTTGACAACCTTGGCTTTGATTTTCATGACAGCTCCCCAACACACACAGATCTTTGCTCATCTCTGGTCCCCTGCAGTTACTCCTGTTCTGAGTTATTGAGCTTTCAGATAACTGATTTTTCCTGTTGCTTTTCGTAACTCACTAAAAGGCTCAAGCAATCAGCTCATCAGTTTCCATTCCTGACTTGAGAGCATCTGTAGCATCTTACTCCAACCTACCACCTCTTGGATGGTGAAGCCCCATACACAGTAGTAAAGGGTGCTAGGAGAAGCCCTCAATGCAACCCAGAGGGAAACTCAATTGCAAAAACCAACTCATAAGTGGTTGCCCTACTTAAAATTCCATTGAATCTTGGCTTTCCAGAGAGTCCTCTATGCCTAATGGGTCCCCTAAGCTTGCCTGAGGGTTCATGGTAAACCCAGAGGTTTTTAATGCATTATGAGCATTCATAAACTTCTGGAGGTATTTGGAGGTGTACAACCAGTGGTGTTTCAGGACATCTTCCATCTCATAGCATTTGGACTGCCTGGCATTCATTTTCCGGAAGCGCCTAAACAGTTTGTTACCAGACTCATTTCCCTCACTTGCCCATGCCCCAATGGAGCCATCCCTCTCAATAATTTCAGGAACATGGGCCAGGGTTTTGTGAAAATAATTGGTGATTTTTCCCTCATACCTATACTTGAACTTCGTAGAAAGGAGCTCAGCAAAACGCTGTGAATTGAAACTGTACTGGCAGAGGGATTCTGGGCACTCTTTAGCAGGGCATGATGACCGCCATACTGGTTTCATCTTCAGGTAAAGATCCATCAGCTCCCTCAGAGCCTCGTGCCTCTCCTCGGAAGGAATTAACTCACAAACTGCATCCACAGTCTCTTTGGTCATGAGCTTCCTGGCAAAGTTGCCATTCATCCTCATGATTGGTTTGAGGTTCATCTTCTTCCGGAGATGCTTGTCCAGTGTGGCCTGCCACCTTTTCCTTTCCTCTTTGGAAGCATTGGGATTCTTATACACTTCCCCTATCTCTAGCTGGAAGATCTTGTAGAACTCAGCTGCATTGCCAATGTCACAGTGGAGTGCATCTATGGAAGGGACTGTCTCAATGAAAGGTTTAGCTGAGACCCCTTTCACCCGATCCCGCAGTTCTTCCACAGACTCATGGTAAGGGTTAGAACGCCAGACCTCATAACGTTCCAGGTTCTCAGCATGGCTTCTGGTTATAGAGTGGAAGACAAGATTTTGAGAGGCTTCCAGACGGGTGGCATCACAAAGAGTACAAATGTAGACTGAGCCAGAAGCCTCGAGGCCTTCCACTTCCCGCACAAGTTTTTCATCATAGCCGGTGCCCCTGAAGATGAACTTGAAAGTCCGGAGAATGCCTCCCAGCTCAAGCATTAATTCACTGCTCTTCATGGCCTCCCTCTCAGCAATGAGAGGACTCAGGATGGCAGTCAGCGTCTCGTGGTCAGACTCATCTGCCAGCATAAGGCACAATGGCTTGCAACACAGTTCAGAGTTAGGTTTGGCTTCTTCAAATACTTTCACATTCTGAGAGCTGTGGGCAATAGTAATTTTCATGATTGTGAATGAAAAACGGACTGCCTTTTCTGGAACTACAGGCCCACTCCCATGCTTCTCACTCACGTCTCCCATTCCATCACAAGACTCCTTCACCACCACAGTGAAGGGGCCATTCAGGTAATCATCAAGGTCTTGGGATCTCATGCCTTCCAAGATGTCTTCTTCCATGTCCATCAAAGCAGACACCAAAGCTGAATCATAGCGGAACCTCTTTGCAATGGTGTCCACTGGGTAATCATCCACTGAGGATGATAGTCCAGACAGCCCATCAATAATGCCAACATCAGTGCTGGAAGACACATTCTTCAGAGGTGGCTGCCACTCAAAGTGGTGGTAGCCTGGCAGAAGTACCTTCTCAGCATTCCGAAGGGCATGCAAAGGCTGAAAAATCTGTCTCCCTGTGATGGCTTTCACAGTCCTGTACATCTTGTGGTACTGACTGCAGCTGAGGAAGGTGTTGACACGGATGGCCAAGCAAACAGCTGGCTGCAGGCCAGAGCCCTTTCCCTGCATGATGGCCTCCAGCTCATCAGCTTGCCTGTGCTCATTCCTCGCCCTCAGAGCCAGCAGGAACAAGGTCATGCACACGGACTTCACATCTCCACCTTCTTCTTTATCAGCAAAGGCTTTGACTTGCAGCTTGAGCTCCCTCAGCCGGTGCTTCTGAGCTCTCCGAGTCAGCGACAGAAGATGTTGGCGGGGCCGGCCCCCTTTATTAATGTGCACAAAAGTCTCTTTTGATTCCTTGTGACTTGAGATGTGGTGATTATATTTTTCCAAACTGACCTCCTCATTGCACTCTTTTGCTGGACATTTCACCATCAGGGAATTCAAGACGCTCAGAAAGGACTTCACTGGACTCTCCAGGTCAGTAGGGAAGCATGGATATCGGCAAGAGGGGCAATAGCTGCCCATGACTTTGAGGCATCTGAGAATGCAGACCCGGCAAAAGACATGCTTACAGTTAGTCTCCACAGGGTCAGCCAGAATGTGTTCACAGATCTGGCAGGAGATGGATTTCACAAAGTGCTCTGGGAAGTCCACTGCAAGGAGCTTGGTACTAAGATGTATCTTACTGCAGTTGGCGATCTTCTTCATGACATCCTTGCTGCTGATCCTTGCCTGAGCTCTTCTCTTGCGCTGACGGGCTTGTCTTGCTTGGTCAAGCACAGTTTTGAGTTTTTTGCTGAGCTGCAAGTTTGGCTGAAGACTCTTCCTCTTGAGTCCCCGACGGGCAGTGTTGCAGATGTCACAGGATGGTGTGTGGGGGTGCCACTCCATGGTCACGTTCCTCGGGAAGTAAACCTCACATGGGGCACTGCTAAACTTCCTGTGCATGATGCTCCAGCAGTTATGGCAGAACTCAGTGGGGTGGATCGAGTCAACATCTGCCTTCACATCGATCCGGAAAACCTTGGCAATGAGGTCCGGCCAGGAAGTAGCTCTCTTTTCCTTCTTTCGTAAAAGGCCTAGGGTTTTACCATCCACAGGACCATGGACTGGATATCTCCTGTTGTGCTCATCAGCTCTAAAAGAATTCCCACAGATGCGGCAGAGATGTCGAAGTTTGGCTTGATGGATCGCTTTGCCTCTTGCTTTCCCGTTGTCGTGAAATTTCTTTGAAAACTTAGGGTGGGCTTTTAACAATGGCTGAGTTGGGACTGGCTTCTGACCATCAGCCTTGTCCAGGACTGCTGGAGATTGCTCCAGAGAGGGTTTCCCCTCAAAGGAATCCTTCTTTTCCTTTTGAGCTTCTTCAGGTGTCTTTTCAAAGGATCTCACCCGGAACAGCTTAAATTTCCATTCTGAAAATTTAATATGTGGGTGCTGAATTTCATCTGGGGCAGAACTGAGTCCCAAGGTGGGTGGGAAAGAGGCTGCCATGCTGGCTGAGGTACCTGAGAACAATGAAAACAAGTCATATTAAGACCAATATCAATATCTCACTGATGTATCTGATAAATAATAAAAATAAATACATTCAATTATTTATTCATGTATTCCAAAAGATATGTATTAAATCTTCTACCTTAATATATCATGTTAGGTGCTGATCATAGAGTTATTTCCTCTTCTGACAGTGTTTATGGTTACTTATACCTGTTACACACATATAAGTGCTTAAATATATACATGTAAAGTTTTATTTCCTTCCACAAAAACCTTAAGGTCTTTAAGGACAGAATCTTTGATTCATCTTTGCCTCCCCAAGGGTCCCAGTATACATTAGGTGCTCAATAGTTATTTGTTCAGTAAATGTAAAGATAAACAGGCTACTAAAATCAAAGAAAAGTAATATTTTCCACATTGTATTAGCCTCATTGTACTAGCTGGACAATGTATTTCCAGCTTTTTAAAGCAGTCTTCCAGGGGGTTGGTTGTTTATTTCTTCCAAATGGGTCATAAAAGGATGATAAAGCTGCAAACCCAAAGAAACTAATTATTCACTACTTGAAAGGATGAAGTGAATTTTGAGCTTTATGAATGCAAACTAATAATAAGTATCGTGGATAGTAATTATGCTTACAATTTTAATTAGTGAATGCTGTTGTAAATTATAAGGCTGCGTCTACATTAGAAACAAAAAACACGGAACTCTAAACCTGCAACAAACCTGAGTGTACATAGACTGAGATTCTAAGGGACTTTTAAGATGAAAAATTCACATAGTTTCAGATAAAACTCACACAGGTCATCCTGAAAGTCATTGTTGGTCGATGGTCATTAGCACTATAGTTTGTAACATAATAAGAAGAGGTGGGAGTAATGTTTCTCTTCTGGTAAAAAAACATTGGCAATTACATATGCCAGGAAACCCGACTGATTTGAGTTGTAATGCACAGATCGCTAGCGATGCAGAAAAAAAGTCTAACAATGCCATGTGAAGTGTACTCTCTAGACCCAATTAGATCAATCTTTCCCAAATTACTTAGTACATAATTGGAAAAAGAGCAGCTGTATTTTCAATCCATCATCCCATCCACCTATCTGAAATTTGCCTGGGTTAATTCTTTTGACCCACCAGTTATATCAAGTAACATATGTTTTTCCCTCAATTGATCAACTAACAAAATCGATGAGAATTTTTATGGTCACATAGTTATGGAGACAAATTCTTAGACGAACATACTTTGAGCAGGGGTGGGATTAGGAGGTATGGAGGGGCAAGGGTTAATGCTGACAGTTGCTACCAAAGCCTCTTTTCAAGTCCCTGCTTTACTGAAGTTTGTTCCATCTTAATATGCATTACACATCAGAAATTGGTGTTTTGGGGCACAGGTACAGTGGCTCATTCCTGTAATCCCAACACTTTGGGAGGCCAAGGCGGGTGAATCACTTGAGGTCAGGAGTTCGAGACCAGCCTGGTCAACATGGTGAAACTCCATCTGTACCAAAAATACAAAAAAATTTAGCCGGGCATGGTAGCAGGCACTTGAAATCCCAGCTACTCGGGAGGCTGAGACAGGAAAATTGCCTGAACCCAGGAGGCAGAGATTGCAGTGGGCCAAGATCACGCCACTGCAACCCAGCCTGGATGACAGAGCAGGACTCTGTCTCAAAAACAAAGAAATGGGTGTTTTTCATAAAAATTAAAAGCAAATTTCTAAGACTTGATTCACAGAGAAATCCTATTAGATTGTTCCCTATGCAGGACTATGCAAGAGTTAAACAATACACGGCCATTTCAAATGTCTCATTAACCTCAAAAAATATTTCAACTGCAGCCCAACGAACACCTCAAAATTGCTTATAGTTCAATTCTGCTTCCTAATTCTCTTCTGTGGCAGGTGCTAGGTCTTTCCCTGTGGCTCCCCTGCCTCTTAGGTTGAACTCAACCCCAAATGCCTTCTCATTCCTTTAGTATTTTACTTCCCAGCCTATACTTAAAGCACTTTCTCTCTGGTATTCCAAGACAATATTTTGAGTAATTCTTTTTAAAATGCATGACCGTCTCTAGAGCTCATCAAGTTTAATATCGACTTTCACATTGAGTAAGTCAATCATAAGGCATGTATGTAGGGTCCTTAGAACTATCTCACTTCCCTACACATTTCTCCCCTGACTCCCACTGGCCTGCATTACTATACCAAAATCTACCAAACTACATTTATTTAAATACTCCTGCGGAAGGCAACAAAAGCAAAAGTGGACAAATGGGATTGCATCAAGTTAAAAGCTTCTGCACAGCAAAGTAAACAATCCACAAAGTGAAGACACAATCCACATCATGGGAGAAAATATTTGTAAGCTATGCATCTGACAAGAGATTAATAACCAGAATATACAAGGAGCTCAAACAACTCTACAGGAAACAATCTAATAATCCAATTTTAAAATAGGCAAAATATCTGAATAGACATTTCTCAAAGGAAGACATACAAATGGCAAACAGGTATACGAAAAGGTGCTCAACACCACTGATCATCAGAGAAATGCAAATCAAAACTACAATGAGATGTCATCTCACCCCAGTTAAAATAGATTGTATCCAAATGACAACCAATAATGAATGCTGGCAAGGATGTAGAGAAAAGGGAACCTTCATACACAGTTGGTAGGAATGTAAATTAGTACAGCCACTATGAAGAATAGTATGGAGGTCCTCAAAAAAACTAAAGATAGAATTATTATATGATCCAGCAGTCCTACTACTGGGTATTTATCCAAAGGAAGTCAAATCAGTATGTTCAGAGACATCTACACTCCTGTGTTTATTGCTGCACTACTTTTTATCCTTACTTGTGATTTTTACTCCCTAAAATAGACGTGTATTACTTTTGGTAGAAGACAGAACTTTTAAGAACTAGACTTAGATTAGATATTTTTTATCTATTCAATTAGCAAAGATTAAAACTACTTATATGGTTCAGCATTAATGAAGGCATGGAGAAATTAAGATATCTCCATACATTCTTGGGAGGAGTATAAATTGGTATAAAATGCCTACTAGACAATTTAGCAATGTCTTTAAAATTTTTGAATATATTATCTTTGATGCAATAAATCTCCTTTTGGGAAGTTATCCAATAGAAACATTTCCACAGGAATGCAACAATATTTATATAAAGACAGAGAGAGAGAGATTTGTTTCCAAAACTGTTACTTTGAAAAAGCAGGAAACAATATAAATAATTACCCAAAGGGCATTATTATTAAATAAACTATGGTCCAGACATACAGTGGAAAACCATGCAGAAAATTTAATTTTCTGTATGCACTGATGCATATGTGCAATTTCTGTATGCATCAGTGACATGGAAAGATGCTCACATGAAAAAGCAGAGAATGGAATGACAATAGCAAGTATAGTAGGATTCTCTTTATGTAGATATGTTTGTATTTGTACATATATGAAATCACAGGAATTCTGAAAGGATATACACTAAAATCTTAACAGTGTTTAATTTCTGAAAAAAATAGAATTGGCATTGATAAGAGGGCCTTTTGCACTTTTTATTTTATTAATTTTTGTATCATTTGAATTATTCAAAACAAGCAAGTAACTATTTTTATTAATTTTGTGATACATTTATTTTGGATAAAACTGTTTTAAAGACTAGATGTATATGTGCTCATAGTCACTTTTCCATATTTTCTTCTAAATTTCCCCCAGAAAAACTTAAGATCTGGCTAATTTCAAATATGACCACCACCCTTAGCTTTTCTTTCTTTTTGGATGAACATGGAGAAAGCAGGCTAAAATATGGACCTGTAGACAGCATGAAGTTAGGATTGTGAAAGAGTTATCTTGGATTCATATTTTGACACTCAGAAACCTTGCAAATGCTTGATCTCCTCTCTTCTAACAAAAGATCTCAGCAGTAGACCAGCCTCGGGATCTCAAAGGCTGAGTGGTTGGTGCTGGCTCAGCCTTGTCCCCACCGGCCACTGCCATATCGACATTGCCATCTGACATCAGAGCTACAGGCGTGCCTCCCTCCGCACAGCACAGATTCATTTTGACAAACTAGTTTGGGATGGCTTGGACAGTGCAGGAACAGTAGTTTCTGGTGAGTGATATCATTAGTTCAGGAGGCCAGGGCACAGCAGCAGCAGCAGCCCCCCATTTCCATCCCAGCTGCCCACCCTACACACACACACATACACCCCATTACTTGGCCCACAATCTTCCCTCCTAACATCTTCAACTTAGTCTGTACACAATTTCCAAGTAATAACTGTGTGCTCAAGTGTGACTTCTCATTATCACACCTGTTCCACTTATTCATTCACTCTGCAAATACTACTGTCTGTTTTTTGCCAAACATCATGTATCAAAAATGTGACAAAATAAAAAGCCTTTTTGTAAGTCTCAAGTATCCACAAAATAACACTACAATTCTTGCTCTTCCTTCAGACAACCTCTTGCATGAACCACTTCAGAAAGAGAAATATATCATTACAATCCCTGGCCAGGAATCCTGACTCAAGAACACAACCTCAAAGCAGGGTCTCTACCATGGCAATTCTCAAAATTAATACAAATCAGAATCATGAGCGAGTTTGTTTTTAAAAAGAAATGCAGATCATCAGGTCCCAAAGAGTCTGGCTGCTTGGGAAGGAATCCAGAAATTGCATTTTTAAACATTCAGTGATTCTAAAATGAGTGAATATTTTGAGAAACATTGGTCTCCTACTTAGGCCAATCTAGTTCAGGAAATGCCTGGCAATACTTGTTAATACCTGGGAAACCATACATTTCCTCCCACCCTAGAATTTATGTTCCTGATTATTTTTCTCACCTGAACTACCAGTATTTATTTCCAAGAGTCTCATACCTTACCTTCTGCTGATTTGTACACATTCATTCAAGAAGCACTCCTTAAACCTTTCCTCTGACAATAGCATTCATTTATAGTAATTCAGATATTTTGCATCTTTCTATGAACCTTCAGTGGCCCTAAACTTGGCCTCTTGTACCTTTTTTATTTTCATACATTAAAAAAAAATTGATGTAGCTTTGCTCATTCCATCCCCTCATCACCTGGAAGGAAAAAAAGCTCAAGCACTTCTAGTTAGAAACATAAAAATGTAATACATATTTTGGCTCAAGGCATGAAAAGTATGAGTGTTACCTTGCTCAGCAGGCTGCCTGGCCAAAGTGTTGAGATGTCTGCAATGTGGTTGATATTACTCAATACCAAAGAGAAGGCAAAGTGTGTTCTCTGCTCTCTCCTTGCTCTCTTGTTTCTCAGAACATGCTGCTGAGATGTTTATCAGCTTCCACTGTCCTTCCCAGCCTCCCCCACCATGGAGGGCTAACCACAAATGATGGCAGCCAATCATGGGCCAGGAGACCCCAGCTCCAGCTGCCACCTGGCTCTTTAGGAAGCTTAGGTCAAGGGGGCCTGAGTGTAGAACCATGTGCGAGAGTTTGCTGGGGCTGCCAGTTCCCTCCCTAAGAAGGTTTGGGTTGGAAATGGTCTTGTCAGTCAGTATAAGCCCCAGCTTTTGCCAGGGTTCTATATCTCTGTGCCTCAGTTCCACATCTGTAAAAAGGAAAGGCTAGTAGTATATATCTCAAAGAGTCAATAATGTTATACAATGAGAGTTATTATAGGAAAATACTTGAAACGATGTCTGCCTCTTTGTAGATGTTCATCAGATATTAACAACACTATGGAATTTTTTTATTATTATCTTGAAATGTTATCCAAACAATCTCAGAACCTTTCAACCTGGTCAAATCTTGCTGAGGAAGGTTGATGCTCCTTGTAACTACTGTAAGTTTAAACATTACTCGAGTATGGACGTCAACAGACCTGGATTTAAATCTTGACTCAGGCCTTTGATTCATTGCTTAAATTTTATGAACTCCAATCTCATCACCTGCAACATAAGATTAATAATATTAGTCCCCATTATTGAGAGCAATGGGCTAGGCTTGTAAGTGTTTTATATGTCATTTAATTTTCACAACAATCATACGCATTTGATAGTATTATGTCTAAAAAGAAGCGACAGAAGTTCAGAGCAATGGAGTGACTTGCCCATGGTCACACAGCCACTACTTAGTGAAGGTGGGGTGGAATTCCAAAGCTCATGTTCTTAATCACTCCATTATACCATGAAAGGAGAATAATGAAAGCCACTTTGTAGTAATAGTCTAAGGATAATTCAAGAATGAATACGTGTATACACACCTCTGTCTCTGTTTCAAAACCCCTTTATAATTCTCAGACCAGCTTTATCCCCAAAGTCTTTCTGTGTTCAGCTAATAAGTGAGAGAGTCCTTGCTTGTCTGATTCTCAGCAAAAACTGTCAAGGAGGCAGGTGCAAGGATTTCACTGTTCTGTGCTGCCCTCATTCGACGCTCCTCTTACATCTCCCACTCTTTCGCATTTGGACCTATTTAACCACACAACAGCCCTGGGGCCACAGCTGCTCACTAAAGACAAGGCAGAAGCCACTGCAGTAACACTGGGGGAAAGGAGAAACTGGTCTGTGGCTTCTAGGAGCTTCAGTGTGTTTTTCCCCCAAGGAGATGCAGCCTTTACCTGAGGGTCATATTTGAGGCAACATGGTGAGAAAGGCAGGTGAGAGCTAAGAATTTCCTGAAGACAGTGTTCATGTTCAACAGGACCCTCAGGAAGCAAGCTTTGTGGCCCTGGGCCCTCCTTACACAATGAGGTCAAGTAGAGAGGAGTCATGACATGACTTACATGCAAGAGGGTGTCCTTCCCCCCTATCCTCCTGCTCCTTAAAATCTTGCATCTCCAATGGACTTACAGAAAGAAAAAGAAAAGGCCAGATGTTCATGCTTCCCCTTGAAGGAAAGAGCAAAATAATAATATCCCACAGTATTAGAACAAAGCAGCAAGTTCAAGGATCAGGCTTCAGTTCTGTAGGTTCACTTGGAAGTTACGTGAAACTAAAGTGACAAAATGCACTGGTTTGTTTTGGACTTTCCTTGGTTTAGCACCGAGAGTCTAAGGTGAACAGAGTTGGTTAGTTGCCCATAACTTCCAAAGCAGAGTTAGAAAATTTCTCTGAGCTCGAAAATTTATAAATGGAATCCTTTTCAATTTTTCTTGGAAAAGTAAGCTGGTCAAATGGACTCATCAAAGAATGGTGGGGGTGTGAGGTTCAGACCAGATAATGGAGGAGCTTTCTCTCTCTCTCTCTCTCTCTTCAAATCATATTTAACATAGATTTCTGTATTGCTCAATTTTTCATCGTCATGTATACTTTTATAACTAGGAAAAATCACAATATTTACAAATAAAGTACTCAATGAATTTTAAATGAGACATAACAAAATATTGGGTGCATATGAAGATACAGTTTTCTAATTGCTCTGTTTGATAAAAGTCTGGATTTGTATACATCACCAGTATTTCCATGTTTCTCCCAATTTCACCTCCCAATTTCTCCCATCCATGTTGAAATCAAGTCACTTGTCTCCTATTGAGAAGTAAGACCTCCCTTGGATCACCTGGAAAAAACAAGTTAAATAATGGCCCATTGTCCCTCTGGACACTAACATTTTATCCACTGTCTTTATTTCAAATCTTTTCCACATGACAAGCAAACCTTATCTTGCATCATAAAATAGCAAAGACAGAGCTGCCTAGGATCCATGTTGTTCCAAGCAAATTAAAAATAAAACACTGCCGACATGTATTGGCCAATTGTTGCAAGAGACGAAGAACGAAAAGGGTGAACTAGAGCCTGGACAATTTGATGCCAAGCTCCAGCCTTGAGCGCAGACCTCCCAGACTAGTGATTAGCTGTGGTTAGTCCTGGAAGTGCCGACAGGCCCTTCACTGGCCCTGCTCCTCCAGGCAATGTGCTCCCTGCATCCCTGCTTTCACCTGCCTCTCCATCCAAGCCCCAACCCCCCTTAGCAGGTTGCCTACACTTATTCCCCTTGGCTCCCAAAGGCCCTTTTAAGAGAACTTTTCAAATTCAATCTCTTCCCAGACAGCAATGAGTTCCAATTGCTGATAACAATCAAAATCTACTCCTGCAGCCATGGTCTGAGTGTGTGAACGCTGCATTTTGAGCTCTTATCATAATTCAGCAGATGCTGTTTACGGACATTGAGATTACATACATAAGCATGTATCTATACATCTCTAACTAGCAAAACTCTTGTCTTCTAACATCACCAATTTGAAAGCCAGAACTAGAAGGGAACTTAGAGGTTCCTTGCCCCAACGCATGTGTTTTATTTATTTCTGAAGGGCATGGTGTTCCTGTTCAATGTCACAGAAGGGAATTAGTAGCAGAAATAGCATTACAAATCCGATCTCCCAGCTCCCAGGACAACGTTCTTTCCACTACACTGAAAAGGGAACATCCCTCCCTAACCCATCCAAGATGCATCTTAGACGGTAAAGAAACTCAAGGTGGCAATGGAGCAGAACCTTAACAGGTCATCGCTAGATCGGAGCCCTGGGTGAGCATGCAAACTCGCCACCCTGCACTGGCGGCGGAGAGACAGCCTCTCCACACGCTCATTTCTCCCCCACTTTCTCTGTCTTAAAATTGTTTTCTAATTAACTCAATGTGAATTACCCCTGTTAGTAAAATTTCTAATGTGTTATTAATTGCTCTAAACGTCGGCTGCAGCTCACTCTCCATGCTTTCAGGAGATCTGCTGCGGGCTTTCTGATTTTAGCTACACTGTTTTCTAAGCAGCTAGTGCCACCGTGTGGGCAAAGAAAAGTCTGTATTCTTGACTATCAGAAAAAGCCATGAGAAAAAGTCTCAGAAGTTGTTGAATCCATGAACTGGTTAAGAAGAAATCATGTATTTGCTTCTCTTCTCTTCCCTCTTCCCCTTATCCCAATCTCTATTCTCCCTACCCCCTCTTGCACCATTACTTCCCTTTGTAGAAATCCCCCATGATTCCTATAGACTAGGAAACAGAGCCAAAAGCTTAAAAGGTCAAAGTAATTTGCACAAGACCCCACACTTCACTAACTCCAGTCTTCCACAAAGGTCAAGAGACAACACAGAACTCCATTCTCATTGTCTTGCTAATCCTGACCAGTCCCAGAAAATGTGTAATAAATGCCTTCTCCTTATTCCTCAAACAAGAGAAGATATGAGGACCACGTCTTCATGAGAAAATTTGAAGAGCTGAGAGTAAAGGCCGGTGTATACGATTGCTAAATATCCTTTCTAATCAGGAGACATCTGTTCCATTTCCAAACCTTACAAAATAGTGAGGCATTGTTTTGCCTCCTCATCCTACTTACCTCCATAAGATCGCAGATTGAGTTCAAACATTGACATAGGAGGAACATGACCTAAATTTCTCAGAGCTAGTATACAGGTTTGGGGAATAAGCTTTCTCAGCTCTACAGTAAACATAATGGCCTGAATGCCTAATTGCAGGATACCAATAAATGTCTTTACAAAAAGCCAAACTAGGAAACTGCCCAGTTTGCCTCAGTGAGGGCTCTCAAATTTCACAATATTTTTTTAAGGATAAGAAAGGGTTAGTTTTTAAGACAAAGGAGCTTTAGCTTTAATTTAATTTAATTATGTTTAAACTATAATAACTATGTGGCTTTGTTTTATATATAATGAGAACAATTGCTAAATTTTTCATAGATTTTAATTAAAAACTATATTCACTTTCAACTTATGAACAGTTAGTGCTTCTGGAGAGAGATGGAAAAGGAGCATCATTTTCTGATTATTTTTGTATAAAAATCTGCTATGAGAGAGAGAGATTATTACGGGAATTGGCTCACACAATTATGGAGGTCAAGAAGTCCCACAATCTGCTGTCTTCAAGCTGGAGAACCAGGAAAATCAGTAGTGTAATTCAGTCCAAGCCCAAAGTCCTGAGATCCAGGAGCACGGATGTCTAAGGGCAGGAGAAGATGGACATCCCAGCTTAGAGAGAGCAAATTAGCCTTTCCTCCACTTTTTGGTTCTATCTGGGCCTTAAACACATTAGGTGATGCCCATCCACATTGGTGAGGGTGGATCTTCTTTACTCAGTTTACTGACTTAAATGCTAATCTCTTCCAGAAGTATGAACACAGACATACCCAGAATCGTTTTAGTAGCTATATGGGTATCCCATCGCCCAGTCAAGCTGACACATAAGATTAACCATCACAAGCCTTAAATGGGTTAAGTTAAGATGGGGTCATTAGAGTGGGTTCTAATCCAATCTTACTGGTATCCTTATAAGAAAAGGAGATTTGGACATACACACAGAGACACCAGAAGTGTGTGTGTACAAAGGAATGACCAGGTGAAGACACAGTAAGAAGGCAGTTGTCTGGAAGCCAAGGACAGAAGCCTCCCGAGAAATCACACCTGCCTTATGGGAATTGGATCACACAATTATGGAGATTGAGAAGTCCCACAATCTGCTGGCTTCAAGTTGGAGAACCAGGAAAACCACTGGTATAAATCAATAAATCAAACTTTGATCTTCTACTTCAAGCCTCCATACCGTGAAAATATATATTTTCTGATGTTTAAGCTACCCAGTCCACGGCATTTTGTTATGGTAGCCCAAGCCAACTAGCACAGTGGAGATCAGGTCCCTCATCTTGGGCATTTCCTTCATCCACCCACCCAAGGAGGAAGAAGAAGAGGTCAAATTGGAAGATACTCATTGGGCTTCATTCTTAATGAGCGAGTATGAGTATCATGGCCATTATTATCCATCTAATGTTGAGCTGTGGTGTGGAGTACTGGTTAAAAACCCAGGTGTTGGAGTGCCGTAACATTGCTTTAAATTCTAGCCCCACCTCTTGCAACCTGTGTGATTTGGGACACATTTCATAACCTCTCTGACTCCATTTTCTCATTTGAAGATGAGAATAATAATATGAAGCTGGTAATGTTCTTGGCAGAATTAAGTGAGTTAAAACATTTGAGATGCTTCGCACACCATTAAATACAATGTTATCTCAAGAACTCACAATCCTCCTCCAAAACCCACTCCTCTTACAGTCTTTCTCAGCTTGCTTAATGGCAACTCTACACTTCAAGGCAAAGTCTTAGAATTATCTTCCATTTATCTCTTCCTCTAAATCCTCATGCCCAATCAGTCAACAAATTCTAATCTTGTTAAAACTATAAGTCAAATCACTTTACTTCTCTAATCAAAACCCTCCTATGGTTCCTATGGTTCCCCATCCTGGTTAGAATAAAAGCCAAAGGCCTCTCAAGGGCCAACAGGGAACATGACTTTCCCTGCCTTTTCCATCTTTTCTCCCACTTACCCGCAGCCACGGTAGCCTCCTTGCTGGTCCTCAAAATGTCCGGATACGCTGACATTGGCCATTCTCTCTGCTTAAAATATTACCTTAGACACATTAGACACTGCTGTATAGTCAGCGGTCTTCAGAAAAACGGAGCCAATAAAATAGAGAGAGATGAGGAATTGGCTCACACAATTATGGAGGCTATCACACTCTGCCATCCACAAGCTAGAGACTAAGGAAAGTCAGTGTTATAGTTTCAGTACCAATCCAAAAGTCTGAAGAGCAGGAACAAGTCTTAGTCCAAGGCTAGGAAAATAATAATTTCCCAGCTCTAGCTTCAGCAATCAGGTAGAAAGAGAAAAAAATTTACCTTTCCTCCTCCTTTTTGTTCTATTTGGTTCTTCCATGAATTGCATGATGCCCACCTCATAGGGGAGGGCTTTACTCAGTCGAATAGTTTAAATGTTAATATCATTCAGAAAAACACTAACAGACACACCGAGGAATAATGTTTAGCCAAATATCTCAGCACTCTGTGATCCAGCCATATTGACACAAAAAAATGAATAAACAAATCTGGAGTAATTGGTAGGGCAGAAAGAGCTAACGAGATTGTGAATCAAGAGTGATGAAATTTGCATCAAAGGCTGAAGAGTAGGTCATCCAAAGACCTCACCTCATCCTCAGTTCCCTCTGTGGAATTCCAGGGAAAAGGAAGCTGTAGGAGACCATGCTCACCCATCTGCCTACAAGGCCTGGAGAACCAGGCACCTTGTATAGTGTGGAAAGGAAGGTGTAAAGAAGCCCCAAGAAAATCCATCTTTTCCTTCCTCAGCCCCACATTGTGCTCCAAGTGAATGAGCCATTTGGACTGCATCACCAGAGTGCCCTCAACCTCCACCTTCCAGTTTAATCCAGACATTGGGCAACACCATAAGTACCTGAGTATGGCAGGAGGGAGACAGTATAATTGTGCCTAAGGAAGGTACATGGAAGATGTTGTCAACAAGATGGCTGCCTAGAAGTGTCAAAGCTCACCTCCTCCACAAAGAAGGACAAAACAACAAACAGATAACTACACTTTGAGTACAGCATCTAACGCGGAACACTAGAATTCAGCAAGGAAGTGATGAAACCCTCTGAATCATGGAGATTCAAGATGGCAGTATAGAGAAGGAAATGAAGCACCCAGTCAAGATCAGCTCAGAGCCAAGAGGGATTCCCTATAGTGGGGAAAAGGGGGAAAGGTAGTCAGGAGATCCCTAGCAGTCCTCATTACCACTGCAGATGCCTGAAATCCTAGGTACAAAAGACCCCCACAGTCCCCACAGTCCTCACAGTCCCTAAGCCCAGTATACAAAAGCTGCCTGGAGTCCACACAGCTCCATTGCTCCAGAGTAGGAAATCATGCTGGGTTCTTCCCTCCCCAGGACCCAAGCTACTATGGAACTGCATCATGCTGACAGCAGAGCCACCAATAAAGTGAATTCTGTTCTGGAAGCCAGTGTCCTGGCATATCCACATACCTGGAGCCCTGCCATCATTCCACCAGACAAAAGACTACAAAGCCAGGAATCCAAGACTCCATCTAGATTCAGTGGTTCAGCTGCAAACCCTGAACCTAAGCCCACACAGTGCCCTGCACCCCAAGAAACAGGTAGTCTAGAATAGGAAATAAAACTCCCCCAAGACCAGGGGCACTGCCATGCATGCCCCCATTGCCCAAGGACTGATCACCCAATGCTTGCCACCACTGGCAATACTGTACTGATGACCAGCAGAGCTACCATGCCCCACACATACCCTACCAGGGCCTGAGAACCAGTCCACCTATCATTCCCCAACCCCAGCAAAGCCACATCACTGTCTCTGCAAACACCATTGATATTGATTACAGCCAAAGAAATCACATTGCTACTACACTACTGCAGCCACTGGTAACCAAATCCAAACCACTTTACCCAATCGACACTATAGGACAGACTCACAGGAAAAAGTCTTTCTCTACAAAAGCTAGTCTGTAAAATTGGAAGAGGCAACTGCTCCAGCAGATGCACAGATGCTAATAAAGGAACACAAGAAACATGAAAAAGCAGGGAAACATAACACCTCCAAAGGAATTCTCCTGTAACAGACCCTAAAGAAGAAACTCTATGAAATGCCTGAAAAGGAATTCAAAACAATGAGTATAAGAAAACTCAGCAAGATACAAGCAAATACAGATAGACAATTTAACAAAATCAGAAAAACAATTCATGATCTTAGTGAGAAATTCAACAAAGAGATAGATACCATTAAAAAACAGAAATCTTGGAGGTGAAGAATTATATAAATTGAATAAAAAATATAATCAACAGCTTCGACAACAGACTAGATCAAGCAAAAGAAAGAACTTCTGAACTTGAAAACAAGTCTTGAAATAACCCAATCAGACAAAAAGAGAGAGAGAGAGTAAGAAAAATAAAAAAGAATGAAGAAAGCCTATGGACTTTATAAAATACCATTATGTGAACTAATGTTTAATTATGGGAGTTTGAGAAGAAGAGAGGGAAAAGGCAGAGAAACTCTAATAAAATATTAGCTGGAAACTTTTCAAGTCTTAGGAAATATGTACACATATGAATTCAAGAATCTCAAATGCCCGTAAACAGATTCAACTTCAAAAGATTCTCTCTGAAGCACTTTATAGTCAAACTGTCAAAATTCAAGGACAAAGAGAGAAGTGTAAAAACAGCAAGAGAGAAGTGTAAAAACAGCAAGAGAAGAGTGTCAACTCAAATATAAGGGAATCTTCATTATACTAACAGCATATTTATCAGCAGAAATCTTGTGTGCAAGGAAACAATGTGATAATATAGTCAAAGTGCTAAAAGAAAATTAAAAAAACTGTCAATGAAGAATACTACACCCAACAAAACTATCCCTCAGAAATGAAGGAGAAACAAAGTCTTTCCCAGAGAAGCAAAAACTGAGGAAATTTATCACCACTAGACTGGTCTTACAAGAAATGATTAAGGGAGCCCTATATCTGAAAGCCAAAGAGCAATAACTACCATCAGGAGAACAAACAAAAGTATAGAACCCACTAGTAGAGCAGATACACAGAAGAGAAAGAGAAAGTAACTAAAATTTGTCACCAAGCAAACCACACAAAGATAAACAGTAAGAGATAAAGAAACGAGGAAGAGAAATGCAAAACAACCAGAAAACAATAAAATGACAGAAGTAAGTCCTCACCTATCAATAATAACATTGAAAGTGAATGAATTAAGTTCCTCAATTAAGAGATATAGACTGTTGAATGGACAAAAACAAACAGGGCCGGGCGTGGTAGCGGGCGCCTGTAGTCCCAGCTACTCGGGAGGCTGAGGCAGGAGAATGGCGTGAACCCGGGAGGCGGAGCTTGCAGTGGGCCGAGATCGCGCCACTGCACTCCAGCCTGGGCGACAGAGCGAGACTCCGTCTCAAAAAAAAAAAAAAAAAAACAGGACATAACCATATGCTATCTATAAGAAACTCATTTCAACTACAAAGACACACATAGAAGAAAAGTGAAGGGACGGAAAAAGATACTCCATGCAAATGGAAACCAAAAGTAAGCAGGAGTAACTACTCTTATATTAGATAAAATAGACTTTTAAATCCAAAACTGTAAAAAGAGATGGCACCATTATATAATGACAAATGAATCAATTCAGTAAGAGGATACAACAATTGTGAATTTACATGCACCCAACACCAGAGAACTCAGATATGTAAAGCAAGTATTAGATCTAAAGGGAGAGACAGACTCCAATACAGTAATAGTTGGAAACACCAGCAGCCTACTGTATTAGCATTTAACAGATTATCAAAACAGAAAATCAACCAAAAATGGATTTAAACTGTAATATAGACCAAATGGACCTAACAGACACTTACAGAATGTTTTATCCAATACCTCCAGAATACACAACCTTCTCATCAGCACATGAAACATTCTCCAGGATAGATTATATGTTATGCCACAAAACAAGTCTCAACAAACTTTTTAAAACTGAAATCATATCAAGTATCTTTTCTGACCACAATGGAATAAAACTGGAAATTAGTAATAAGAGAAATTTGGAAACTAAAAATTTTAAATGTTATTGAAAGAAATGAAAATAGAAACACAATATACCAAAGCCTCTGGGCTTTGTAGGTATTTAATAAACATTAAGTGTTACATGGGAGTAATGAAAAGGTACCCTTCCCCTAAAAATATTGGAATTAAGTTCACCTCCTGAGACTTACACTATAAGATCAATATACTATAAAGTTTGATCCATAACAGATCAGAACAGACACATGAAAGGTCATATTAAAAAGACAAAATGCAGTGGTTTCCAACTTGAACAAAACTTGAGGATACATATTAAAATATGAAACAAAGATATTAACCAAAGTGAGAGGGTTCATTATTGTTACAGGTTGAATTGTATCCCCTTCCTGTAAATTCATATGTTGAATTTCTAACCACCAGTACCTCAGAATGTGACTGCATTTGAACTCTTTAAAGAAGTAATTAAGTTAAAATGAGGTCATTAGGTGAGCCCTAATTCAATAAGACTGGTGATCTTAGAAAAAGAGATTAGAACACAGACACACACAGAGGGAAGACAATGTGAAAACAAAGAGAAAATATGACCATCTACAAGCCAAGGAGAGACCTCAGAGAAACCAATTCCACTAACACCTTAATCTCAAACTTCTAGCCTCCAAAATTGTGAGAAAATAAACGTTGGTTGTTTAAGCTACCTACTCTATGATACTTTGTTATGGTAGCCCTAGAAAACTAATATAGCCATTAGTGGAAACTTAGAAAATTATAATCAGAAAGACCTATGATACACACATACACATGCCAAAGGAAGGGAGTCATAAACCCAAAAACTGCCACTTTCTTATCATTGAGGCACATACAGCTAGAAGAATACCTAAAATTATCATTGTCTGAATTTACTGCACTTTTTAATCATCCAACTAAATCCTTTTGCTTTGACTGCATTCTCACTAAGCAACATTGTGACTACAATTTGATATTCTGTAGGAGAGTTGCTATCAGTTACTTTCCTATCTGTCCAATACTTTTGCCAACTGAGAACAACCTCTTCTTTCACAGTAAATCTGACGTTGCTATCAGTCATCTGGCCCTGCCTCCTTCACTGAACCAAGGCCAGCCAATCAAAAGTTCCTAATTCCTTAGATAAAGTGATGGATCCAGGGTTAGTCACATGACCCAAGTAGGCAGAGTACTTCTGTGGGATTGATATGAACAATAGAGAGAAAGGACACTTTTTTCTCTCTTAGTCTGTGATACCAAAGGATCTCATATGCTTGGAGCTGCCAAAGTCCACCATGCTATCTTATGAGAAAAACCTACATGAGAATTAAGTCCAACTAGGCAAGAGAAGGAAAAAGGCACTGAGAAAAGATTGATGACATCATTTAAACTCTTGGACACAGCTATGCCTGAAATAAACTCCAACTTCACAGGCTTCTCTGTAATAAGAGTCAAGCAATTCCATTTCCTGTTTAACCCAAGTTGAATTTGGGTCATCTAACCCTCAAAACCATAAGTCCTAACTAATATATGTGAAGATCTTTTCTTCTGCCATTGTGAATAGTCCTTAGAAGCTATGCCTTTCTAAAAATGTGGGGTCACCTCATAAGGAAAAGTTCAGGTCAATCCATGGTATGTTTGGAATTTTAGAGCCTCTTTGATGTTCTAAATAAGTCTCTTTTTTTCTCTTAGGGTAGGTCAAATTTGGATTCCTGATTAAAGCAATTACCTGACCATCTTTTGATTTGGTATACAATTCTTAACTGGAAAACCAAAAACCTTTTATTATTATTATTATACTTTTAAGTTCTGGGATACATGTGCAGGACATCCAAGTTTGTTACATAGGTATACACTTGCCACGGTGGTTTGCTGCACCCATCAAGCCATCATCTGCATTAGGTATTTCTCCTAATGCTATCCCTCCCCAGCTCCCCAGTCCCCAGCAGGCTCCATTATGTGATGTTCCCCTCCCTGTGTCCATGTGTTCTCATTGTTCAATTCCCACTTATGAGTGAGAACATGTAGTGTTTGGTTTGCATTCCTGTGTTAGTTTGCTGAGAATGATGGTTTCCAGCTTTATCTATGTCTCTGCAAATGACATGAACTCATCCTTTTCTGTGGCTGCAAAGTATTCCATGGTGTATATGTGCCACATTTTCTTTATCCAGTCTATCATTGATGGGCTTTTGGGTTGGTTCCAAGTCTTTGCTATTGTGTACAGTGCTGCAATAAACATACATGTGCATGTGTCTTTACAGTAGCATGATTTATAAATCCTTTGGGCATATACTCAGTAATGAGATTGCTGGGTCAAATGGTATTTCTGGTTCTAGATCCTTGAGGAATCACCACACTGTCTTCCACAACGGTTGAACTAATTTACACTCCCACCAACCGTGTAAGAGTTCCTATTCTCCACATCCTCTCCAGCATCTGTTGTTTCCTGACGTTTTAATGATCGCCATTCTAACTGGTGTGAGATGGTATCTTATTGTGGTTTTCATCTGCATTTCTCTAATGACAGTGAATATGAGCTTTTGTTTGTTGGCCGCATAAATGTCTTCTTTTGAGAAATGTCTGTTCATATCCTTCGCCCACTTTTTGATAGGGTTGTTTGTATTTTTCTTTTAAAGTTGTTTAAGTTCTTTGTAGCTTCTGGATATTTGCCCTTTGTCAGATAGATAGATTGCAAACATTTTCTCCCATTCCATAGGTTGCCTGTTCACTCTGATGATAGTTTCTTTTGCTGTGCAGAAGCTCTCTAGTTTAATTAGATCCCATTTGTCAATTTTGGCTTTTGTTGCCATTGCTTTTGGTGTTTTAGTCATGAAGTCTTTGCCCATGCCTATATCCTGAATGGTATTGCCTAGGTTTTCTTCTAGGGTTTTTATGGTTTTAGGTCTTACATTTAAGCCTTTAATCCATCTTGAGTTAATTTTTGTATAAGGTGTAAGGAAGGGGTCCAGTTTCAGTTTTCTGCATATGGCTAGCCAGTTTTTCTGACATCATTTATTAAATAGGGAATCCTTTCCCCATTGCTTGTTTTTGTCAGGTTTGTCAAAGATCAGATGGTTGCAGATCTGTGGCGTTATTTCTAATGCTTCTGTTTGGTTCCACGGGTCTACATACCTGTTTTGGTACCAGTACCATGCTATTTTGGTTCCTGTAGCCTTGTAGTATAGTTTGAAGTCAGGTAGGGTGATGCCTCCAGCTTTGTTCTTTTTGCTTAGAATTGTCTTGACCATATGGGCTCTTTTTTGGTTCCATATGAAATTTAAAGTAGTTTTTTCCAATTCTGTGAAGAAAGTCATTGATAGCTTGATGGGGATAGCATTGAATCTATAACTTATTTTGGGCTGTATGGCCATTTTCACAATATTGATTCTTCCTATCCATGAGCATGGAATGTTTTGCCATTTGTTTGTGTCCTCTTTTATTTCCTTGAGCAGTGGTTTGTAGTTCTCCTTGAAGAGGTCCTTCACATCTCTTGTAAGTTGGATTCCTAGGTATTTTATTTTTTTTTGTAGCAATTGTGAATGGGAGTTCACTCATGGTTTGGCTCTCTGTTTGTCTATTATTGCTGTATAGGAATGCTTGTGATTTTTGCACATTGATTTTTGTATACCGAGACTTTGCTGAAGTTGCTTATCAGCTTAAGGAGATTTGGGCTGAGACAGAGTTTTCTAAATGTACAATCATGTCATCTGCAAACAGAGACAATTTGACTTCCTCTCTTCCCATCTGAATACGCTTTATTTCTTTCTCTTGCCTGATTGCCTTGGCCAGAACTTCCAGTACTATGTTGAATAGGAGTGGTGAGGGAGGGCATCCTTGTCTTGTGCCAGTTTTCAAAGGAAATGCTTCTAGCTTTTGTCCATTCAGTATGATATTGGCTGTGAGTTTGTCATAAATAGCTCTTATTATTTTGAGATACATTCCATCAATACCTAGTTTATTGAGAGTTTTTAGCATGAAGGGGTGTTGAATTTTATGAAAGGCCTTTTCTGCATCTATTGATATAATCACGTAGTTTTTGTCATTGGTTCTGTTTATGTGAGGGATTACGTTTATTGATTTGCATATGTTGAACCAGCATTGCATCCCAGGGATGAAGCTGACTTGATCATGGTGAATAAGCTTTTTGATGTGCTGCTGTATTAGGTTTGCCAGTATTTTACTGAGGATTTTCACATCGATGTTCATCAGGGGTATTGGCCTGAAATTTTCTTTTTTTGTTGAGTCTCTGTCAGGTTTTGGTAGCAGAATGATGCTAGCCTCATAAAATGAGTTAGGGGGGATTCCCTCTTTTTCTATTGTTTGGAATAGTTTCAGAAGGAATGACACCAGCTCCTCTTTGTACCTCTGGTAGAATTTGGCTGTGAATCCATCTGGTCCTGGACTTTTTTTGGTTGGTAGGCTATAAATTACTGCCTCAATTTCAGAATTTGTTATTGGTCTACTCAGGGATTTGGCTTCTTCCTGGTTTAGTCTTGGGAGGGTATATGTGTCCATGAATTTATCCATTTCTTCTAGATTTTCTAGTTTATTTGCATAGAGGTGTTTATAGTATTCTCTGATGGTAGTTGTATTTCTGTGGGATCAGTGGTGATATCCACTTTATCATTTTTTATTGTGTCTATTTGATTCTTCTCTCTTTTCTTCTTTATTAGTCTGGCTAGCAGTCTATCTATTTTGTTGATCTTTTCAAAAAACCAGCTTCTGGATTCATTGATTTTTTAGAGTTTGTGTGTCTCTATCTCCATCAGTTCTGCTCTGATCTTAGTTATTTCTTGTCTTCTGCTAACTTTTGAATTTGTTTGTTCTTGCTTCTCTAGTTCTTTTTATTGTGATGCTAGGGTGTCGATTTTAGATCTTCCCCACTTTCTCCTGTGGGCATTTAGTGTTATAAATTTCTCTCTAAACACTGCTTTAGCTCCAACCTAGCATGACAGGCCAACATTCAAATTCAGGAACTACAGAGAACACCACAAAGATACCCCTTGAGAAGAGCGACCCCAAGACACATAATTGTCAGATTCACCAAGGTTGAAATGAAGGAAAAAATGTTAAGGGCAGCCAGAGATAGAGGTCGGATTACCCACAAAAGGGAAGGCCATCAGACTAAGAGCGGATGTCTCCACAGAAACCCTGCAAGCCCGAAGAAAATTCTTTTCTTCATTCTTAAAGAAAAGAATTTTCAAATCGGCCAAACTAAGCTTCATACGTGAAAGAGAAATAAAATCCTTTACAGTCAAGCAAATGCTGAGAGATTTTGTCACCACCAGGCCTGCCTTACAAGAGCTCCTGAAGGAAGCACTAAATATGGAAAGGAAAAACCGGTACCAGCCACTGCAAAAACATACCAAATTGTAAAGTCCATTGACACTATGAAGAAACTGCATCAACAAATGGGCAAAATAACCAGCTAGCATCAAAATGACAGGATCAAATTCACACATAACAATATTAACCTTAAATATAAACAGGCTAAATGCCCCCAATTAAAAGACACAGACTGGCAAATTGGATAAAGAGTAAACACCCATAGATGTGCCATATTCAGGAGACCCATCTCATGTGCAAAGACACACATAGACTCAAAATAAAGGGATGGAGGAAGATTTACCAAGCAAATGGAAAGCAAAAAGAAAGCAGGGGTTGCAATCCTAGTCTCTAATAAAACAGACTTTAAACCAACAAAGATCAAAAAATACAAAGAAGAGCATTACATTATGGTAAGGGGATCAATGCAACAAGAAGAGCTAACTATCCTAAATATATATGCAGCCAATACAGGAGCACCCAGATTCATAAGCAAGTTCTTAGATACCTACAAAGAGGCTTAGAGTCCCACACAATAATAGTGGGAGACTTTAACACCCCACTGTCAATATTATATCAACAAGACAGAAAATTAACAAGGATATTCCCAATTTGAACTCAGCTCTGGACCAAGTGGACCTAATAGACATCTACAGAACTCTCCACCCCAAATCAACAGACTATACATTCTTCTTAGCACCTATTCTAAAACTGACCACATAATTGGTAGTAAAACAGTCCTCAGCAAATGCAAAAGAATGGAAATCACAACAAACAGTCTCTGAGACCACAGTGCAATCAAATTAGAACTCAGGATTAAGAAACTCATTCAAAACTGCACGAGTACACGGAAACTGAACAACCTGCATCTGAATGACTACTGGATAAGTAATGAAATTAAGACATAAGTTCTTTGAAACCAATGAGAACAAAGACACAACGTACCAGAATCTCTAAGACACAGCTTAAACTTTATTTTTTTTTAAGTTTATAATGTTAATTGCAGCATGGTTTGTTATAATCTGTTGAAAATGGCCTAAATGTCTGCCAATAGAAGAACAGAAGCTGGAAAAAGTACAAAGTGATCCAACTTGTATGGACAGCAATTTGGCAATAATTGTCAAAATTACATATTCACTGTTTGTCTTCTAGGGCTTTTGTGACAAAATATCACAGTCTGGGTGGCCTAAATAACAGAAATTTATTTTCTCACAGTTCTGGAAGTCACGGTGTCAGGAGAATTGGTTTCTGGTGAGACCTCTCTCCTTGGCTTGCTGATGACCATCTTGCTGTGCCCTCATATGGTCTTTTCTCTATGACTCACTTTCTTGGTGTCTCTTTCTCTTCTTACAAATGTGACACCAGTCACATTGAATTCAAGCCCACCCTTATGACCTCCCTTAATCTTAACTCCCTCTTCATAGATCCTATCTTTAAACACAGACACATTGGAGGTTAGAGCTTTAACATGTGAATTTTGGGGGGACACAATTCAGCCCATGCACTCACTGTTTGATCTACAAATTCCACATCTATTTAATTTATCCCAAGAATATTCAGATATACTTTAATGCAAAAAAAGATATGTGTAAAAAATTATTTATTGAAGTTCTGTTTGTAATAATAAAATACTGAGAACAGCTAAAGTTGTCACAGGATAAATAAATTCTAATCTATCTTTTCAACGGAATGTAATGCAACCATTGTATTAGTCCATTCTCACACTGCTATAAAGAACTACCTGAGACTGGGTAATTTACAAAGAGAAGAGATTTAATTGACTCACAGTTCCACATGGCTGAAGAGGCCTCAGGAAACTTACAATCATGGCAGAAGGCAAAGGGGAAGCATGGTTGCAGAAAAGAGAGAATGAGGGGGGATCCGCCACACACTTTTAAACCATCAGATCTCATGAGAACTCATTCACAATCATGAGAACAGAATGGGGGAAGCCCCACCATGATCCAATCACCTCCCACAGGGTCCCTCCCTCGACACATGAGGATTAAAATTCTAGACAAGATTTGGGTGAGGACACGTAGCCAGACCACATCAACCATTAAAAAGAAGAAGAAAACTACTTAAATGCAATGGTCTTCAAGAGTTATTGTTAGTGGGAAAAAGCAGGATACAGAACAATGGACATGACATCATTTGGGTGAAAAGAGAGGGAAAATATAGAAACATATATTTTGCTTATATATGCATCAGATATCTCTGGAAAGATGCACAAGGACCTGTTAACACTGGCGGTCTTCAGAAAGGGGAACTAGACTAGAGAGAAATTCTTAGATTCCTTAGAGAGAGGTCAAACAAGAGAGAGGCTGGTAAGCGCCTCCAAGAAGGGCCCCTGTGTCCAAGCTGCACTTCTAACTCAGTCAAGAGCAGGGTAAGTGCCACAACAGAACCACCTCCCAATAAGCTTTGGGATCTGAGGGCGGGGAGGGTCTGATTTCTTGGGTAGAGCCTGGAAAAGTGAGCAAACCCCACAGTTCTGCTATGGCATGCCGGCATGTGGCCTGGCAGCAGCAGAGGCAGTAAAGCCGTGTGGGGTACAGGGCATCAGAGGGATGAGGCAAGCATACCATGGGTTCTCTGATGCTGGACTGGTGAAAAGGACACAGAAGTAGTTGAGAGGCAACCTCACACTTCCAAAGAGAAGGAGGAGGCAGAGGTACAGTCAGATGAGCAGGGTGATGTCCACAGAGACTGGGGTCTAATCAAGGCTATACCTAAGACCCTGAGAGGGTCAGCCAGCGTCTGAGACCCTGAGAGGATGTTAGCCAGTTCCCTATCTGCCATCCCTGAGCCATAATGTCAGAAATGTAGGAGTCACCAAGGAAGAAGGAGATGGGGGAAGAAGAAAGATCCAGTAGTGACTAGTTCAAATCTGAAGTGACAGAGAAAACGAGGCACTGATTAGATTAATTTTTCCTGCCTTTGAGTTGATGGGGATTCCTAATGGAGATTCAGCCGGCTTAGGAAAATAAAGAAATGGACTTATTTGCACAACTGAGATCTGTAAATATTTTGCATGTGAATTTTATATATAAGGTTTTTTTCTATTTTTTTTTACACTGGAGGTATATAACATATAGAGCAGTAATTATGTGATTGATTAAAAGGAAAAAATTCAAAACATGGTTTATGGCCCCAAGCTAAACAACCATTGACACCAAGCTTTATTGCCTGCATGTGGCACAGCTAGTTCATATGACTGAAAGTCCCCTGTTTTCTGTACCACTCAATGCCACGGAGGCCACACTCCCAATTCTCCTCTCACTGTTCTTCTCCCTGTCTTCTGGGAACAAGCAAAGGAGTGGCTGGTCAGAAACCTTTTCTGTACAGCAGGCATGATCCAGATCCATAGAGGTGGCAAGCTCTGGTTACTTCTGGGGCAGCCCCTCTTCCTCTTGGGCATCTTGGTCATAACAGATGCCACTAGTTCACTGTCTATCCCAACTTTCCCAACTCAGCCTCTCAGCAAAACATTCCAAAAGAGGCCTCAGTTTCTTTGTGTGTAGAAGGAAAGGGGAGGAGATAGAGGTCGATAATAAACTATGCAAGCATCTCTATGTTACCCTGTGTACCACCTCCACAATCATTCTCTTATCCAGATATCACCTGCAGGGTTATGTGTTTAATATTTGTCTTTAAAGAGACTCACTTTGTTCAGCTAAATTAATTCATATAAAGAAGGACTTTTATATGATATCAAATGGTAGTAGAAGAAATACAATGTAGGAGAGAGAATGCTCTCTAATAAAGAGAGGGAAGATAGTGAATGTGAGAAACAAACTCATCCGTCCAAACCCAAACAATGAACTCAGAGGCCTCAAGAACAGTGAAAGTGAGACTTTTAATGACAGTCTTGCAAGATCGGGTGTCTGATAGGCAGGCATACCCAGCACAGTTTCAACAAGCAATTTATCCCCTAGTGCGCAGGTCCCTCCCACTGCTCCTCATAGGCTGAGTACTATGGGGTCACAATCTTCCCAGATGTTGCCTATTGATAGTTGGGTAGGGGCGGTAGGTGGTTTTTTTTAGGGTTGTCTTGCTGCATTTTGTTGCAGCCCACAATGTATTGCAATCCTAGTTAGCTCAGAAGCTCTTCAAGTATTTGACTTATAACCTAAGTAGCTGGGAAGGCTGATTAAGAACAGACGGAATGAACTACTTTGCAGGCTAGCACGCTTTTATATTAGACTAAACTTTTGGTTCGGGTGAGGGCAACTAAGAGTGGGGGGCAACAGGGAGAAGGGAGAGACCAACAAGCAGGCATCGGCTATCCAAGCAAGGGCCTAGTATTTCCTGTTTCTTATGTCGTTTGCTGACCTAAGCCAATTCAAGGCACTTTGTCTTGGATATGGACCACTGTATACATTATTTCCTTTAGTGAATATAAACAGAAGTGTCAAAAGGCCTACCAGCACTAAACAGATACTTTCTCCATCCTAAAACCAAAAAGATGGAAAGAATATTGGAAATGCAATTCAGTGTTAATGTGTGTTCAACATTAATATGTGTCCATGTAAAATCATCTTGTGCACCATCTGAAATCATTTCATGTGCCACAGTAAGACTTTGTGAAGCACCAAAGAATATGACGTCTAAGAATCCTCCCAATGTGACCTGTGTGTGTAACGAGTCATTTCACATCTGTCACTGATCAGCTGACAATGGAAAGTCAATTCAGGAGTACGCCCAGTGGGTGGCAGGATTGAACTGAATGCTGCAGATGCAGGACTTTCTTAATATAGCTCCATTGTTTACAGCCCGCAGCTGTTGTTTACAGCTCAGCACCACCCTTCCTCCTCACCTGCTATTTGTCTACATCTGCCTCTAGGTCCCTGAGGAAAACAACAGACCAGCATATCATGTCATGTGGAAACCGGAACTGGGGACTCCTAAATACTCATGTTTGTTGGGAGAGGGCCCCAACCCCTTTTCCCTCACACCTTGTGGAATCTGAATTCACGTTTAAACCTAGGTAGGAAACAGAAAGGATCAAGATCACTATGCCCCTGAGTCCAATTTGAGGATTTAAACCAATGAACTGTTGAAGTCAAAATAAAAAATGGAGAGACGAATCTCTGAAATGTAAGATTTTATTTGGGAAGAAAGAACCGCAGTTCGGACCATACACGGAGACTGGGCAGTCTTTGGTATGTCCAAAGAACAAAGAGAAGATTGGAGGTTTCATTTTAAAAAATGAAGAAAAGAGGCCATACGCGTTGGCTCACGCCTGTAATCCCAGCACTTTGGGAGACCAAGGAGGGCAGATCACGAGGTCAGGAGATCGAGACCATCCTGGCTAACACGGTGAAACCCCGTCTCTACTAAAAATCCAAAAAAATTTAGCCATGCGTGGTGGCGAGCGCCTGTAGGAGGCTGAGGCAGGAGAATGGCGTGAACCCGGGAGGCGGGGCTTGCAGTGAGCCGAGATCACGCCACTGCACTCCAGCCTGGACGACAGAGCGAGGCTCCGTCGCAAAAATAAATAAATAAATAAAATAAAGAAAAGAAATGTTAAGTATTGCTCTTTGAAAAGTTCACTGGCACTAGTAAGGCTCTGGGGGTCTGGCAAGCTTCAATTGGCAAGTGACATCGGTGAGTAAAATTAATCTTAGAGCTGTAGCAGGTTGTCTCAGAAACCATTAGACAAAACTGGTTGAAGATTACAGCAGGCAATTTCAGTAGGCAGGTTTGCAGAGAATTACATTCTTGGAGCAATGTTATGTGTTCTGACTACTTCTCCCCCCGGCTTCTCGACTCTGTTTTAGTTAGGTATAACAAGAATGACTCAATTTGTAGGATCAATGTTCACACGACCAGCCCTCCAGCCCTTTTAAGCATAAACATTGTGCTAGACAGGAATTATAGAACACAATAACCTGCTGCTTGCAAGCTACAGGTTAATTGGGCAGATGATATTAAAGCTATTGCTATTAATGGATGGAACAAAATAGAACATAACTGCTAAGTGACATGACAGAAACTAAAAGAAATGTTTCAGAGGAGATTCATAGAAGACCAAATGAATTCTTCTTTCCCAAATGTCCCTTTAAAATATCTGTGATTTACATTCAAAAGGAGAGAAAATTTCAGCAGTACTTGATATTAGTAATAAAAACTGGGGCTGGGTGCAATGGCTTATGCCTGTAACCTCAATATTTTGGGAGGCCGAGGTGGGCAGATCACCTGAGGTTAGGAGTTCAAGGCCAGCCTGGCCAATGTAGTGAAACCCTGTCTCTACTAAAAATATCGCCAGGCGTGGTGGCAGGTACCTGTAGTCCCAGCCACTCTGGAGGCTGAGGCAGGAGAATCGCTTGAACCTGGGAGACAGAGGTTTCAGTGAGCTGAGATGGTGCCACTGTACTCCAGCCTGGGCAACAGAGCAAGACTCTGTCTCGAAAAAAATAAAAACAAAAAAAACTGGACATATGCAAGATCCCCAGAAAAAGTCTCTAATGATTAGCAGATGATGGGTAGACAGAGTCTATATTAGTCACCTAGGGCTGCCATAACAAAACACCACAGACTGGATGGCTTAAACAAGCATTTATTTCTGACACTTCCAGAGGCTGGAAGACAAAGACCAAAGTGTCAGCAGGCCTGGTTTCTCTTGAGGCCTCTCCCTTTGGGTTGCAGGTGACTGCCTTCTCGCTGCGTTCTTCCATAGCCCTTCCTCTGTGCATGCATCCCTGGTGATGTTTCTCTTTCCTTATAAGGATACCAGTCTTATTGGGTTAAGACCCCACCCTTACGACCGCCTTTAATCTTAATTACCTTCTAAAAGCCTGATCTCTAAATACAATAACACTGGGGTTGGGGTTCAACCTACAAATGTGAGGGGTACACAATTCAATCCACAAGAGTCTCAATCCATTCATCAATTTTTGCAGAGAAAATTGCCTGGAAGAAAAACAGAAGAAAAAGACTGAGAAGTAAGGGGAGGGAGAAAAGAGAAAGTGCATTAATGATTGAATTGAGGCCTCTTCCTGAGCAACAGGACAGCCCCATGGACAGGTTCCAGCTTGGAGATGGGTGGGAAGGGAGGTGACCCTGATGAACTGGGCAGCCCAGAGCAAAAAGGCTTTGGAGCATGAAGCTGAATTGAAAATCCGCCTCAGATAAGAAGCTGTCACAAGTATTTGAGAAGCAGACTTCAAAGGCAAGAATAAAAATTTATTTCAGCCACGCATCACTGCACTAACCAAGAAATCAGCCAGAGGAAAAAAGGTTAAAGACTCCTCAAAAAACCACTCTAAAACTTCACTGTGCCTTTTCGCAACTGCAGCTTTAGACGCATGTAAGATTTATGCTGAGTTCAATGAACATGTATTTGTTTTACCATCTAAAAGAAAATGCATGAAACTAAAAGGAACCTGCAAAATGTACAACAAACCAAAAACCTACCCCATTTGCTCTTATTCTTCCAAATAATAACCTATTGAATAGAGCAAGAACAATTTCAATGTGAGTTTGTTTGCTTTTGCATTTGGAAAGAAAGCTAGCATTGCCTTTTCTATATGTGGTAGATTCGGGCTTTACACCCAAGCAGGAGCTGCAGCTAGCATTTGGGACTGCAGCTGGCCCCTGGACGGCACCCTGAATGGTGACAGGAGAAACAGGCAGCATACTGTTCTTTAACACTACTAGCTCTACATAGAATCTCCTCTTTCAAGGATCAATAGTAGAACAAAATCAATGTGATATCTATGAAGAAATTCTACAGTACAAGGAAAAACATTTTTAATGACCAAATACTTTAGTAGAAAAGGCTTCTTCTAAAACAAGAAAAATTGCAACATTTTTACTTTTGTTCCTATAAGGACTTGCCTCCATTGAACAAGTAAGGGCCTTGGTAAGAAGATCAGCCAAGAAGAAAGTACAATGAAACTAACACCCAAGCAGAAGGGATAAAATAAATTTATGCTTTAAACGACAATTTTACAGCGTAATGCAGAAGAAAAACTGGAGGAACGATCTAGGATCACATAAGAAATGAATAAAGAGATGAAAATAATCAGGGAAAAAAATGGAGATAGATACTATAGGATAAGTGAAATGGTGAAAAGACATCCAAGAAATGGTGGGTGTTCCCCCAAAGATAACTGAATCATATCAAATGAAATGGAATGCAATCATTATTCAAGATGTAATTAAAGTCAGTTTTCCAGAGCTAAAACAAAGCTTTAGCTTTTTAGGGCTTATCACCATACTCTCATAAAGATAATGAACAGAAATCTCCTCAAGGCATAAGTTATTAAAATTTTAAAATTTAAAGAATAACAAAGGATCTTGAAAAAATCTTTTTCAAAGAAAAATACTTACCTTTGAAGCACAAAGATAAGGAAGTATGATAATATAAAATGACTTTTCTATGCTATTTGATATTTTATTTGATTTTTTCTGTTTAAGCTTTACTGAGGTATAACTGATAGATTAAAAATATATAAATTGATGCACAAAAATGTACACATTTGATGAGTTTTGACATGTATATACACCCATGATACCATCACCACAATCAAGACCCTAAATATGTTTATCACCTCCGAAAATTTTCTTATGTTCTTTTACATTTTGTTTTGTTTTGCTTTTGTGTGAAGAACACTTAACACGAGGCCTAAACATATTTATTTAAACATATTTTAAAGTGCACAATACCATATTGTTAACTATAGATAGTAGGTTGTACAACAGATCTCTAGAACTTACTCATCTTACATAACTGAGGCTCAATAGGTATAAAGATTTTTTATTTCTACTAAAGTTAGGAAAATGATTTCTGCCTCTGAATTGTTTTATTGTTGTTGTTTGTTTTGTATTTAAAGTAAATATATTGGCCGGGCACGGTGGCTCACTCCTGTAATCCCAGCACTTTGGGAGGCCGAGGCAGGTGGATCACGAGGTCAGGAGATCGAGACCATCCTGGCTAACACGGTGAAACCCCGTCTCTACTAAAAATACAAAAAATTAGCCGGGCGTGGTGGCGGGCGCCTGTAGTCACAGCTACTCGGGAGGCTGAGGCAGGAGAATGGGCTGAACCCGGGAGGCAGAGCTTGCAGTGAGCTGAGATCGTGCCACTGCACTCCAGCCTGGGCAACTGAGCAAGACTCCATCTCAAAAAATAAATAAATACATAAGTAAATTTACTTTATATATGTAGTATAAATATAAAATTTTTATTTACTTTATAAAATATAAATATTTTATTTACTTTATATATCCTCATCCTTTCACCTACCTATGCTATTTTTCTTCTTAATTTATTTGTCTTTTAAAAAACTTTGAAATATATTACACATACAAAATGTTTTTATGCACAGTACGATTAATGTTTATAAAGCAAATACCCATAGAACTACCACACAAATCAAGAAATAGTATCTTACCAGCATCTTAGATGCTCCTTTTTACTCACATCTTAAGAGTGAATGCTTCTTGGTTTTATTTTAGACTTTTAATACCTATAAATACCTCCCTAAGAGCAAGATTTTTGAAGTTTGTATAAATAAAAGAGCAATAAATTTTTTTTCTGGCTTCTTTCATTCAACATGATGGTTAAGATCCAGCCCATTTGTTGTGTATAGGTCTATTTTAGTTGGTTTCATTGCCATATTGTATTGTATAATATATCAAAATTTACTTAAGCATTTTACAGTGGGTAGCCATTTGAATTGTTTTCAGTTTTAACTAATAGTACTTCATTTCATTAGATTTTTTTAAGTTGTTTACAATTGGATTTGATGTTTTAATCCTATCCTTCCCTTGTAATAGGTGACTTCCATCCATTTATATTTCTTACTACAAATGATTCACTTGTTTCTATTTTTTATTACTTTAGCTTCCCTAAGAAGTGAAAGACTCACCTAGTTAACTCTGTAGGAAAGAAAGAGAACTTGATAGATATCCACCTGGTCTAGCAGATCTGAAAGAGATGAATGCCTGATAGAGACCAGAAATTAAATTATACATAATCCACAATGATGAGCTAACAATAATTATTTTTCATGGGTTAATGATACAGCATTGAAATATTTAAAACAAAAAAAAACTATAAATGGACAGAAATTCACTTGTAATAAGAAAACACACTACTATGTAATAAATTATATGTGTGTATCTATTTATTTAATTTAATTAATTAATTAATTTATTTATTTGAGAGGGAGTCTTGCTCTGTTGCCCAGGCTGGAGTGCAGTGGCTCTATCTTGGCTCACTGCAACATCCGCCTCCCAGGTTCAAGTGAATTCTTCTGCCTCAGCCTCCTGAGTAGCTGGGATTACAGGCACATGCCACCATGCCTGGCTAATTTTTGAATTTTTAGTAAAGACAAGGTTTCACCATGTTGGCCAGGCTGGTCTCGAACTCCTGAGCTCAGGTGATTTGCCCACCTTGGCCGCCCAAAATGCTGGGATTATCACATCTGGCCTATATGTGAGTATATATTTAAACAATGCATATATTATAATTAACATGTTGAACTTGAAATAGATATATCTCAGACTTTACATCCTATTTTTAAAAAATGCTGACAACTTCTTTCAGGAATCCATGGAATTGTTGAACTTCAAATAGATATATTTCAGGCTTTACATCCTATTTTTAAAAAATGCCAACAACTTCTTTCAGGAATCCACGGAATATTTACAAAAATTGATCACATGATAGACCTTGATACATTCCAAAATGACACAATTTTATGGAACAATCCTCCAGTCAAAATGTAATATAATGTAGTCAAAGGTAAAGAGAAAATTGTGATGATCTAAATGTTTTAAAACATAACCCTAAATGGCTATTGGATCAAAGAAAGAAGTAAAATTACAATTTTAGTCCATTTACAGGGCAACACTACCACATTAGAACTGGTAGGATACCCCAAAGCCTTACTAAAATGTACATTGATAGACCTAAATGTATAAGTTTTTAAAATATAAATGAAATAGGCATACAACTGAAAATTTTTAAAGGCTTAAAAATTAAATAAATTTTAAAAAGGAAAGAAAAATGAAAGGAGAAAATAATTGTGGTAGACACATTGATTGCAAAACAGTCACAATTCTTCACCCTTCCCTACATCTTTTGCAATGTAACTGTGCACGTCCTCTCAACAAGAAGTAGAATCTATTTCCCCACTCCTTGATTCTAGATTGGCCTTCTGACATGCTTTGGTCAATAAAATGTGGCAGAAGTGAGGATTGCCATGGCAGTGGAAAATATCCAGTATGGCAAATTGTACATCCTAAAGTGACACATGTGACTTCTGCTCACGTTTCACTGGGAAAACAAGTCATGTGACCACACCTAACTCCAAGGGGGCAGGACAGTACAGCCTTCCCATGGCCAGAAGGAAAACTAGAAATATTTGGTGAGCAAAACAGTGTTTATTATTGTATGAATAATCTTTGTTTGTTTCTTGTTGCTTTCTTTTTCTCTTTCTCAACTACAGCGTACTTTTCATGAAAGCAAGGATCTTGCCTGTTCCTCCTGTATCATACAAAATTATTTGGTAATGAATCTGAAAATTTTATTAATGTAGAAAAATTTCTAAGACTATAATTTGAATTGCTTATAATTTAAATTGCTTAAGAAGTAGCCTATCTGAAGAGAGCAATTATGGAATAATTATAAATATGAAATAGATATAAATATTTAAAAATTACCTCCAAAAGGTCTTCAGGGATCAATATTTTTTTTAACCAATGAGTTTTTCAAAATTCTTAGGAAAAGCTAATTATAATGCGACATTCATTTGATTTAGGTTATTTAAAGAGCTAAAAATACCTTCAGGAATCAAGTGTAAGCCTTTACCAAAACCTGAAAAAAGTAATATTACTTTAAAAAGTGGAAATTTTATCTGGATGCTTGGATGGATATTAGGACATCTGTTAGTAACTAATAAATAATTAAATATAATTAATATCATACATATGATCACCTTAATCAAAAGTGAAGGATGCTTATCTCAATATCAATAATAATGATTACTATCGCAAATCAAACATCAGCCAGAATACTACTTAACAAGGAAAGAATAGAGGCATCCCCATTTAAAAAACAGAGGGAGATAAGGGAAACAAAACACATTCACCATTATTCAACATTGTCTAAACATTTTAGCTGAGATCATGACATGAAACAGAACTAAAAAATAATCCATGAAAAGGAAGAGACAAAATTATCATTATTCTTCTTCCATTTGGTTGCCTATTTAGACATTTTATGAATAAACTGAAGTCTTTGTGTTCATAAATGTTTAGTAAAGGGCATATAAAATTAATGCCCCTGAATGTTAAGTAGGTGCACTGTGCACTGCTTACCAATATGCCTCAGTTCAATTCGACAGAACACAGGCACACACCTGTTACATGAATTGGGTTTATTGCTTACAGATGGGCAACAAGGGCAACATAAGCTGAGGATTCATTGTAAGCTGATCTCGCAAGGCTCAGGAAAGTTGCCCAGGGCAAATGGAATCTTATTTACGAGTACTCAACTAGCACAGCAGCTGAGGGACCCCAGAAAGTAGCACCCCCTCCTCGGGTTTTATACCATGGGGTCACATCACATGCTGGGCCTACGTGTTGAAGGACATCCTGTTTCTATGGGGACCCAGAACAGAACCGAGGTTGTTCTGGCTAGTTCCCTCTTATCTCAGGATGTTGCATTCCTAGCACATTCTGCAGCTATTCTTGAGAACTACAAGTGAAAAAAAGGGAACAATTGGGCTGGTCCAACCTCCCAGAAAACTGTTCTGCAACTATAATAGCTTCTTGCATATGCAACAGAATATATACAGCAGTTTTACCCTATATATTTATACCTATGTTAAAGTTTATACATTAGGCATAGTAAGATATTAACAATAAACTAATAATAAAATAGAACTATAACAATGTACTGTAATAAAAGTTAATGTAAATGTGCTGTCTGTCTCTCTCTCTCTCTCTCAAAATATCTTATTGTACTGTACCTACTTTTCTTCTTGAGATCTTTTAAACTCATAACACAGGTGGCTGGCTAAGTGACTAAAGGGCAGGCAGCATATACAGCAGCAAATAAGCTGAGCAAAGGGACCAGGTAAGATTTCATCACACTTCTCAGAACAGTGTGCAATTTAAAATTTATAAATTGTTTATTTCTGGAATTTTCTATTTAATATTTTTGGGCCACGGTTAATCATGGATAACTGAAACCACAGAAAGCAAAACCACAGATAAGGTGGATTTCTGTACTAGAGACAAATTTCTGGAAAGCACTGTCATAGATGAAGTTATTAAAATTATGCTATTGAATGAAATAGAAAAGTGTTCATAATATATTGATAGATGGAAAGAGTATATCATATACTAATGTGGTACCATTTTTGTAAAATATAAATATAGATATTTAAAAATGATCAATATAAAATTAACACATATAATACTTCCCACAAAACACATAAAAATATTCCAGACAGACTGGAATGACAGACATAAAATATTAACACATAGTATCTCTAGTTTAGAATATTAAAAATAACTTTCAGTTTTTTCTCCATATCTTTCTTTTTTTCCAATATTTCTAGTGATTTTCTATTCAGAATAATATATTGAAAGGAAATTCAAAAGGAGATATATTTGGGGAGTATATCTCAGTAATAAATGCAATAAAAACATGAAATATCTAGAAATAATCTTAAAAAGAAATATATATAACTGCCCTAGAAATCACATTACTTTCCTGAGAGATAAATGGAGAATTAAGAAATGAAAAGGTATTTTGTGAATAAAAATATATAAGCATTCCTCAATCTAAAACGCAACATCATGCTAAATGGAAAAAAAACATTAGAAGCATTCCATTAAAGTCAGAAGGAAGAAGGAAGACTTCCATTTGCATTGCAATAAAGTATAAAATATTTTGAAAGTTTCTAGCTCACGTCATTTGATAAGAGAAAAGGTTATTGAATGGCCACAGGAAGTTCTTTAAACAGAAAGGAAATGGCAAAGTATCTTGTACCACCAGAAAAAAACACATGGTAACTAAAATATCAGTAAATACAATAGACTTCCCTTCTCCTCTTGCGTTTTCTAAATTATGTTTGATGGCGAAAGCATCACCAAAATTATGTTTGATGGTGAAATGTAAAGGAGTTACATTTTCTACATTATGCTCAAATTAGTAAAATGATACCAGTAGACTGTATAGACTGTTTATATAAATCATATGTATACATATATATAATGTAATGCCTAGAGCAAAAACGTTAAAAATCTATACAAAAAGACATACCACTATATAAAACATCAAAATGGAATTCTAACGAATGTTTAAGCAATTCACAGAAAAAAGAAAACAGAGAAATGAAACACAGAGATAAAACAACTAATAAAATAGCAGACTTAAGCCATAACATACCAATAATTACATTAAGCAAATGGCCTTAATATACCAATTACAAGACAGAGATTGACAAAGTGGATTAAAAAACATTCAACTATATGTTGTCCATATGAAACCCATTTCAAATATAATAATAAGGACAGGTTGAAAGTAAAATAATGGGAAATTTTTCATGTAAACATTAACCAAAAGAAAGCAAGAGTAAGTGGCTATATTAATAGCAGATAAAATAGATGCAAAGTAAAGAAAATTACCAAACACAAAGAGGGAGCTTATATAATGCAAAAAAAACCCTTAATCTGTGAAGAAGATGTAACAATTCTAAATGTGTATGCATCAAACAAATGTGTATGCATCAAACAGTGTGTTGAAAAATAAGTGAAACAAAAACTGAAAAAACTGAAAGGAGAAATAGACAAATCCACGGTTATGGTTGAAGACTTTAACATCCTTCTCTGAGCAGTTGATGTAATACCTAGACAGAAAATTGGCAAGGATATAAGAACTCAACAACACCATCAACAAGTAGGAGCTAAACAACATTTACAGAGCACTCCATCCAACAACAGCAGAATACACATTCTTTTGAAGGCCCTAAGGAAAATATATCAAGAAAAACCATAAAGAAACTTAACAAATTTCAAAGAATCAAAGCATATCAACTGCGTTCTCTGACTAAAATGAAGTTAAACTAGAAATCAATAATAAAAAGTTAGAAAAAAAATATCCAAACACTTTGAAAGTAAACAACATACTCCTAAGTAACCAGTGGGTCAAAGAAAAAATTTCAAAGAAATTTAAAAAATACATTAGACTGAATGAAAATGAGAATACAACTTATAACTCATAGGACACAACTAAAGCAGTGATAAGAGGGAAATCTGTAGCTCTAAATGCATATATTAGAAGAGAGAAAAAGTCTCAAATCAAAAATGTAAGCTCTTACTTCAAGAACCTACAGCTAGAAGAGAAAAATAAAGTCAAAGCAAGCAGAAGGAAAGAAGTAATAAAAAGAGGAGCAGAAATCAATGAAATTGAAAAGGCATACCTATATAGAAAATCAATAAAACAAAGACTCATTATTTGAAAATGTCAATAAAATGGACACGATTTGCAAAACTTCTTGCAAGACGAACAAAGGAAAAACAGAAGTAATAAGTTACCAATGTCAGGAATGAAACAGGGATATCAGTATAGACCCTGCAGATTTAAAAAGCAAAATAAGGGAATAAAAACAAACAACTCTGCACATATAAATTTAACAATTAAGACGAAAATGGACTAATTCCTCAAAAAACATAAACAGCCACCGTTAACCCAAAATGAAATAATTTAAGTAGTTGCATAGTTATTAAGGAAACTGAATTTGCAATTTTAAAGAACTTTAAGAAAGGTAATCTCCAGAACTAATGGTTTCACTGAAGAATTCAACCAAATAGTTAATAAGGAATCGACATCAATTGTACACAATCTTTTCCGGAAAATAAGAGAAAAAAAAACCATTCCCAATTCATTCTGTAAAGCCAATATTAACCTTATACCAAAATGAAATGAAGATATTACATAAAGAAAATTCTAAATCAATATCCTTCCTGAATACAGATAAAAAATTCTTAAATATACAATCATGTCATCTGCAAACAGAGACAATTTGACTTCCTCTTTTCCTAATTGAATGCCTTTTATTTCTTTCTCTTGCCTGATTGCCATGGCCAGAACTTCCAATACTATGTTGAATAGGAGTGGCGAGAGAGGGCATCCTTGTCTTGTGCCAGTTTTCAAAGGGAATGCTTCCAGTTTTTGCCCATTCAGTATGATATTGGCTGTGGGTTTGTCATAAGTAGCTCTTATTATTTTGAGATACGTTCCATCAATACCTAGTTTATTGAGAATTTTTAGCATGAAGTGCTGTTGAATTTTGTGTACCTATTGAGATAATCATGTGGTTTTTGTCATTGGTTCTGTTTATGTGAGGGATTACGTTTATTGATTTGCATATGTTGAACCAGCCTTGCATCCCAGGGATGAAGCTGACTTGATCACGGTGGATAAAGCTTTTTGATACGCTGCTGGATGTGGTTTGCCAGTATTTTATTGAGGATTTTTGCATTGATGTTCTTCAGGAATATTGGCCTAAAATTTTCTTTTTTTATTGTGTCTCTGCCAGGTTTTGGTATCAGGATGATGCTGGCCTCATAAAACGAGTTAGGGAGGATTGTCTCTTTTTCTACTGATTGGAATAGTTTCAGAAGGAATGGTACCAGCTCCTCTATGTACCTCTGGTAGAATTTGGCTGTGAATCCGTCCGGTCCTGGACTTTTTTGGTTGATAGGTATTAATTATTGCCCCAATTTCAGAACCTGTTATTGGTCTATACAGAGATTCGACTTCTCCTGGTTCAGTCTTGGGAGGGTATATGTGTCTGGGAATTTATCCATTTCTTCTAGATTTTCTAGTTTACTTGCACAGAGGTGGTTATAGTATTCTCTGATGGCAGTTTGTATTTCTGTGGGATCGGTGGTGATATCCCCTTTATCATTTTTTATTGTGTCTATTTGATTCTTCTCTCTTTTCTTCTTTATTAGCCTTGCTAGTGGTCTATTTTGTTGATCTTTTCAAAAAAACATCTCCTGGATTCATTGATTTTTTTGAAAGGTTTTTTGTGTCTCTATCTCCTTGAGTTCTGCTCTGATCTTAGTTATTTCTTGTCTTCTGCTAGGTTTTGAATTGGTTTGCTCTTGCTTCTCTAGTTCTTTTAATTGTGATTATGTTAGGGTGTTGATTTTAGATCATTCCTGCTTTCTCTAGTGGCCACTTAATGCTATAAATTTCCCTCTACACACTTCTTTAAACGAATCCCAGAGATTCTGGTACGTTGTGTCTTTGTTCTCATTGGTTTCAAAGAACATCTTTATCTCTGCCTTCATTTCGTTACATACCCAGTAGTCATTCAGGAGCAGATGGTTCAGTTTCCATGTAGTTGAGTGGTTTTGAGTGAGTTTCTTAATTCTGAGTTCTAATTTGATTGCATTGTGGTCTGAGAGACAGCTTGTTATGATTTCTTTTCTTTTACATTTGCTGAGGAGTGTTTTACTTCCAACCATGTGGTCAATTTTAGAATAAGTGTGATGTGGTGCTGAGAAGAATGTATATTCTGTTGATTTGGGGTGGAGAGTTCTGTAGATGTCTATGAGGTCCACTTGGTGCAGAGCTGAGTTCAAGTCCTGAATATCATTAATTTTTTGTCTCATTGATCTGTCTAATATTGACAGTGGGGTGTTAAAGTCTCCCACTATTATTGTGTGGGAGTCTAAGTCTCTTTGTAGATGACATGTTTGTATATTTAGAAAACCCCATTGTCTCAGTCCAAAATCTCCTTAAGCTGATAAGCAACTTCAGCAAAGTCTCAGGATACAAAATCAATGTGCAAAAATTATGAGCATCCCTATACACCAATAACGGACAAACAGAGACACAAATCATGAGTGAACTCCCATTCACAATTGCCACAAAGAGAATAAAATAGCTAGGAATCCCACTTACAAAGGATGTGAAGGACCTCTTTAAGGAGAACTTGAAGGAAATAAAAGAGGACGCAAACAAATGGAAAAACATTTCATGCTCATGGATAGGAAGAATCAATATCGTGAAAATGGCCATACTGCCCAAAGTAATTTATAGATTCAATGCTATCCCCACCAACCTACCACTGACTTTCTTCAAAGAGTTGGAAAAAACTACTTTAAAGTTCATATGGAACCAAAAAAGAGCCCGCATAGCCAATAGAATCCTCAGCAAAAAGAACAAAGCTGGAGGCATCATGCTACCTGACTTCAAACTATACTACAAGGCTACAGTAACCAAAACAGCATGGTACTGGTACCAAAACAGAGATATAGACCAATGGAACAGAACAGAGGCCTCAGAAATAACACCACATATCTACAACAATCTGATCTTTGACAAACCTGACAAAAACAAGCAATGGGGAAGGGATTCCCTATTTAATAAATAGTGCTGGGAAAACTGGCTAGCCATATGTAGAAAGCTGAAACTGGATCACTTCCTTACACCTTATACAAAAATTAACTCAAGATGGATTAAAGACTTAAATATGAGGCCTAAAACGTTAAAAACCCTAGAAGGAAACCTAGGCAATATCATTCAGGACATAGGCAGGGGCAAAGACTTCATGACTAAAACACCAAAAGCAATGGTAACAAAAGCCAAAATTAACAAATGGGATCTAATTAAACTAAAGAGATTCTGCACACCAAAAGAAACTATCATCGGAGTGAACAGGCAACCTACAGAATAGGAGAAAATGTTTGCAATCTATCCATCTGACAAAGGGCTAATATCCAGAATCTACAAAGAACTTAAACAAATTTACAAGAAAAAAGAGAAACAACCCCATCAAAAAGTGAGCAAAGGATATGAACAGACAGTTCTCAAAAGAAGATATCTATGCAGTCAACAGACATATGAAAAAATGCTCATCATCACTGGTCATTAGAGAAATGCAAATCAAAACCACAATGAGATACCATCTCACACCAGTTAGACTGGCAATCATTAAAAAGTCAGGAAACAACAGATGCTGGAGAGGATTTGGAGAAATAGGAATGCTTTTACACAGTTGGTGGGAGTGTAAATTAGTTCAACCATTGTGGAAGACAGTGTGGCAATTCCTCAAGGATCTAGAACTAGAAATACCATTTGACCTAGCAATCCCATTACTGGATATATACCCAAAGGATTATAAATCATGCTACTATGAAGACACATGCACACGTATGTTTATTGTGGCACTATTCACAATAGCAAGGACTTGTAACCAACCCAAATGTCCATCAATGATAGATTGGATAAAGAAAATGTGGCACATATACCATGGAATACTATGCAGCCATAAAAAGGATGAGTTCATGTCCTTTGCAGGGACATGGATGAAGCTGGAAACCATCATTCTCAGCAAACTATCACAAGGACAGAAAACCAAACACCACATGTTTTCACTCATAATTGGCAGTTGGATAATAAGAACACATGGACACAGGGAGGGGAATATCACACACTGGGGCCTATCAGGGGGTGGGGGGAGGGGGGAAGGATAGCATTAGGAGAAATACCTAATGTAATTGATGAGTTGATGGGTGCAGCAAACCAACATGGCACATGTATACCTATGTAACAAACCTGCACGTTGTGCACATGTACCCCAGAACTTAAAAAAATTCTTAACAAAATACTTGCAAACAGAATTCAACAATATATGAAAAGAATTTTGCAACATTTATCTCAAGGATGCAAGACTAGTTCAATATTCAAAACCCAGTTAATGTAATCGACCATTCTAACAACTCTGACAAGAAAAGTCACAATTACAGTGTTCTTATATAACATAGTGTTAGAAGTTCTAGCCAGTTCAATAGGCAAGAAAAGGAAATGAAAAGCGTACAAAACACAAAGAAATGAAACCGTTTCTATTTGCAGATGACATGATTGTCTATGTAGACAATCTCATAGAATTCACAAAAAAAACCCTCCTAGAATTTAAAAAGTGAGTTTAGCAAAGCAACATAAGATAACCACTAAAAATATAAATTGTATTTCAATATACTAGCAATGAAAATGGGCACACTGGAAAATGATTTATTTATTTTTGTAATATCATTTAAATTGCTCAAAAAAAGCTTAGCTATAAATCTAACAAAACACGTATGAAACATGTAAAGGATTTGCATTCTGAAAACAACAAAATGATGATGAAAGAAGTCATAGAAGATCTAAATAAATTGAGACATACCATGTTCATTGACTGAAATATTCATATATAGTAAAAGTATGAATTCTCCCACAAATTAATACACAAATCTAACACAATTCTTATCAAAATACTGGCAAGAATTGTTTAAGATTGACAATATTATTCTAAAATTTATATGGAAGGTAAACGAACTAAAAGAGCTTAGGGAATTTTAAAAATCTAAAGTAGGAAGAATTTATCTACTTGACTTCAAGACTTATTATATAGCTACAGTAATCACAACTTTGTCACATTGGTGGAGGGATAGACATAAAAATCAATGAAAAAAATTGAGAAACCAGAAATAGACCCACATAAGTACAGCCAATTTTTTTTGACAATGGTGCAAAAACAATTCAATAGAGAAAAAATAGGCTTTTAAACAAATGGTACTAGAGCAATTGGATATCACACAGAAAAGAAGGAAAAAGAGACAGAAAGAGGGGAAGGGATGTAGGGAGAAAGGAAAGAAAGGGAAAAAAGAACAAGGAAGGAAAGAGAGGGAAGGAAGGAAGAAAAGAAAGAAGGAAGGAAGAAAAAGACTTGACCTAAGTCTCATCTCTTAACACAAAAACTCAAAATGAATCACAGTAAAAAAGACTAACAATCCAATTAGAAAATGGGCAAATGATATGAAAAGACATTTTTGCCAAATAGAATATATGGATGGCAAATAAGTACATGAAAAGATGTTACACATTTTTAGCCATTAGGAAAATGCAAATTAAAACTACATTGAGGCCAGGTGTGGTGGGTCATGCCTGTAATCCTCAGCACTTTGGAAGGCCGAGGTGGGTGGATCGCTTGAATCCAGGAGTTTAAGGCCAACTCTGGCAACATAGTGAGACCCCCTGTCTCTACAAAAATCACAAAAAATAGCCAGATGTGGTGGTGTGTGCGTGTATTCCCAGCTGCTTGGGAGGCTTAGGTGGAAGGATCACCTGAGCGAGGGAAAGTGGAGCCTGCAGTGTGCACTGATTGCATCACTGCTTCCCAGCCTGGGTAAGAGAGTGAGACCTTGTCTGAAAAAAAAAAAATAGCACACACCACATTGAGATATAACTACATATTTATCAGATGCCTAAAATAAAGCTAAATCACTTATACATTGCTGGTGGGAATGTACCTTGGTAGAGACACTCTAAATAACTACTTTGCCATTTCTTTTCTTTTCTTTCTTTTTTTTTTATTATACTTTAAGTTCTAGGGTACATGTGCACAACATGCAGGTTTGTTACATATATATACATGTGCCATGTTGGTGTGCTGCACCCATTAACTCATCATTTACATTAGGTATATTTCCTAATGCTATCCCTCCCCCCTCCTCCAAAGCTAAAATGCAATTACCATGACTCAGTAATTACACTCCTGGATTTAACCCAGAAAAATGAAAATTTATGTTCACACAGAAACCTGCCACAGGAATGTTCATAGCCAACCCCAGTCCAAAAATCTACACACTATATTATTCCATTCATATAAAATTCTTGAAATGATAAAAGTATAGAAATAGAGAACAGATTAGTAGTTTGGGGGGTTTAAAGGTGGATAGAGGAGAAGAGAGTGGGTGTGGTATAAAAGGGCAACATGACGGATGGATCCTGGTGATAGCAGAAATATTCTATATCTTGATTGTATGAATGTCAAGATATTGTCATATTAGCCTACAGTTTTGCATGGTGTTACCATTGGTAGAAACCGAGTAAAGCATAAATGGGATTTCTTATATCTTATAATTGCATGTAAATTTACAATGATCTCAAAATTGAAAGTGTAATTTTTTAAAAAAAATTATGCAATGGCCAGCAAATGCAATTGTGAACTTGGACTGGATCCTGGATGGAAGCCCAAGCCAAACATCCATCTCTAACAAATATTTGAAGTACATTTGGAGAAATTTAAATATGGGTGTGTATTGGATAATGTTTATTATGTAAGTTAAGTTTTCAAGTGTGATAATTATATTATAGTTATGTAGAAAACTCTCCTTGTTCTTAGTTGTATTAGCCCATTTCACACTGCTAATAAAGACATACCCAAGACTGGGCAATTTATGAAAGAAAGAGGTTTATTGGACTTACAGTTCCACATGGCTGGGGAGGCCTCACGATCATGGTGGAAAGCAAGGAGGAGCAAGTCACATCTTACATGGATGGCAGCAGGCAAAGAGAGAGCTTGTGCAGGGAAACTCCCATTTTTAAAACCGTCAGATCTTATGAGACCTATTCACTATTATAAGAACAGCACAAGAACGACCCGCCCCCATGATTCAATCATCTCCCACCAGGTCCTTCCCATAACACGTGGCAATTATGGGAGCTACAAGATGAGGTTTGGGTGACGACACAGAGCCAAATCATATCATTCCACCCCTGGCCTCTCCCAAATATCATATCTTCACATTTCAAAATGAATCATGCCTTCCCAATAGTCCCCCTAAGTCTCAGCTCATTTCAGCATTAACTCAAAAGTCCACAGTCCAAAGTCTCATCTGAGACAAGGCAAGTCCCTTCACCTATGAGCCTATAAAATCAAAAGCAAGTTAGTTACTTCCTAGGTACAATGGGGGTACAGTCATTGGGTAAATACACCTCTTCCAAATGAGAGAAATTGGCCAAAACAAAAGAGCTAAAGGGCTCATGCAAATCCAAAATCCAGCAGGGCAGTTAAATCTTAAAGCTCCAAAATGATCTCCTTTGTCTCCATGTCTCAAATCCAGGTCACGCTGATGCAAGAGGTGGGTACTCATGGTCTTAGGCAGCTCTGCCCCTGTGGCTTTGCAGGGTACAGCCCCTCCCAGCTGCTTTCACAGGCCGGTGTTGAATGTCTGTAGCTTTTCCAGGCAAACAGTGCAAGCTGTCAGTAGATCTACCATTCTGGGGTATGGAGGATGGTGGCCCTCTTCTCACAGCTCCACTAGGCAGAGCCCCAGTAGGAACTCTGTGTGGGGGCTCTGACCCTACATTGCCTTTCCACACTTCCCTAGCAGAAGTTCTCCATGAGGTCCCCACCCCTGCAGCAAACTTCTGCCTGGGCATCCAGGCGTTTCCATACATCTTTCTGAAATGTAGGCAGAGGTTCCCCAACCTCAATTCTTGACATCTGGGCACTCGCGGGCTCAACACCACATGGAAGTTGCCAAGGCTTGGGGCTTGCACCCTCTGAATCCACAGCCCGAGCCATACCTTGGACCCTTTTAGTCATGGCTGGAGCAGTTGGGACACAGGGCACCAAGTCCCAAGACAGCACACAGCACAGGAGCCCTGGGCCGGGCCCACAAAACCACTTTTTCCTCCTAGGCCTCTGGGCCTGTGATGGGAGGGGCTGCTGTGAAGGCCTCTGACATACCCTGGAGATACTTTTTCCATTGTCTTGGGGATTAACATTCGGCTCTTTATTACTTATGCAAATTTCTGCAGCTGGCTTAAATTTCTCCTCAGAAAATGGGATTTTTTTTTCTATTTCATTGTCAGGCAGCAAATTTTCCAAACTTTTATGCTCTGCTTCCCTTATAAAACTGAATGCCTTTAACAGCACCCAAGTCACCTCTTGAATGCTTTCCTGCTTAGAAATTTCTTCCACCAATACCCTAAATCATCTCTCTTAAGTTCAAAGTTCTACAAATCTCCAGGGCAGGGGCAAAATGCATCCAGTTTCTTTGCTAAAACATAACAAGAGGCACATTTTCTCCAGTTCCCAACAAGTTCCTCATCTCCATCTGATACCACCTCAGCCTGGATTACATTATCCATATCATTATCAGCATTTTGGTCAAAGCCATTGAACAAGTGTCTAGGAAGTTCCAAACTTTCCCACATGTTCCTGTCTTCTTCTGAGCCCTCCAAGCTGTTCCAACCTCTCCCTGTTACCTAGTTCCAAAGTTGCTTCCCCATTTTCAGATATCTTTTCAGCAGCACCCACTCTGCTGGTACCAATTTACTGTATTAGTCCATTTTCACACTGCTGATAAAGGCATACCCAAGACTGAGCAATTTACAAAAGAAGGAGGTTTATTGGACTCACAGTTCCACTTAGCTGGGGAGGCCTCACAATCATGGTAGATGAAAGGCACATCTCACATGGCAGCAGACAAGAGAAGAGAGTTTGGGCAGGGAGACTCCGATTTTTAAAACCATCAGATTTAGTGAGACTCATTCACTATCATGAGAACAGCACAGGAAAGACTTGCCCCCATGACTCAATCATCTTTCACCAGGTCCCTCCCACGACACATGGAAATTGTGGGAGCTGAAAGATGAGATTTGGGCCAGGCGCAGTGGCTCAAGCCTGTAATCCCAGCACTTTGGGAGGCTGAGGAGGATGGATCATGTGAGGTCAGGAGTTCGAGACCAGCCTGACCAACATGGAGAAACCTCGTCTCTACCAAAAATGCAAAATTAGCTGGGCATGGTGGTGCGTGCCTGTAGTCCCAGCTACTCAGGAGGCTGAGGCAGGGGAATCACTTGAACCCAGGAGGCGGAGGTTGCAGTGAGCCAAGATCATGCCATGGCACTCTAGCCTGGGCAAAATGAGCAAAACTCCAACTCAAAAAAAAAAAAAAAAAAAGATGAGATTTTGGTGGGGACACAGGCCAAACCATATAATTAGTGTAATGAAATATTTAAGGATAACATGTAACAATGCCTGCCCCTTACTCTCAAACCATTGAGAAATTATAAACTGGAGAAAGGGAAGTGGGATGAAAGAAGGAAAGGAAAGCAGCCTCCATAACCAATAGCTATAAACTTTGTCCCATATTTTAAGAGTTAAGATCTCAACTAACAAAGTAATCTTTAATGTCTCACTGGCCTGGACAAACACAGCAATTCCTTTTCACAACACTAACGTTTCACTTTCTTAGATAAAGTTTGTAACCCTTTTATATATCTGATATGTTTTACTGGATAGATACTGTAACCTTTTTCAAATATATGTTATCACTACATTTGAATAGCCTTTTTCAGCCAGGCGCCATGGCTCATGCCTGTAATCCCAGCACTTCAGGAGGTCGAGGCGGGTGGAACACCTGAGGTCAGGAGTTTGCGACCAGCTGGCCAACATGGGGAAACCCCGTCTCTTCCAAAAATACAAAAATACAAAAAATTAGCTGGGCGTGGTGATGCGCACCTGTAGTCCCAGCTACTCGGGAGGCTGAGACGGGAGAATCACTTGAACCCAGGAGATGGAGGTTGCAGTGAGCCAAGATCACGCCACTGCACTCCAGCCTGGGCAACAGAGCAAGACTTTGTCTAAAAAAAAAAAATTAAAAAATAAATAGCCTTTATCCAGTTTGTGAACATATGACTCACATTTCCCTCTTGGCTGAATGTCCTTGGGTCTCATCTTCCCCACTGCAATGACAGCAAGAAAACAATTTGAAGTGGCTTCAGATTGCACTCCTGTCAAAAGAAAGCTTGTGATGTTGATGAATTTAGGAACTGTGGGATAGTGGTCCTCAAGCCCTGGTGGGTAAGCTCTTCCTTCCTTTCCTAATGTAGTTCTTACATAAACAGCAAGACTATGTTTTAAATTTTTAAATTGGTAGTCAATTTAAATTTAAATTCCAATCATGGTGGCTATTTCAGAAAGTAGAGCTGAGTTTCAAAATGTTAAGGAGGACATTTTTACTTTTTATTTTATAATCTTCTGTAACATGACTATTTTCTCTTGTCTGTGAATTTGAATTTCTTTTTAAAGTTGTGGGTGTGGGTTGGTGGGAGGGCGTGGAGGGGTTATGTTCATTTGGTTTTTAAGACAATACTCAATATTAGAATCCTGGAAAGAACAAATAGGATGATACCAAGAGCCAGATGGAACACAAACTGATACCTTTCTGGGAAGTCATTTGTAACAGGAGTCATAAATATTCACAGCCTTTGGCCTACCAATTTCCCTTGAAGGAATCCTTCTTAAAGTCATAATTTAAAATGCTGACAAAGATTCATGCAAAAAAAGTTCATTGGCACATTATAAATGCAAAGGTAGAAGAAATAACCTAATGTTCAACCTTAGAGGAATAGTTAATTATAAGTGCAGTTGTATAGATAGGAAACCGTACATTCTTTAATATTATTCTGAAACATTTGATCACAAATAAAAATGCTTGATGTGTTTGAAGTAAATATAAGTGACTTTAAGAGCAGTGCAACTAAAGCTGTTGAATTTCAGTTTCCAACTGTGTTCCAATGTCTAATATTTTATTTCCTCTCTGGAATATGATTTTTGGCACTTCCCTACCTTAGTTTTGAGGGATTTCCCATTAGAAAACACACCTGTCTGGTCATGGCTAAAATTCTTTGTTGCCCATTGATTTGTAATATTGACCCTTTATATCCCTACCTTACTGATGCAGAAAACAACAAAAAAAATGTAAATGGTCCTTAATAAATGCCTTAAGAAAAAATTACCACCATTATCACCCTCAAATAAACATTTTAGAAATCTTCCAACGGGCATATATCAAATCTTCAAAGGACATTATTTATTTAACATAATTGATATCCCCTACAGAATCTTCTTCAGGAAAGTAGTATCATTAGCTCATTCAGAACATGAACATTACTTGGTTATAAGAAAGCGAACACTCATACCATTTAGGACATAGGCATGGGCAAGGACTTCATGTCTAAAACACCAAAAGCAATGGCAACAAAAGCCAAAATTGACAAATGGGATCTAATTAAACTAAAGAGCTTCTGCACAGCAAAAGAAACTACCATCAGAGTGAACAGGCATCCTACAAAATGGGAGAAAATTTTTGCAATCTACTCATCTGACAAAGGGCTAATATCCAGAATCTACAATGAACTCCAACAAATTTACAAGAAAAAAAACAAATAACCCCATCAAAAAGTGGGCTAAGGATATGAACAGACACTTCTCAAAAGAAGACATTTATGCAGCCAAAAGACACATGAAAAAATGCTCATCATCACTGGCCATCAGAGAAATGCAAATCAAAACCACAATGAGATACCATCTCACACCTGTTAGAATGGTGATCATTAAAAAGTCAGGAAACAACAAGTGCTGGAGAGGATGTGGAGAAATAGGAACACTTTTACACTGTTGGTGGGACTGTAAACTAGTTCAACTATAGTGGAAGTCAGTGTGGCGATTCCTCAGGGATCTAGAACTAGAAATATCATTTGACCCATCCATCCCATTACTGGCTATATACCCAAAGAATTATAAATCATGCTGCTATAAAGACACATGCACACATATGTTTATTGCGGCACTATTCACAATAGCAAAGACTTGGAACCAACCCAAATGTCCAACAATGATAGACTAGATTAAGAAAATGTGGCACAAATACACCATGGAATACTATGCAGCCATAAAAAATGATGAGTTTCATGTCCTTTGTAGGGAAATGGATGAAGCTGGAAACCATCATTCTCAGCAAACTATCGCAAGGACAAAAAAACCAAACACTGCATGTTCTCACTCATAGGTGGGAACTGAACAATGAGAACATATGAACACAGGAAGGGGAACATCACACACCGGGGACTGTTGTGGGGTGGGGGGAGGAGGGAGGGATAGCATTAGGAGATATACCTAATGCTAAATGACGAGTTAATGGGTGCAGCACACCAACATGGCACATGTATACATATGTAACAAACCTGCACGTTGTGCACATGTATCCTAAAACTTAAAGTATAATAATAATAAAATTTTTTAAAAAAGCGAACAGTCTCATGTTGTTTGTTAAAGCAATGTTCTACTTAGTAAATCCACAGAGAAATCTGTTCTGTTCTGGCAGGAATTGGGATGAAAGTGACTTTTTGGTGGATGCATTCTGCAAGTTCAATTTGAAATTGAAAGTTATTTTGTTCTTAATAATCACAAGGTATTAACGACCACACCATATGGGAGAGGCAAATGTAGGTAAAGATGGCAGGAGTCTGGAATATGTGTCCTACTATATGTGACAGAAAACGAAAAGGTATGATAGCATTAACAAAACACACTCAAACACACACACACACTTACACAAACCTTCCATTTCCTTTGATAGTAAAGCCATTTGTAATTTACCTAATTTTGTCATTCTAATAAACCTCATTGTAGGCTGACTCTGCTCTAAAAAAATTGTATATTCCCCCCACCCCAAAACATTTGCATTTAGTTGTTTGGAACAAAATACACATTCTTCTATAGAAACAATGTTATAAATTGGGATTAGTTTTCCAGTCAGCCTCACAAGAGACAATTTGGTTCATACTGTAACTAAAATATGTTTGCGATGAAAATATGCAATTATTGAAAATAATACTGTTGCATAAAAGACATTATTTCAACTACATTGTGGGCAATTCAAGAAAACTAATCGTGATTTAGTGTCCTTTTTGGGAAATCATATCACAAATTCGAATCAGGAACACTGGAAACAAGTATCCTGTTTTTCCCACCAAGTTCAAACCTCAGTTTGGGACACTTCCTCCTGTCCTGCCTCAGATTCTCTCCTTTCGCTGCTGCTGCGAGAGCCTCCACACCTAGCAACCATCAGCAATATACACAAACCAGGCTTTTAAATTCAGACACTTCCTAAACGATAAACCTCCAATTGTTTCAAAATACAGATAAACCAAAAGCTTAAATATATGTTTTTGGGCCGGGTTCAGTGGTTCACACCTGTAATTCCAGCAGTAAGTAGCAAAGTCAAACAAAGGCACATGCTCCAACATAGATAAATATTTATTAGGTGAACATGTTAAGCAATAATACTGAAAGGACATGTAGGCATCCTTTTGCTTTATTTCAGGTTTGGGGTGATTTTAGTAATTTTTAAAAATGTGTCCTGAAGGGAAGGTACAAAGAGAATTCATAAGGTAGTACTTACTTCGGTGAATTAATCTGACTTTTAGCTCAGTTCAAAAACTGATTCTGCCGGCCGGGCGCGGTGGCTCACGCCAGTAATCCCAGCACTTTAGGAGGCCGAGGCAGGTGGATCACGAGGTCAGGAAATCGAGACCATCCTGGCTAACACGGTGAAACTCCGTCTCTACTATAAATACAAAAAATTCTCCGGGCGTGGTGGCGGGCGCCTGTAGTCCCAGCTACTCGGGATGCTGAGGCAGGAGAATGGCGTGAGCCCGGGAGACGGAGCTTGCAGCGAGCGGAGATCGCGCCACTGCACTCCAGCCTGGGCGACAGAGCGAGACTCCGTCTCAAAAAAACAAACAAACCAACAAACAAAAAACACAGCACTGATTTTTACCACACCATGTGTCTGGGCACTAACTCGGCTCATAAGAAACATATAGGCAAATCAGACAAAAGCAATTCATTTGCATTAAAACTATAATTCACAAGTAGATCAGATACTTACATCCTCTGGCTGGTACATTTTTTCCCTCAAGGAAAGCAGTTAATTGGGTGAATTTATCATCTCAACATTGCTTGATGAACAGTGGCAAAATTAAGAACAAAACTGGCTCCAATGCAGTGGATATGTGCCCACCTTCCCCTTTCTTCAAAATTAAGAAAAAAATAGACTCATTCCTTTATCCAAGAGCAGGAAAAATGAGCGTGACCACAAAAAAAGCCTAGGTTTTTTATTGGATTTGGGGAAGACAACGGAGAAGGAGGGCACATATTTGTATTCCTTGCTAGTAGATGGGCTTTACCAAGGAAAACTCGTTGTCTTGGAAATTTTGGAGAACTTTTGTAGATTTCAATGTGATTTCTAAAACTAAACTTCTGCCTCCTGGTGGCTCAGACTCTGCTTCTAGCCTGGACAGTCGACAACCAAAGGTGCATCTCCAAAGCCTGCCATTACTGTGTACAGTCTCCCCGGGAGCCTCCCTGCACAAATCCACATGTCCACACACCTTCCCTTCCCACTTTGTCACCCCCTCCCGCTGCCCTGCCCCTCCACTGCTCTGAGCACTTTCCCTCATGTTGATGGTAGTGGGGAGGATGGAGAAGAGGGTGGAATGGTGGGGGCTGCCGAGAAACTTAGGACACTTGCAGTGTATTTTAAGGCCAGAATCCTGTATTCAGAAATATCCTTTCATGTGATTCTTTGGCTTCATTAACTTCTGGTAGCAATTGTAACATTTAACAACTCAAAGATTATGACATCAGGCCATCTCCAAAATGCCTGCCTTTGAAAATGGGCCACCAGGGGGAGATTTTGATCCAAGGCACCTCCTCCTCCAAACAGCTGCCACACTACATCTCTGACCTTGCCTAGGTCCCATCATACCGAATTCCTCTTTCCCCTTTTAATTACCTCATTCTTTCTTGGTCTATACTTTCATAAAAGGTTAGCGTATCTACATTCTTATTCTTGCTTCTGGCACAAGAAAGATTCTGACTCTCAGGTGTTTTTGTCCAGATTGCATGTACCAGGTTGCGTTTCTTCTCTGAACACACAATCTCCCCAGGTTGTGTCACCTCCTTAAAACAGCTGGGCACAGACACCTTCTGGAAAGTTTTGTGTCCCCTCAGGAGTATGCCCACTCTGATCTGAAGCCTGCTGCTTTAGTTCCTTCTCCCTGCCTCAACCACACTGACTTTAAGGCTCTGGATTATAAATGTAGCTTATTTCAGCTTTAGGGCCTTTGCAATAGGTGTTCCCTCTGCATGGACCACTCTGCTTAAAGATCTTTGCATGCAGAAACCATCACTCAGGTATTTAGTTTAAATCTCTCCTTCACAGATGAGTGGTGAGTGAGGGAATGAAGCTGCATCTGTATTTACAGCCACTCCCCATCCTCATATTACTGCCTGAGCTCCACCTCCTGCCAGATCAGCTGTGGCATTAGATTCTCACAAGAGCACAAACCCTTTTGTGAACTGCACATGCGAGGGATCTAGGTTGCACACTTCTTATGAGAATTTAATGCCTGATGATCTGTCACTGTCTCTCATCACCCCCAGATGGGACTGTCTAGTTGCAGCAAAACAAGCTCAGAAATCCCACTGATTCTACATTATGGTGAGTTGTATAATTATTTCATTATATAGTGCAATGTAATGATAATAGAAATAAAGTGCGCAATAAATGTAATGCACTTGAATCAACCCAAAACCATCCCTCTGCCCCACTCTACTCTGTAGAAAAACTGTCTTCCAAAAATCCACTCCCTAGTTCCAAAATGTTTGGGGACTGCGGCACTGCTGTATCTGCTGGGCTAAGAACAGTGCCTAACACATTCTATTAATTATCTATTGCTGTGTACCAAATTACCCAAACTTTAGAGCTTAAGACAACATTTATTATATCACAGTTTTTGTAGGTTCCAGCTTAGGGTCTCTTGTGAGATTGCAGTCAAGATGTCATCTGATGGCTTGACTGGGGCTGGAAGATCCACTTCCAGGATGACTCACTCACAAGGCTTTGGCAGAAAGCCTCAGCAATCGTCTGGCTATCGGCAAGAGGGCTCAGTTGCTCAGCAGCCTTTCTAAAGGGCTACTTGGGTGTCCTCAGGACAGGGCAGGGCTTTTCCCTCACAGCAAATAAGAGAGAGCAAGACAGAAGCTACAATGTCTTCTATAGCCCAGTCTAGGGAGGCACATTCCGTCATTTCCACAATATCCTGTTTGATATGGTTTGGCTGTGTCCCCACCCAAATCTCATCTTGAATTGTAGCTCCCCTAATTTCCACGTGTTGTGGGAGGGACCCAGTGGGAGATAACTGAATCATGGGGGCAGTTTCCCCCATACTGTTCTTGTAGTAGTGAATAAGTCTCACAAGATCTGATGGTTTTATCAAGGGAAACCCCCTTCACTTAGATCTCATTCTCTCTCTTGTCTGCTGCCATGTAAGACATGCCTTTTGCCTTCCACCATGATTGTGAGGCTTCCCCAGTCATGTGGAACTGTGAGTCCATTAAACCTCTTTTACTTTATAAACTACCCAGTCTCAAGTATGTCTTTATCAGCTGTGTGAGAACAGACTAATATACTGTTACATGAGGCAGCCCTATGTATTGTGGAAGCAAACTACACATGGGCATAAATACCATCTTCAAGGCAGGCTGCCACACACACTTATAATGGTTGTTCAATAAGTGTATTTTGAGCTAATGAATTGTGTCATAATTTTATAATTCAACTTGTAGAGAGCCATCTTATTTCCAAATATTTGGGGAAGTTTTACCTTCCCAACTCTACCTTCAGCTGTGTAAAACTATTTCCTATTTCATTTTTCAAATAGGATGTGAGAAACAGCAACCCAGGAATGATATTGTCTTAGTTCAATCTGTGCTGCTATAACAGCATAACACTGACTGGGTAATTTATAATGAACAGAAATTTACTGGCTTAGTTCTGGAGGCTGGGAAGTCCAAACTCAAGGGGCTGGTATCTTGCAAGAGCCTTCTTGCTGTGTCATGCTATGCTGGAGGGCAAAGTGAAGGCAAGAGAGAAAGAAAGAGATGGAGAGAAAGATGGGGCCGGACCAAACTTGTCCCTTTATAAGGAACCTACTCCCAGAATAACGAATTCACTCGCATGATAATGGCATTGATCCATTCATGAAGAGTGTCCTTCCACGACCCAAATACCTCTCATTAGGTCCCACCTCCCAAAACCACCACATTGGGGATCAAGTTTCCAATGCATGAAATTTAGGGGACACATTGAAACTATAGAAGATATGGAGACTATATCTTTATTCACGTTTGATTTACTTATAAGGACAACTGGACAAAATATTTTAAATTATTAGGTTGGTACAAAAGTAATTGGCATTTTTTCCATTAAAAGTAAAGGCAAAGACCACAATTATTCTTGCACCAATCTAATAGCAGCTTTTCAGGAAACCTGATCATTGTGGTTGCTATATATAGGTAACTTTACTAATAGGAATATTCAATTATTTCCATCTGCGTAGGACTTCCTAGTTTGCAAGGTATCTTTCCATATGACCTCATTTGAACTCATAACAGCTCTGAAAAGAAGACAGGATAGATTTCATTACCACTCTATAGATAACGACATCTGACCAGGTCCCAATTTCAATGAGAGTCAGAAGCAGGAGTAGAACTTTGGCTTTCTTATTTCGTGTATCAGGAAAGAATTCAAGAAAGAACTGTGCATAAAGTAGGCTTAGCTATGTAGCAGAAAAGACAATCCCAATATCTCAATGGCTTAAAATAACAGGCGTTTGTTTCCTGCTCTCGTAAGTCCAATGCAGGTGGATTGACTTTCCAAGGCAACTGCCCTTCATACATCAACTGAGTGATACATCTCTTCCCTCTTGTAGTTGCCCTTTGCTCCTTGGTTGTACACAGGGGAAACAGTCTTGCAATGAAAATAAAACGCTTTGACCTAGGAATGATATGCATCCTTCTCGTCATAGCTCACAGGCCAGAACTAGTCACGTGGCCCTGCCTGATTGCAAAGGGAAATGGTATTTGTAAGTTTCCTGTGTGCCCAAGGCATGGATGAGCACTAAAACTCTCTCCTATATTGAATAAATTGGATTTGAAGGAGTAGGAAAAGGCCCCTTGAGGGCACTTATGAAAACAATGTAAAGAAACATACACAGAACACCTAATCTTTTTGAAAGCCTGGTGCTGGAGTCTCTCACAATAGATTTTTATTATTTTATACTGACAAAAGCCTGGTAAGGTAGACATTATCCCCTTTTTTATAGTTTTTGGTCATTGTAGTTCATGGAGGTTATGTAACCTGCCCCAGAGCTCACACTAAGAAGTGGAGGGAACTCTGATTCTCTTGCTCTTCCTTTTCTCCAGCTCTCAATTTCATATAATGATATTTTCTTCCATCCCATAAGAGATTTAATTTTTAAGAGGAGCTTCTAGGGAGGGATACACAAAGGCTGGCAATGTTTTATTTTTTAAAGCTGGGTGGTGAGCACACAGATGTTTGTGCTCTTTTTATGTCTTAAGTGTTTCAAAATACAATCTTTTAAAAGGGGGTTGACAGAACCTGAGAACCAGTGATAAATTCTTCTTAAAAAGAGAAGCATTTTTAATGAATATTGGCAGCCAGAAAGTAGGACATACAGTATTGGTAACATTTATTGAGCCCATACTATGTCCTAGTTTTGGGTTTGTTTGTTTGTTCGTTTGTTCCTTGAGACGGGGTCTCACTCTGTCACCCAGGCTGGAATGCAGTGGTGCAATCATGGCTTACTGTAGCCTTGACTGCCAGGGCTCAAGCCATCCTCCCACCTCAGCCTCCAGAGTAGCCGAGACTACAGATGTGCACCACCACACCCAGGTAATTTTTTAATTTTGTGTAAAGATGGGGTCTCACAATGTTGCCCAGGCTGGTCTCAAATTCCTGGCCTCAAGTGATCCTCCTGCCTTAGCCTCCCAAAGTACTGGGATTATAGGCATGAGCCTATTTGTGCCTGGCCAGATAGTTTTAAATAATTTCTTTACATATTTTATCTCATCCTTCCAACAACCCTGTGAGGTAGATACTATTATTATCCCCATGTTAATACGAGATGAGAAAACTGAAACAAGTACAGATTAAGTATTTTACCTAAATCACACATTTATTATAGGAAAAACTGGATTGGAACCAAGCATTCTGGCTTCAGGATACATACGCATGACTACTATCCTGGAAAACCTCCCCTAAGAGGTGGACGATGAACCAAATATGCAGAGGTGGATGAAACTCTTTTGTGCTTCTCCAGCAAAACGCGTGGTACATTCTCTAGACGTTTATGACCAGTTAAACGGGGAATTTAAAATAGTTTTCCCATGACAGAGAAAGACAAAGCCTGGTGTTCTTGGCAGGAAATTCAAAGAAATATTTAAGGCAAGGGCTGACTCCCTTGGACCGGATGAAGGGGAAGAGCAGGTAATAATAGAGGGTTCTATGGATCGCGGAAACTTCCTGGGCAAGGAGGGTGGAGCTGGGGAGGGGTTTAAGAATTCCTGAAGGTCAAGCGATCTAGCCCAGCTGGGGTTTTCTCCTGCTTGGAGAGGGGTGCTATAAAAGCGCAGTTTGGGATTACTACTGTCGCCACTGCTCACCAAATTAAGTTATTCCGGGAGGGATCTTCTCGTCGCCATCCTCATTCCAACACACACCCATTGACACACTCGGGTTCGGCTGTGCGGTGCAACGAATTCCCAGGTGGGACACCCGAGCAGGAAGAAAGCCAGGCTGCGGGGCTGGGGGCGCCGCCCGGCCCGCGCCACAGTCCGCCTGGAGGATCACCGCCAGGGGGCACTCTCTCCGAACTCGGCCGCTCTGTCTCCTCCCCGGCGCGCTCCCTGCCCCTCGCTCCCCGCAGCAAGCAGAGAAGGCGGAAGCAGTGGCGTCCGCAGCTGGGGCTTGGCCTGCGGGCGGCCAGCGAAGGTGGCGAAGGCTCCCACTGGATCCAGAGTTTGCCGTCCAAGCAGCCTCGTCTCGGCGCGCAGTGTCTGTGTCCGTCCTCTACCAGCGCCTTGGCTGAGCGGAGTCGTGCGGTTGGTGGGGGAGCCCTGCCCTCCTGGTTCGGCCTCCCCGCGCACTAGAGCGGTGAGTCTCCTTCAGGCGCCTCCTCCTGGCGGCCGCGGCCTCGCTTCCCAGCGGTCAGGGACGCCGCCCCCCGCCCCTTCGCTCTCGGCAGGTCGGGGACGCAGTCCCTGTCCCCTCGCTTCCCACCAGTCGGGGACGCCTCCCCTGTCCCTTCGCTTTTCACAGGTCAGGGACGCCGCCCCCTACCCCCTTGCTTCCCACAGGTCGGGGACGCCGCCCCTGTCCTCTCGCTTCCCGCTGGTCGAGGACACCGTTCCCTGCCCCTCGCTTCCCGCAGGTCGGGACGCAGCCTCTGTCCCCACGCTTCCCACAGGTCGGGGACACCGTTCCCTGTCCCCTGACCTCTGCTCCCCAGGCCTCCTCTTCCTCGCTCACTCCACCCCCTAAAAAACCCCGCGTTGCCTTCCTCAACCTCGCTCCCCTCAACTCCGCTTTTTCCCCTTCCCAGATAAGGAAATTGCCTCCTGCAGTTGTCCGCTCCTTGGAGCAAACACCTGCTTAAATTTTTAAAAAATCCTTTACGTTCCTGGCGACTCCGTCTGTCACTGTCATGGGAAAGCTATTTTTGGATTCCCTGTTGAACTCGATAGAAGTCTCAGGCAGCGAGTTTAAAAAAAAAAAAAGGCTCAGATGACACGAATGTTTTCTCCCCCGCCCCTACACTCGGTAGTTCGAGCGATTGTTCCAGACGCCGGGTTGATAAAGCTGTTCCTAGTATTTGGCTTAAGGGGAACTCCAGCTGAGTTAGGACTGTCTTGAATGTGAACAGAAAGCACCTAAATAAAGTATTAGCAGCTTCGCTGTATGGTATTTAATTGTTTCTTTCTCTGAGAGCAGATTACTATTACTGAATGTCTTGTTACATAGGTTCCATGTAGAAACGAGAAAAACTGGTAAAGAAATTCTGTGTTGGCCTTGTGAACTTGGCCGCTATCATTTCATTCATTCTCCTTTGATTACTAGGGAAGGGAGAGGGGCTTTTCAAATTTTGAGGTTGAGTTGAGTGTATAGGCAGGAACAATGTGGCCTCTTTTGTGACTCTAGGAAGGAGTCCGGCATGTGGTGGGTACAGGATCACATCAGAGTTTCAGCCTGCATGCACCACAATATTTCAGAATTGTAACATGAGCTCTTCTCTGTGATAAATTTGGGCATGTGATGCCGATAAACTTTTGGTCACTTAGATTTGGAGAGAAGTTCAAATCCTTGCCTCCTGGAGCAGAGTAAATCGTGCCCAGGAAGGGGAATGCCCCTTGAATTTGGATTCAAAGTTAAGGCACAACAGTTGGGTATTTTGCAGCATCTCTTGGCCATTGGAGTACATTTGTAGGTCTTCACACTTTAGAAATTTAAGAAGCTGGTAAACAGTTTCTGTTTCTAAAGCTAGTAGCACATTAAAGATAATTTCTCATATTTTCTTTACATGGTTTTACTTTAATAAGTTACATGTTTACTCATGTATGAATTTCAGTTGACTTAAAATTGACTCATTTAAGACATAACTTGTTGACTTCTTTTAACTTGGCACATACCTCCTTAGCATCTGCCTTGGAGGACAAACTTTTTGTGGATTATCCTACTTCCCCCTCCCCCAAGACATGTTACAGTATTCTCTTTTGATTATAATGTACACCCAGTTACTAATTTGTGAATTTAAGTCTTGATTTATGACAAGGCTGTTTTCAATACTACTCATTTTACGGCTGAAATAAGTTAGCAGTAGTTACATTCCACAATCTTTAAGGTAGTGCTTATCATACTAGATTTTGCAACTGCAAAAGGGAATTACAATCAGGACACTCTTAACATACAAGTTAAGGAACAATTTATACTTTGTTCCATCCCTTCATTAATTCCTGTAGAAAGCCATGTAAGTATACTAGAATAGAGGCTGTAAGAAATTTTTATTTTAGGCCTGGCATAATGGCTCATGCCTGTAATCCCAGCACTTCGGGAGGCTGAGGTGGGAGGATAGCTTGAGACCAGCCTGGGCAATATGGCAAAACCCTGTCTCTACAAAAAAATACAAAAATTATCCAGGCTTGGTGGCACACACCTGTAGTCCCAGCTACTTGGGAGACTGAGGTGGGAGGATCACTTGAGCCCAAGAGGTGGAGGCTGCAATGAGCCATGATCGTGCCACTGCACTCCAGCCTGGGCAATAGAGCAGGACCCTGACAAAAAAAAAAAAAAAAGTGTGTGTATATATATATGTATATATACACACATATATAAAATACATGTATATATACATATATAATATATACATATATTTTATATATGTATATATGTATAATACATGTATATATGTATATCTACATATATGTGTATATATACATATATACATTTATATATGTATGTATAATACATGTATATATACGTATATACACATATATACATATATACATTTATATATGTGTATATACGTATATATACAAAGCACTTTTTGTTCTTCTCTTAGTGTTAGTTATCGTTATAATTAAGTTAGAAACGTGATTTTTCCTTAAGTCATTGCAGTTCTTAAAACTAAAGGGACAAAATGTTTTACCAAAGAAAGAGGAAACAAAAATGCGAAGTGGCAGTCAAGAATTGTTTTTAACTTAATTTTCCCTTTATGTCTAGTTACATGGAACTAAATACTGTGGACTTAAAGGATGACTATATGAAAAAGTTTATTTGGAAAATAGAAAGCTTCTGGATTGCATCTTAAAGCATGGAAAGTAATGTGAAACTTGAAGGCAAATAGATTTTGAACATGCTCACTTTTATGTGTCACACTGCATTCCCACAGTGGAGTTCCTTTTAAGGAATTATAACTGATTAGACAGATTTTCTTAGGAACACATTAGCTATAAAAGGTCTCTTCAGACCTAAAGACCTTCAAGCCTTTTGAACTGGACTGGAAGCAGGCAGTGTATAGACTATCCAGTAAACTACATTTTAAACTGGACATTTGGGCAGAAAAGAAAAGATACACCTAGCTTCATAATTTCTGCCTTTGTCTTCTGGCCAGCACTTGGATATATGTCATACACCAAATAACAAATGCTAATTCCTCAAAAGTGATTTTACTTAAAAAAAAAAAATGGTTCAAGACTGAAATATACCTGATGTTGTCAAGCGTAGAGAAAATGGACTGTTGCGTATATACTGTGCTTGTATGAGTGGAAATTAGAATGTCTTTGATACATATTGGATAACCAGCATTATCTATCAGAAAGCTTAAAAAGTTACATACCCTCTGATCCAACAATTCTACCTCTAGGAAATTTACCTAAGGAAGTAATTGGACACAGAAATGTACAGATATACCTCATTTTATAGCACTGGTTTTTTGCACTTCACGGATACTTTTTTGTTTTTTTTTTAACATATTGAAGATTTATGTCAACCCTGTGTTGTGCAAGTCTTTCCACGCCATTTTTCCAACAGCATGTGCTCACTTTGTATTTGTCTGTCACATTTTTGTAATTCTTGGAATATTTAAAACTTTATTATGTCTGTTATAGTGATCTGTGATCAGCGATCTTTGATGTTACTATTGTAATTGTTGTTTTGGAGTACATGCACCACACCCATATGAGATGATGAACTTAATAAATGTGAGAGCTCTGACTGCTCCACTGACCAGCTGGTACCCTTACTGTCCCTCTCCTCGGGCCTCCCTACTCCCCTGAGACACAGCAATATTGAAATCAGACCAATTAGTAATCCTACAATGGCCTCTAAGTGTTCAAGTAAACCAAAGAGCCACATGTCTGTCACTTTAAATCAAAAGCTAGAAATAATTATGCTTACTGAAGAAGGCACACCAGAAGTCAAAATGGGCCATTTAGCCAAATTGTGAATACAAAGGAAAAGTTTTTGAAGGAAATTAAAAGTGGTACTCCAGTGAACTCACTAATAAGAAAGTGAAACAGCCTTATTGCTGATATGGAGAAAGTTGTAATGGTCTGGATGGAAGATCAAACTAGCCACAACATTTCCTTAATCCAGAACCTAATCCAGAGCAAGGTCCTGATTCTCTTCAATTCTGTAAAGTTTGAGAGAGGTGAGGAAGCTGCAAAAGAAAAGTTGGAAGCTAACAGAGATTGGTTTATGAGGTTTAAGGAAAGAAACGCATCTCCGTAACATAAAAGTGCAAGATGAAAGAGCAAGTGTTGATGTAAAACTACAGTACATTATCTAGAAGATCTAGCTACGATCGTTGATGAAGGTGGCTACACCAGACAACAAATTTTCAGTGTATACTTAACAGCCTTTTATTGGAAAAAGATGCCACCTAGGATGTTCATAGCTACAGACAAGTCTATTCCTGGCTTCGAAATTTTAAAGGACAGGCTGATGACTTTTTTGTTAGGGGCTAATGCAGCTGGTGAATGTTGAGTTGACACCAGTGCTCATTTACACTTTTGAAAATCCTAGAGCCCTTAATAATTATACTAAATCTACTCTGCCTGTGCTTTATAAAGGTAACAACAAAGCCTGGATGACAGCATATCTGTTTACAGCATAGTTTACTGAATATTTTAAGCCCACTGTCAAGAACTGTTCAGGAAAGAGAGATGCTTTTCAAAATATTACTGCTCATTAACAATGCACCTAATCACCCAAGAGCTCTGATGGAGATGTTCAAGAAGATTAATGTTGTTTTCATGCCTGCTAATATAACATTCATTTTGTAGCCCATGGATCAAGGAGTCATTTAGACTTCCAAGTCTTATTATTTAAAACATGCATTTCATAAGGCTATAGCTGCCATAGAGAATGAGCCCCCTGATGGATCTGGGCAAAGTAAATTGAAAACTTTCTGGAAAGGATTCACCTTTCTAGATGCCATTAAGAACATTTGTGGCTCATGGGAGGAGGTCAAAATATCAGCCTTAACAGGAGTTTGAAAGAAGTTGAACTTGAAAGAAGCCCTCATGGATGATTTTGAGGAGTTCAGGACTTCATTAGAAGTCACTGAAGATGGTAGAAATAGCAAGAGAACTAGAATTAGAAGTGGAATCTGAAGATATGACTGAATTTCTGCAGTCTCATGGAAAAAAACTTGAGCAGATGAGGAGTTGCTTCTTATGGATGAGCAAACAGTGGTTTTTTGAGATGGAGTCAACTCTTGGTGAAGATGCTGTCAACATTGTTGAAATAACAACAAAGGATTTAGAATATTCTACAAACTTAGTTGATAAAGTAGTGGCAGAATTTGAGAGGATTAACGCTACTTTTGAAAGAAGTTCTCATGGGTTAAAATGCTATCAAACAGCATCACATGCTACAGAGAAATACTTCATGGTAGCAAACTTCATTGTTGTATTATTTTAAGAAATTTTCACAGCCACCTCAACCATCAGCAACCACCAACCTGATCAGTCAACAGCCATCAACATTGAGGCAGGACCCTCTACCAGCAAAAAATATTATAGCTCGCTGAAGGCTCAGATGATCGCTAGCATTTTTTAGCAATAAGGTGTTTTTAAATTAAGGTATATACATTGTCTTTTTAGACATAATGCTATTGCACACTTAATAGACTGCTATATAGTGTAAACATAACTTTGTATGGGAAACAAAAAAATTGTATTACTTGCTTTATTATGGTATTTGGATTATTGCGGTGGTTTGGAACTGAATCCAAAATGTCTGAGTATGCCTGTATATGGGAATAAAAATAACAAAGGGTATATACCCTAGTGTAGCATAACAGCATCATTTGTCCTCAGATTTGGAAGGTATAAAGGGGGCCCTATACCGTATTTTATGACCCAGCTGTAGTGACTAGTTCTGCTATTTTCTGCGTCTTGCCATTGTTTGCTTCCTTTCAATCTGTATGAACCTTCCCTAGGAGTCCACATCAGATATAGCAAGGCCATGGGAGCTATTTTTAACTTCGGGAATACTGTATCAAAACTAAATAAACCACAGCCGGGCTCGGGGGTTCATGCCTTAATCTCAACACTTTGGGAGGCCAGGGCAGGTGGATCGTTTGAGGTGAGGAGTTCCAGACCAGCCTGGCCAACATGGCAAAACCCCATCTCTACTAAACACAAAAATTAGTTGGGCGTGGTGGCGGGCGCCTGTAATCCCAGCTATTGGGGAGGCTGAGGCGGGAGAACCCAGAGGCGGTGGTTGCAGTGAGTCGAGATCGTGCCATTGCACTCCAGCCTGAGCGACAGAGTGAGACTCTGTCTCAAAAAAAAAAAAAAAAAAAAAAAAAACTTAAACAAGTAAACCACACGCCAAGTTTCTTTGCAGATTCTTTGGAATTCTGTCAATGTAGTGTAGTAGTGCTGGACAGACCATGTTTAATAGTAGCTGTGGCCAGCACTTTAGTGTAATAAAATAAAGGCAAATAAATTTTAAATGCAGCTTCATGGACAAATTGGTCAAAACATGGATAAAAGTAGTGTAGTACAAAGTGCAAAGCTCCAAGGTCAGGTAGACTTGGGTTCTGATCCCAACTCTGTTACTTATTAGTTGGGTAATCTTAGGTAAGTTACTTAACCTTTTAAGCTCCATAGTTACCACTTTGATAAGTGGTGACAACAAAACTTAAATACTACATAAAGTTGTTGTAATAATTCATTCTTACTGCCTGGCACTGTTCTAAGTGCTTTGCACATATTAACACATTTAATCTTCTCAGTAACTCAGGTGGATTTTATTGTTAGAACCATTTTACAGATGAGAAAATTGAAGCACAGAAAGGTTATATAATTTGTCCAGCTCATAAATGGAAGAAAAGAGTTAAATTCGTATCATTCAATTCCAGCACCTGAGCTCATCACCACTTATTAGCACTGCCTTTCCAGCCAGAATAGTGCCTCATTGTAGGCGGTCATCAAGTGCTACTCAGAATCTTTGAAAAGAATGAAAAGGTATTTGTAGTGGTAAAAGGATTGAGTACTACTGTCTTAATCCTCGATTTGGTGAAGTGGCAGCCAGGAATTTTATATAAAAGTGAGACAAGCAGGAGAATATGACTGGAGGCCTACATTCTGTTTCTTGAATGATATCTGACACATACTAGAAATTTTTTTCAAAAGTAATTATTTAAAATACAGTTGTGGTTACATGGGGTGTGAATTGCTTTTAAATATTAGCTTCTCGCTTGTAAATACCATAATGGTTTAGAATTTGAGGGTATCTCATCTGCTCATGAAACCAATAGTTTTCCATAGGCAAACAAAACATCACTTGTTTTTCCAGTCATTAATAATGAAACATAGTCACTTGACCTGACTGAAGGCAGAAGGACATAAAAATACACTTTTTCAATTCTATTTTTAATACCTAATAGAAATCTCCACACTGAGCATTTGGAAGTCCTTATAGAATTTTAGACCTAGAAGAAAAAACCAAGATCTAAATGGTTAAGTAACTTGCACTAAATCACACATCTAATAGTGGCACATGATCACGTGATTCCTTGTGTACTGCTTTTCCTGGCACTGAGCTGCTAGCCATACTATTCCCTTCAGCTCAGGATACTTGAAGGAACTTCAACAACATGGATAAGTTCTTTAGTGATGCTTAGTGAACACTTACTGTATGAAAAATCGTGTGCTAAGTACTGAGGAAATGGAAATTAAAATATTTAGCTCAATCACAGGAAACAAACATGTAAACAGATAATTGTGATATAGAAGAGTACTACAACTGAGGTGCTTCTCCTTTTTTAACTTTATATGCTGTCATTCTACTAGATCATGAACTTCTGAAGGGACCCAGCTTTCAAGTGATTTGCACAAATCACTTGTGCTCCAAGTGATTTGCACAAATAATAATATATATATTTATTGAAGGAGAGAATCAGGTAACTTATAATAGTTATGAAAAAGCTCAAAACACTTTTAAAAGTTTTCTGTAAATAACATTAATACAGCTGATGTACATGAATTAAAAAGTGACTTGTATAGATAAGCTATGATATATATGTGTGGGGTGTGAGTGTGTGTGTGACTTATAAAGGCATTTTTTTCTTGCTATTTCTACAGAGCAAGTGATAATCAAGTTACTATGAGTCTGCTAAACTGTGAAAACAGCTGTGGATCCAGCCAGTCTGAAAGTGACTGCTGTGTGGCCATGGCCAGCTCCTGTAGCGCTGCAACAAAAGATGATAGTGTGGGTGGAACTGCCAGCACAGGGAACCTCTCCAGCTCATTTATGGAGGAGATCCAGGGATATGATGTAGAGTTTGACCCACCCCTGGAAAGCAAGTATGAATGCCCCATCTGCTTGATGGCATTACGAGAAGCAGTGCAAACGCCATGCGGCCATAGGTTCTGCAAAGCCTGCATCATAAAATCAATAAGGTACGTGAGCATAAGAAAAAATGGTGTCCTATAACAGAACCAGACGCAGAGAACATTGTTACATAGAACATGGAACATCCCAAAAGTAGTCTTACACATAAAAAGCTACTTAGGAAAAAAGAACAATGGACAGAAAATTGAGAAAGTTAGATTCTTATCCCAGTTTCCACTGTTGTGTGAAAAGTGACTTGAATCTCCTCCTCTCTTGACCCTTGGATAAATAAGTAAATAATTTGCTACTTTTACTTAAAGCAATTCTAATGCAGACTGGGGAGTGACTCTATGCTTTAAAGAAAATAGTATTTTTTAAATGTACCTTAAATTATGATGCTACTAGATAAGGATAATCTCAACCACACAAAGAATACTGACTCTGTAAGTGATCAGTTATTGTGATTTTAGGCATGTTAAATCTTGTTTATTACCTAAAGTGTATGGTCAACTGTAAAATTACCAGTATTTTTAAAGAAAGTATTAACTGAAGGCTCTACCTTCATAATATATCCAAAATCCAGTCCCTTCTCACTTCCTCCCTCTGCTACCACCCTGTTGTGACTCACCACCAACTCTCTCACAGGCCTCCTGCTTTCTATTCTTGTCTTCTTCCAGGCTGTTCTCAATACAGCCGCGGGAGTGAACCTAGTAAAATAAGTAAGATGATGTCATCTCTGCTCAGACCACTGTTGCAGGGTATCTGGGAGTAAAAGCTAAAATCCTTATAAGACCCTGTGTGATAGGCCCATGATTCATTTCCTGACCTCTTTTCTGCTGCACTCTTTGTCCTTCTACCCATTCATTCCCTCTTTGCTATCCCTTGAACATGTCAGGCATGCTCCTGCCTTGGTGAGTGGCTTTAGCTCTTCTGTTTATAACACTCTTGCCACAGCTAACCCCTTAACTCTTCCACTTTGGCTCAAATCTCACCTTCTCATAGGTCCCCTCACCACCGTATTTATACCACAGTGTGGTTCCACCTTTCTTGCCGAACAATCCCAATCTCTCCACCTGGGCCTACTTTTCTTTTTTCCCTTAGCACTTTCTGCCTTCTAAAGCACCAAATAATTTATGTGTTTATTGTCTGCCCCACTGGATGATAAGCTCCTTGAGAGCAAAGTATTAGATCTGTTTTATTTCTTGATTTTTCCCAAGTTCTGGAAATAGTGCCTGACCCATAGTAGATGATCAGTAAATCATGGTTGCTTTAACTGAATGAAAGTACTTGCAATTTCCATGGAAATAGATACATTTTACTATAATTCAAAAGTACATGGGAATTTTGTAGGTAACTAAGGAGTCCTTACAGGACAAAAAATTGGATGAAGGGGGGCAGATTTTATGTTCTTCAATAAATAGCCATCTAGTTATATTAGTGAATTCATTATAAGTCTGTCCTGGCAATTTGTTAGTCTCCAAAGTTTATCTGCCAAATTTTACATTAACTTTTCTATAAAACTTGAATTTAAGAGTAACTACATCCATACTCGGGACTTGGCTTAATTTAAATCACAAAAGATAATGTCTGCTGTTTCAATTTTGGGGAAAGATGTATTACACAGTGCTGACTTAACAAGATCTATTTTGGGTAGATTTTTCTCAACCTCCACATTATTTTATTTTTGAGATGGAGTCTTGCTCTGTCTCCCAGGCTGAAGTGCAGTGGCGCGATCTCGGCTCACTGCCATGCCCAGGAAGGTAGCTAATCTTCAGCAGCTTTTTAATAGCAAGATGTTCATGAAAGTAGTGGGACAGTGGTCTGAAAAGGAAATACAACCCACAAAAAGAAGTCTGAGGCTTTTTTTTTCTGTCTCCCTGTAAGCTTTTTAAAAATGAACACTTAGCCCCAGTGTTCTTAAAGGAACTGCTCTGAAATTTCTCATTGAGTATGTTCACTCAGGGAATCAAAGTGCATCTCAATACAATCCCATTTTCTTTTTCTGAGGATAGTTTTTTCCATCATAAGAAAGAATAAACCACTGAGAAGCAGGACATAGAGGTCCTTTAACTTTCTGTGACATTGGACCCTAGACATACAAATAAAGGAAACTTTTGTTGCCTGTTAGCTGGAGTGTTACAGTGACTATTTCAGAGTAAACTTTAAAATGTGACCTCACGGAGGTACTGCTAAGTGCTTAAATTTTTACTTATGACTGAGCAATTGCATTATAGACATGTTATTAGTACTGTGAGCAGCATATTCCATCTTTCTAGTGTATTATATAGGTGTGACAACACAGAGGCCAGACTGCCAAAATTCCCATTCTTTCACTTCATTTTGTACCAATCAAAATACCTTATTCAGCTAATTTTTCTCAAAAAGCTAGAATCTATCCCACCATATAAAAATCCCTTAGCTTTTGATAGGTTATCAGTATGCTAGTTGTACTCATTTCATAAAAGAACAGTTTGTAAGCTCTCCATAAAAGGACAGTTTGTTTTGGTGACCTGCAATATAATATGTTAAATTGTTTTTCCTTATGAAACAGTAAATGGAGAATTTATATATGGTGAATTAAAGTTGTTTGGATTTTCTAATGTGAGTATTTAAATCTAATTGTGTGTATTTTGTTTCTGTTAGGGATGCAGGTCACAAATGTCCAGTTGACAATGAAATACTGCTGGAAAATCAACTATTTCCAGACAATTTTGCAAAACGTGAGATTCTTTCTCTGATGGTGAAATGTCCAAATGAAGGTTGTTTGCACAAGATGGAACTGAGACATCTTGAGGTATTAAAGTTCTTTTCTAGCTGTTAGCACATGTATAAAAGGAAGTTCCTACAGAATAGGGACTTTGCTGTGTCCATCTGTGTATTGCCAGTACCTAGCATATGATGATTGGTTAATAAATTCTTGCTAAATTAATGCCAACCCTTTAATTATTGAATATAAATGTAAGTAGAAACCAGAAATATACTGTTTTATCTACTCTGGCTTTGCCCAGCAGTAATTTTTTTAAAAAATCAGTATTGTTTCATAAGCTTTTGGTGAGCTTTATCTGCAGTAAACCTGAGGAGCATTTTAAATACAGGTGTCGGCCAGGCACAGTGGCTCACGCCTGTAATCCCAGCACTTTGGGAGGCTGAGGCGGGCGGATCACGAGGTCAGGAGTTCAAGACCAGCCTGACCAATATAGTGAAACCCTGTCTCTTACTAAAAATACAAAAATTAGCCAGGCATGGTGGCGTGCACCTGTAATCCCAGCTACTCAGGAGGCCAAAGCAGGAGAATCACTTGAAACCAGGAGGTAGAGGTTGCAGTGAGCCGAGATCATGCCACTGCACTCCAGCCTGGGCGACAGAGCGAGACTCTGCCTCAAAAAAAAAAAAAAAAAATGCAAGTGTCACATTTTAATGTTGCAATTTCATTTTTGTCATTTTGAAATAAGCAGTAATTCCCAAGTAATCATCTCAGTATCCTCATTATACTTTTTTCTCTCTGTTTTTCTAAATTGTGCATTTTATTATGAACTAAATGGAATATGCCTATAGTTCAGATTAACGGAAACAATCAGAGTATAAAATAATTTGCTTTTATACTAAATAGATCAATTATTAGCTTGGTGATTTTTACCAGAAATTAAATTTAGTGTTATATTTGAAATTAAATGTTTAAGACAGATATACTACTTGCTCCTTTTACTTATTAGCTCTTAAAAGAGAGTGGCCTTTTTGACACAGTAATAAATTGATAAATAGGAAATCTGACTTCTTTCCAACACTCTTTGCTAATTGGATGCATGAACTTGAGAATTCACATCCTTTGTATAAATTTGCAATCCATGACCATTTAAAAAAATTCGCTAAAGACGTTCATATTGTGAATGGTTCTGTGGTGTGCACTAGACAAAGTAGGTTCAGTAGCCTGCTGAAAGAGAACAGTATATGATTAGGAGAGCTTATATGTAGAAGACTTCAGAGTTGGCTAATGCTAATCCATTATTTTTTTAATTATAGGATCATCAAGCACATTGTGAGTTTGCTCTTATGGATTGTCCCCAATGCCAGCGTCCCTTCCAAAAATTCCATATTAATATTCACATTCTGAAGGATTGTCCAAGGAGACAGGTTTCTTGTGACAACTGTGCTGCATCAATGGCATTTGAAGATAAAGAGGCATGTACTAACTTGGATTTGTTAAATTCACTACTTCTTAAAACATTGTTCTTAAATGTGTACTTGAGGGGGTTAGCAGTAGATAAGGATGTGACTCCAACTCTGAGTCTACATTATCAATTTTGGGAAAAATGATTTTTAAGAAAAAGAAGGTTCAATAAGCCATTTTAGTACATAAGTGTAGAATTTGTATTTGCATGTCTTTCTTAAAAAAAATTTATACTAGTTATCACTATTGTAGATATGCAAGTAACAGAACTTCTAAGAAAGGCATATGCCGATCGGCTTTCATGTGTGATATTTTAATAACCAATTTTGGATTGGAGACAAACAAGTAGATTAAGATAAGATCTACACAAAATTATTCTGAGAAACAGAATAGGTTGTTATAACTATTATGAAGAATAAATCAAACCCACAAAGTATGTTTCCTTGATGATACTTTATCGTGCGGCGTATATAATGTATTTACTTCTCATTTTGTATGTTAAATTTAAAAGTTTATCCTTTTTTTTTCCTTTTTTTGAGACGGAGTTTCACTCTTGTTGCCCAGGCTGGAGTGCAATGGCGTGATCTCAGCTCACCACAACCTCAGCCTCCTGGGTTCAAGCGATTCTCCTGCCTCAGCCTCCTGAGTAGCTGGGATTACAGGCACGTGCCACCATGCCCGGCTAATATTTTTGTATTTTTAGTAGAGACGAGGTTTCTCCATGTTGGTCAGGCTGGTCTTGAACTCCCGGCCTCAGGTGATCCGCCCGCCTTGGCCTCCCAAAGTGCTGGGATTACAGGCACGAGCCATCATGCCAGGCCAAAAGTTTATCTTTTAAAAAGAAACTTGGTAGTGCCTAACAGCATCATGATTATAGGACAGTTTTTATATTCAGAAACTGAGATAGATTAAGTAGACTTGTATTAATATTGCCAATAAAAAAAGCTAACCCTGAAATCTAAGCCCTTGATCCCTATCCTATGTATACTTTTATAAAATAACCTACATATAATTTATGTTTTTATTCTGTTACTTAGATACTTCCTTAAACTATAGTTTTTATAAATTCACGTTGGCAGTTTTTCCCCACTTTGAGATCAAGCATATTATATCCATTACATTGATAAAATATTCAAAAAAAGTTAGCTAACTTGGTATAAATGTAGAGAAGTCTCAGTCATAATTAGAGTAAAATGACAACTCCTTTTTGTCTTTATTTTTTTGGAGATGGAGTTTCACTCCAGTTGCCCAGGCTGGAATGCAATGGCGCAATCTCGGCTTACCACAACCTCTGCCTCCTGGGCTCAAGCGATTCTCCTGCCTCAGCCTTCCAAGTAGCTGGGATTACAGGCATGCACCACCATGCCCGGCTAATTTTGTATTTTTAGTAGAGACGGGGTTTCTCCATGTTGGTCAGGCTGGTCTCGAGCTCCTGACCTCAGGTGATCTGCCCTCTTTGCCTCCCAAAATGCTGGGATTACAGACATGAGCCACCACGCCCGGCCCGACAACTCCTTTCTAAACTTTAGTAAATTAGATTGACTTAACCTGGAAGGCTAATTATTTCTCAGCACATCAACTAAAGTCATTATATTCTAGAAAATAAGGCTTACCCTTCTGGGGCATATGAGAAACTGAGCACCAAATCCTCATGTCCTAATAAAAGATTTGTTCTTTAACTCTACTGACAAGAAATTTTAATTAAATCGTCATGCTGCTGCTGAAAATTTTTGTATTACCTTTGGAGAATTATAGCCTCGGCAGATGATGTCCAAAGTAGATACAGGTGTACCACCTCAGGATAAAAGGAAGGGATTTGAAAAATTATTTTTTATATACTACCCTGCTCTTTTAAAGAGCTGGAAAGTTGAATGAATCTCATTATTACACTGGGAAAGAGAAAGAAAATAGCCTTTATATATTACTCTCACTTTGACTCACTTTTGCTTTGTACAAATTGATGTGCTTATTTGTTTATAGTGAAAAATTGCTTTTTATCAAAATTAGTTGTTTTCACTTTTTCAGATATTCTCATGCTTTAATTATATTTCTCTAATAAAATGCAGATCCATGACCAGAACTGTCCTTTGGCAAATGTCATCTGTGAATACTGCAATACTATACTCATCAGAGAACAGGTATTATTCATTTTCATAAATTATTATTTTCATAAACAGCTTAAAGAAGTGAGTTAGGTTTTTTAATTGAAAATTTAAATCAGGCAAAGAAATACAGATTGAAGAAGTATTAGAGCTGTGTGAAAATTTTTTATATAAATTAATATAAGTAATAAATACTTTCAGGGAGAACAAAACATCCAGCCCTTTTTAAGTACTTAAAATTCCTAAGTCATTAACATAATACCTGTGCTTTTGTATATTCATAAAAATTCCCAACAAAACCAATTTTAAGATAAAAATAATCAAAAGTAAGGGTCCCCATTTAAAGAAAGAAAAAACTAAGATATATATATATATTTACACACTGTGAAATGAGGATCTCAAGTGTCCAGAGATTGGCTGAAAGAATAAGAGGGAACAGCGAAATAAAGGAAAGCAGTTCTGTTCAGTAGGAGAATATTATTTGTAGCTGTAATCCCTGAGGCATACAGGGAAGTTTTCAGATTTTCAGGACCTGTAGCCCTCCTGTTCAGTTGTCCTGTAGGCCACTGACCGGGCATCATTAGAAGTAGTAATTGTAATAGAAAATTATATGGTGGGGTTTTTTTGTTTCTTGAGATAGAGTCTCACTCTGTTGCCTAAGCTGGAGTGCATTGACACAATCATGGCTCACTGCAGCCTCAAATTCCTGGCTCAGGCGATCCTCCTACCTCAGCCTCCTAAAGAGCTGAGACTACGGGCGTGCACCACCATGCCCGGCTAATTTTTTTATTTTTTTAGATTTTTTGTAGAAACGGGGTCTTGTTATATTGCCTAGACTGGTCTCGAACTCCTGAGCTCAAGCAATCTACCCGCTTTAGCCTCCCACAGTGCTAGAATTATAGGTGTGAGCCACCAAGCCCAGCCCAAAGATTGTTTTGACTATTAGTAGAGAAAGGAAAATTCCATCTGATTGCTATCTTCTGACATTTGGGGAGTTTACCCACAAAATGTGAATATTAACCATTAAATATTTATATACCCATGAAATCTGTAAACCCAGAGATCATTATTGATATACCTTACTGAGAAGCAGCAAGCAAAACCTGTCACTGGACAAGTTTGTTAACCTTAAAACTTTTTCATTGGTTTGTTAACAGTCTCTTAATTTTTCCAACAAAGCCTTAATTTGAAGGTGTTAAACTTCTTTTGCTTATGAAGTCCTAACTCGTTTTCCTTTTTGCTGTCTTTTAACATTTAAAGGAAACCATGCAACAAATTAAAACCCAGCAAAAGAAAATACAAGAAAAAACCCTAGGCTAAGAGTCAGAAAACCTGGGTTTTAGTCCTAGGTTTAAACTGTATTAACTGTGATTTTAACTGTGCCCTCTCATCTTTAACAAGTTGACATTCTAAATAGATCTGGGATCAGCAAACTGGCCTGCCAGCTAGATCTGTCTCACTACCTGTTTTTGTAAATAAAGTTTTATTGAAAGACAGTCATACCCATGTGTGTATGTCTTGTGTATGGCTACTTTTGTATGACAATAGTAGAGTTTAATACTTGGGACAGAGGCAGTACAGCCCATATTTACTATCTGATCCTTTACAAAAAATTTTATTGGCCCCTGTTCTACACTGTTCCCTCTTGAGAAATGAAGGATTGAATTATAATAAATGGTCTCTCAGGTACTTCCTGTTTGAAATATCTACAACTATAGCTACATTAAATTTCTAAAGGGAATTTGGCACCTCTTTGAAAAAATATGATTGAGTATAAAGGATCTTACCTTAGAGAATGTGTCTTAGAGTCCCAAAATCCAGGACTGAGACTTTTTTTAGAGCTTCTATTAATGTGTTTAAAGTACCTTCTAACATCTGAGTCTCCCCATTGTAGCTAAAATATGCCCAGCTTAACAAAAGTTAAGAAGATTGTTGAAAGGTGGTCAAAGATGATTTTTGAAAGGTGGTCATGAGGCAAGTATGGGTGTAGTCAGTGGCTTCAGTGCATGCAGTTGACTGGTTCCTATTAAATGGCCTAGACCATAGTGGGAGTCTTAATCCAGTTTGCACTTGTAGCTATTGTTAGGTGTTTTTTCTGTAAAGTGCCACTAGAGGGTGCCAGTTCCCAGCAAGAGGAACAAATTCATTTTCTTGAAATGAATTTTGAATAATTGGAGGGGATATTATGAGATGTTGATATTTCCTTTCTCTGTAACTTTTGAAAGTAGATGTTCTTTTAATTTTTGTGGGTGATGGTTTATGCTGCACCTATTCAACTGCCAATGTGGTACAAAGCAGCCATTGACAATACAGTTTAAATGTGATCGCGTCAAACTAGAAAATGATATGCAAGGAAGAGATTTTTCAGCCTTTGTTTTGGATTTCAGATGCCTAATCATTATGATCTAGACTGCCCTACAGCCCCAATTCCATGCACATTCAGTACTTTTGGTTGCCATGAAAAGGTAAGGGTTTTTTTTTTTTAATTCTTGAATATAAGTAAAAAAAAAAATACTCAGTTACATCATGTAGTGGAGAATAACAACAAGAATGTAGATGTAGTTGTAAAGCAGTGTAATAAGTGATATAATAGAGTTATTCATGGATGCTGTGAGCAGAAGCAAAGGCATACTTAGCAATGCCTAAAGCATTCAGACAGACTTGACAAAACATGATGCTTTGGGCTGAATCTTGACAGGTGAAATAGTTTTCCAAGAAAACAAAGGAGAGAAGACCAGTGAGAAAGAGTGAGCATGGTGATTTGAGGAACTACAAGTAGTTTGTGTTGTGCTAGTTCAACCCAATAGCAATGTATATGATTTGAGGTGGAGGTGGGGGTACTAGTACCTGAGCTGTTGGAATACCTAAGTGAAGACAGCTTGAATTATGGCGATGACCGTGAAGATAGACCTAGGAGCCAGTACATATTTAGGAGAGAAGATCTACTGCCTGTGTGACTAAATAAATGTGATGAGTGAAGGAGAGGGAGGCATCTAGAATGACTCTTGGTTTCTGGCCTTTGTCACTGGGTAGATGGAAGGGCCATTCGGCAAAAAAGAGTGAACACGGGAAGAACTGATTGGAGGTAGAGTTTAAAAAAAAAATCTGTTTTAATGTATTGAGTTACAGATAATGACTTCACTCAGCTAGGGAACAGGTGGGATGACTGACATGCATTATGTGCTGTCTTAAGCCCCAAAGAGAAATTAGGACTCAGAGTATTGCTTTGGGAAAGTGATTTGTGGTAATAATGGAAGTTGTGATTGAGATCATATGGCGTATGTACAGGAAAGAGAAGTACGCCAAGGAAAAGAGCCATGAACAAACAGTATAAGAAACAGATGAACCAGGCAAAGACAAAGTAGTATTATGGTCTCCAAAATTAGTTTCAAGATTCATGATCAGTAGTGTCAAATGTCTGAGATTGATCATTGTTTATGATATGTCTTTCTTTTTGGAGAGTGCAGTTACACTTTTGGTTTTCCATTATACTTTTTTTTCCCTGACTTATGTATAACAAACATACATTTAATAATTTAAAAAATAAAATGAGCAAAATGGTATGGTTGTATTTTGTGGGAAAATTCTGTATTGTGCTTAGAGAAAAAGAAAGAAATAAAATGTTAATGGAAGTTAGGTGAGATATTAGGTAACATCCTTTTTGGTCATCTATATTTTCTAGGTTTTTTAAAGACTATATGACCTTTTATAATAAAAATTGTTGTATTATGAATGTTTTTGTATAATAGAGTGTTCTTAATGACCTTAGAACGGCATGGTGCCAGGAAAAATTCCAATTTGCAATACATTTGTATACTGGGAATTGCAGACAATACAGGTAGACTATATTCTTGACTTTAAAAAAAAATGGTATTAATATTAACTAGAGAGAGACAAAAGCTCTTCAGAGAGGTTTGTCCTTTTTTGATGGGAAAGACTTTAATAATTGTATTCTAAAGGAAAGTGTTAGAGGAAGAGATGTTTGAAGATGAAGAAAAATCACTGAGTAAAATCTCTGGGGTGTTGCAACAGGTCAGGTAACATTTAGAGCACAGGTAGAATGTTAATCTTGGAGAGGACAGGCATCTCAGTTAGAAAAGAAGGATGTGTGTAAATACATTTTTTGTAGGTGGGAGGGAGATTTATATGAGTGAAAGCTGGGAGAGTAGTCATCAGATAGTCTGTTTTTCAGTGAACTAAGAGGCAGAGTCGCCTCGTTGGATCAAGAATCTGTTGAAGGCAAAGGAAAACTGTAGAGAATTGAGGGAAGTGGTGTGACTACTTGAAAACTTCTTATTTGACCTGGCCAGGTCCTTTTCCTACTCCTCACGGTATCTATTCCCAGCCTAAGGCTTGTGCTTGATTTTTAGATGCAGAGGAATCACTTGGCACGCCACCTACAAGAGAACACCCAGTCACACATGAGAATGTTGGCCCAGGCTGTTCATAGTTTGAGCCTTATACCTGACTCTGGGTATATCTCAGAGGTCCGGAATTTCCAGGAAACTATTCACCAGTTAGAGGGTCGCCTTGTAAGACAAGACCATCAAATCCGGGAGCTGACTGCTAAAATGGAAACTCAGAGTATGTATGTAAGTGAGCTCAAACGAACCATTCGAACCCTTGAGGACAAAGTTGCTGAAATCGAAGCACAGCAGTGCAATGGAATTTATATTTGGAAGATTGGCAACTTTGGAATGCATTTGAAATGTCAAGAAGAGGAGAAACCTGTTGTGATTCATAGCCCTGGATTCTACACTGGCAAACCCGGGTACAAACTGTGCATGCGCTTGCACCTTCAGTTACCGACTGCTCAGCGCTGTGCAAACTATATATCCCTTTTTGTCCACACAATGCAAGGAGAATATGACAGCCACCTCCCTTGGCCCTTCCAGGGTACAATACGCCTTACAATTCTTGATCAGTCTGAAGCACCTGTAAGGCAAAACCACGAAGAGATAATGGATGCCAAACCAGAGCTGCTTGCTTTCCAGCGACCCACAATCCCACGGAACCCAAAAGGTTTTGGCTATGTAACTTTTATGCATCTGGAAGCCCTAAGACAAAGAACTTTCATTAAGGATGACACATTATTAGTGCGCTGTGAGGTCTCCACCCGCTTTGACATGGGTAGCCTTCGGAGGGAGGGTTTTCAGCCACGAAGTACTGATGCAGGGGTATAGCTTGCCCTCACTTGCTCAAAAACAACTACCTGGAGAAAACAGTGCCTTTCCTTGCCCTGTTCTCAATAACATGCAAACAAACAAGCCGCGGGAAATATGTAATATCTACTAGTGAGTGTTGTTAGAGAGGTCACTTACTATTTCTTCCTGTTAAAAATGATCTGAGGCAGTTTTTTCCTGGGAATCCACACGTTCCATGCTTTTTCAGAAATGTTAGGCCTGAAGTGCCTGTGGCATGTTGCAGCAGCTATTTTGCCAGTTAGTATACCTCTTTGTTGTACTTTCTTGGGCTTTTGCTCTGGTGTATTTTATTGTCAGAAAGTCCAGACTCAAGAGTACTAAACTTTTAATAATAATGGATTTTCCTTAAAACTTCAGTCTTTTTGTAGTATTATATGTAATATATTAAAAGTGAAAATCACTACCGCCTTGTGCTAGTGCCCTCGAGAAGAGTTATTGCTCTAGAAAGTTGAGTTCTCATTTTTTTAACCTGTTATAGATTTCAGAGGATTTGAACCATAATCCTTGGAAAACTTAAGTTCTCATTCACCCCAGTTTTTCCTCCAGGTTGTTACTAAGGATATTCAGGGACGAGTTTAAACCGTAAATATAACCTTAATTATTTAGTGTAAACATGTCTGTTGAATAATACTTGTTTAAGTGTTCCTTCTGCCTTGCTTATTTCCTGGAGGTTACGAAGTAGCATCTTCCCCAGAGTTTATAATGCTGAGAACCATGTGGATACCAACTGCTCATTGTTATGCTATGTAACCCTTTTTGTCTATTCAGTGCAGAGTGAATTTCACAGCTCTGCATATGTCTTCATTTGTTTAATGCTTACAGGACAGGAGATGCACACATACAATCAGCAACATAAAAATTAAAAGTGACCCAAGTAGTCAGTGCATGTGGCATCTCATTGGTGGTGACAGAAGCTAGGTGAGCCAGAAGTTTTCAGCTCTTTTGAATACCCTCTGGTTTAGTTCGATTAAAAAGAACAAAATTGATTTCCTAAAATCAGAATTTTTTAAAACTTGGGAGATGATTAGAGATACCTAGGAGGTCACCAAACTAAGATTAGAAGTCACAGTGGTTGTATCACAACTTAGCTTGAGTATGTTGCTGTAGCCTAACAACTGCAGGTTCTGAGAAGGATCCTGTGGAATCCTGGAAGTAACCAGATTTTCCTGATAGGGAGAGATGATTTTTTTGTGTGCCATCATGTATTTGTTAAAGGCCTATATATAGATATAAAATATCGTGGAATCTAGTTCTCAGGGAGACCCGCAACTAGTATAAGCTTATAAAGGATCTAAAGATCCATCCACCATTTAAAGTTGTCTGGTAATGAGAGATGACATTGTATCCCCCAGAGAGGCCAAATCAGAGTCGCCAGCCAGGGTTCTAGATCAGCCTTAATTTCAAGAGAAAGCCAAGGACCTCATCTGCAGGGGAGTGTGGTTTTCAGCCCCAGCGAGTGTCACTTTGAACTTTCCCTTTGCTTTTTTCTCTCTTCTCCCTCCCCACCCACCCTTAGGCTCCTGATCTGGTGAGTTTGTTATGGAGTGAAAATAAAAGTCAAGCAGAGACCTTGTTTCCCGTGCCACCATTAGTACCACAAGCTTATGGCTAGTTACCACATTATTTCCTGGCAGTTTGTGTCCCTCAGCTGTGCCTTCCAACCAGCGCCTGAGAATCACTGCATACCACCCTCTAGGTAGGGAAACCTACACTGCTGCTGTTCCTGTGATTGTTTTACAATGAATAAATATTTGTCAAGTTCCATTTAAAAACTGAACAGTAGTATTTTTGTATTTGCGTAGAAAAAGCCTGAAGGAAATATACTAAACTTTTTGTTGGCTTATTTTCCTTTGCGCTTGCTTATATTTTTTACATTTTCTACAATAAATGTGTACTTTTATCGGAGAAAAAAATTAAATGTTGCCACAAAACATTCAATCTCCACGCCTCCAGCTCAAAAAAGGAAATGATATTTAAAAGCTTCCTGGTCAGATTTCTATTAAAAGCATTGGCTGTGCATTAGGTACAAAGAGGAGTCATTTCCTGCCTTGGTGATACTATTTTTTTCTACGAACTCAAGAGTCTTTATAAAAAAAAAGTTGTTTTGCCTAATTTCAGCTTTTAGCAAGCTTCCCATCTGTAAAATGATTTGGACCAGATATTTCTACAGTCCCCTCCAGCCATAACATTCTGTCTCAAATTAAGTTCCAACCAGCAGAACACTGACAATACTTACGAAAGTATTTTGCCAGTATAAAATGTCTTTAACTTACTCTTTGCTGACACTGATACTTTCCTCTAATTTAGTGTCTATCAGCTGGGTCACATCTTAAGTAAAATGAGCAATTTTAACCCCCAACATTTGGCATTTTGTCATAAACCAGCCAGTTATTTTATGCTGGTCATTCATCGTGACTACAAAGTAGAATAGTCAAGCTGTCATTCCAAATAGAAAACTTTTGACTTCAATCAGAATTAAGCCTTAACCTGGAAAGTTGGTTTCTTCCTTACATTTTCCCAATCTCCTACTCTATTCTTAAACATGCTAGTTTCACTCAGTTGGGTATACAAGCCTTTGGGCTTTATGTTGTATGTTACTAACCACCTTTTACCATATTTATCTTTTGGCATCATTCTGGGACATTGCTAAATTAAAAAAGAAATTGTTTCCACTTTTTTCCGGAGATGTTCAACCAAAGGTTTTTGTTTTGTTTTGTTTTTTGTTTTGAGACAGTCTCGCCCTGACGCTCAGGCTGGAGTGCAGTGGTGCAACCTCGGCTCACTGCAACCTCCACCTCCTGGGCTCAAGCCATTCTCCTGCCTCAGCCTCCCAAGCAGCTGGGATTACAGGCGCCTGCCACCACGCCCAGCTAATTTTTTTGTATTTTGAGTAGAGACCGGGTTTCACCATATTGGCCAGTCTCGTCTGGAACTCCTGACCTCAGATGATCCGCCCGCCTCAGCCTCCCAAAGTGCTGGGATTACAGGCATGAGCCACCACGCCCAGCGTCCAACCCAATGTTGGATGAAACTTGCTGCATGTCATACATTTTGCTGTTGGCAAACAAGTCTGAATGTTGATTTGAAGTTTGGTAGTTTATTACTATCTATTGGCAGCAAAGACTGTTTATTGGTATACTACAATATGATTTAACTTTTATTTTGGGGATAAATAGTAGAAAAAAGTGAAACAGAATGAAGGCAGGTGTTTTTTATCCTAATGATGGAATAATACAGAGATACTGGACGATCTCTAGCAGTTAATTTTGTGACCCATATAAAATTATACCCGTCACAGTATAATTCTCTATTATCGTTTTTACACCAGTAAGTCTTAGATAAACTAAGCATGCTTATGAATTATGTATACAGTTAGAATGCATTATTTTTACAGAGGAACAATTGCTTGTATGTACTAACACTGTTCTCTTGGCTTGCCTCAAGTTCTACTCATTATTTTATATAAAATACTATTAGGCTGGACATGGTGGCTCACGCCTATAATCCCAGCACTTTGGGAGGTGGAGGCTGGCGGATTACTTGAAGCCAGGAGTTCGAGACCAGCCTGGCCAAAATGGTGAAACCCCATCTCTATAAAAATACAAAAATTAGCCAGGTGTCATGATACATGCCTGTAATCCCAGCTTCTTGGGAGGCTGAGGCACGGGAATCGCTTGAACCTGGGAAGCACAGGTTGCAGTGAGCTGAGATCATGCCACTGCACCCCAGCCTGGGTGACAGAGTGCAACACTGTCTCACAAAACAAAACAAAAACATCAGATTCTGTTTGTGATGCCTAGTTGCTTACAACCTAAACAGTGCAATGCCTTAAGGAAATGAAAAGGAGCCATAAGTAGTCATTTATATTTTTATTTTGAAGTGTGCTTTTTCTAAACTCCCAGATTGACATGATGGACTGTAAGTTAGTTTCTCTGTTTCTGTCCTTGTGCCTGTAGAGTGTACTTGGCACTTACAAATTCCCAGTATCCAGAAAGATGATCTGATGAAATCAAATTGGATGGATCTTGGCAGACTGTGACACTCAATTACAGCCTTCACTTTCAGTCAAAAACGGACACTTGCAAGGAGGTGCCTGGTTGTTTCACTAAATGTCACTTGTGTCTGTAATATTTTAAAGCTTTTTCCCCACAGGAAATTCAGGTCATAAAATCCCGAAAAATAATTCTAGGTGGGAAAAGCATTTTAGGAAATGAGAGATGTGGTGCTGCTTTTCCTCTCTCAGAGTGCTTTCTCAGCAGGACACTAGCCCTGCCTTTAAGATGGGGAAGTTGGGGCATGTGCCTCTGCTCTTACTGTCTGCAGCTCTGAAGGTAGGTGCTGTCCCACTCAGACAATCGCCCAAGCAGCAGTGACCATAGTTCTCTTCTATGCAAGTCCCCAGGAGAAGGTAAACTGTGTGGAATGGGGATGTGTTCTGGTTGCTGCTGAATCCCCTCTTCTTACCACAGTGCCTGGCACATTGCACACACTCAAATACGTAATAATGAACATTTATTGAAAGCAGCAGTTGAAGCTGACCAATTTCTGGTACCTTAATTGTCATGTAAATTTTAGATGGTAAGGCGCAGATGTTACTTTTTTTGCTTTTTTTCTTCAGCACTTGATGAAATTTCCCAAACATGCAGAAATGTTGAAAGACTTGTATAGTGAACATCTACGACCTAGAATCTGCAGTAATATTATGTTACATTTGCTTTATCACTTGATAGATGTTACTTTTAATGAGACTTCAAGTTTGGTTTCTCTAAACAAAATATTCTAAAATCACTGAACAACTTTAATCAATTTGTCTTAAGTTCTTTGGGGGAACTTGGGACATTTGCTTCGTCACTGGAATTGCAGCCCTCACGTTAAGCTAATTTTAAACTTTGTAAATTTGTTATGCTGAATTTCAGTCTTACTTATTTTGCCTGAAGGGGTATTTTTTATAATGGATTTATTTGAAGGTCCTTGATAAATTGTGCAGAATATTCTCGTGTTCTTTTTGCACTTGATAAATTATCTAATTTCTGAGGTGAGAACGTAATTTGGGGCCTATTTTGTTTATACAAGCTTCCAGAATTATGTTCTCAGAGGGATGAAAAGGTGTAATTTAGCATATAGGTCACTAAATTAGGAGCTAAGACAGATTTTCTCCTGACTGACCATGGGTCAATCAGTTTTGTCTTCGTGTCCTTTTCCCTGTAAAGTAGAAACTAGAATTTGAAATTTAAATATTAAATAATGGGTAACATTCATTAATGTATGACTCTATTAAGAAAGACACTGTGAATCCAGGGAGGATTCTCATAATTCTATAAACTGTATGACAAGCTGTGGAATGAAATCTGACTTTTGAAAATTGAAACACATCCAGTGGTCTTATCACAAAGCCTGCTCTTCCTCAGAACTTAACTATTGCCATGGAATTTGTAAGCAGTTATCCTAATCCATCTGGACTCTGAAAATACATCCTTTATGAGAGGGAGTGAATGCAAAGATAAGGGTGGGGAAACACTAATCATGAAAAGAATGAAAATCAGTGTTCAGTTTTAAGAGCAGGTTGTATTGAAGGAAGGGATTAAAGGAATTATCCAGATTTGAGGTGGCACATCTTCCACCACTCCCCGCACCATCAGCATGCACGGAGCGCATAAAACAAGCCCTGCTCCTAATGGCAGTGAAACCTCGGATGGCCTCCATCAGGTCAATACAACTGAATTGCCGGGCTGACTTAAGATTGAAGGACTCCATTTTAGTAAGTAGAGAAGTGTGACCTTTCTCAACCCAGGTTGTGAATGTGGATTCACACTTATCTCAAAAAGGCACCTGGAGTTTTAACTTTATGTCATGTCTCAGTACTGGTTGCAAGGTATGACCAAAAGTGTTCCTTGAATGGCACCTTTTTGAATATTAATTTAGAAGAAAACATGCCAGACTGACATACTTACCCCCTCCGCACTGTTACTACTTCCTTACCAGCCCTATGTACTGCATCGATGTCTACAAGAAAGCACTCTTCATTAAAATGAAATATATATATTAAAATATGATAGTCCAAGTGGTTTTTGTTAGTTTTTGTTTTTGTTTGAGACGGAGTCTCACTCTGTCACCCAGGCTGGAGTGCAGTGGCGGGATCTCAGCTCACTGCAAGCTTCACCTCCCGGGTTCACGCCACTCTTCTGCCTCAGCCTCCCAAGTAGCCGAAACTACAGGCGCCCGTGACCACGCCCGGCTAATTTTTTTTTTTTTTAATTTTGTATTTTTAGTAGAGACAGGGTTTCACCGTGTTAGCCAGGATGGTCTCGATTTCCTGACCTCGTGATCCACCCGCCTCGGCCTCCCAAAGTGCATGGATTACAGGCATGAGCCACCACTTCTGGCCCAGGTGGTTTTTAATGTAATAACTACTTTGATTTTTGCTTCATAGTTGTTCTATTTGGGGGACTATGTAACTAACTGTATTGGAAGAGAACAGTTTCAGGCACTAGTTTTCACTTGAAATAACTAATACTTGCTCCTTCAGGAAATGGTAAGTGAGGTTTCATTTTACTCCTTGGTGTGGGCTGTGGTTTCTGCCCGGGGGCCTTTAAGACTGCATTTTGGCTGCATAAATGTCTTCTTTTGAGAAGTGTCTGTTCATGTCCTTTGCCCACTTTTTGATGGGGTTGTTTGTTTTTTTCTTGTAAATTTGTTTGAGTTCATTGTAGATTCTGGATATTAGCCCTTAGTCAGATGAGTAGGTTGCAAAAATTTTCTCCCATTTTGTAGGTTGCCTGTTCACTCCGATGGTAGTTTCTTTTGCTGTGCAGAAGCTGTTTAGTTTAATTAGATCCCATTTGTCAATTTTGTCTTTTGTTGCCATTGCTTTTGGTGTTTTAGACATGAAGTCCTTGCCCATGCCTATGTCCTGAATGGTAATGCCTAGGTTTTCTTCTAGGGTTTTTATGGTTTTAGGTCTAACGTTTAAGTCTTTAATCCATCTTGAATTGATTTTTGTATAAGGTGTAAGGAAGGGATCCAGTTTCAGCTTTCTACATATGGCTAGCCAGTTTTCCCAGCACCATTTATTAAATAAGGAATCCTTTCCCCATTGCTTGTTTTTCTCAGGTTTGTCAAAGATCAGATAGTTGTAGATATGCGGCATTATTTCTGAGGGCTCTGTTCTGTTCCATTGATCTATATCTCTGTTTTGGTACCAGCACCATGCTGTTTTGGTTACTGTAGCCTTGTTGTATAGTTTGAAGTCAGGTAGTGTGATGCCTCCAGCTTTGTTCTTTTGGCTTAGGATTGACTTGGCAATGCGGGCTCTTTTTTGGTTCCATATGAACTTTAAAGTAGTTTTTTCCAATTCTGTGAAGAAAGGCATTGGTAGCTTGATGGGGATGGCATTGAATCTGTAAATTACCTTGGGCTGTATGGCCATTTTCATGATATTGATCCTTCCTACCCATGAGCAAAAAAACACATGAAAAAATGCTCATCATCACTGGCCATCAGAGAAATGCAAATCAAAACCACAATGAGATACCATCTCACACCAGTTAGAATGGCAATCATTAAAAAGTCAGGAAACAACAGGTGCTGGAGAGGATGTGGAGAAATAGGAACACTTTTACACTGTTGGTGGGACTGTAAACTAGTTCAACCATTGTGGAAGTCAGTGTGGCGATTCCTCAGGGATCTAGAACTGGAAATACCATTTGACCCAGCCATCCCATTACTGGGTATATACCCAAAGGACTATAAATCATGCTGCTATAAAGACACACGCACATGTATGTTTATTGCGGCATTATTCACAATAGCAAAGGCTTGGAACCAACCCAAATGTCCAACAATGATAGACTGGATTAAGAAAATGTGGCACATATACACCATGGAATACTATGCAGCCATAAAAAATGATGAGTTCATGTCCTTTGTAGGGACATGGATGAAATTGGAAATCATCATTCTCAGTAAACTATCACAAGAACAAAAAACCAAACACCACATATTCTCACTCATAGGTGGGAATTGAAAATGAGATCACATGGACACAGGAAGGGGAATATCACACTCTGGGGACTGTTGTGGGGTAGGGGGAGGGGGGAGGGATAGCAGTGGGAGATATACCTAATGCTATATGACGAGTTAGTGGGTGCAGCGCACCAGCATGGCACATGTATACATATGTAACTAACCTGCACAATGTGCACATGTACCCTAAAACTTAAAGTATAATAAAAAAAAAAAGACTGCATTTTACGAAACAAAATTAGGCCTAAGGAGAGAGGAACTTCCGTAACTACTTTAGGTCCAGTGAGAAAAACAGATAAATTGAAAGTGTGAAGCCAGATACCATGAATTTATTCCCAACAAATAGAGGCAGAAAGGGCTGTGGCTTTCTCTGCCTTCTCCCTAGTTACCAAACTCCCTGATTGGGTTTTTAAGCAAAGCTGCCTCTGTTGTGGAGCTATTAACAGCATTTTTAGGAAACTCTATGGGTCAACCCCTTTCTCTTCTAAAGTAGACTCAACTTCCCTAAGTGGAGTACAAAAGCTGGTAAGATATGTAATTACTTTATAAATGCCACCTTAATTTTTAAATTAAAATTCCAATGTTGTTAATCCCAGAGTAAGCAATAAATTTTTAAAAAATATTCCACTTCTTATTTTTGGTTAACTTCTCAACACTTCTATCATCTAGTCTATTCTGTACATGTCTGTTACTCTGTTGTCACATTTTTAAAATTAACTGTTCTACCAGGGCCAGCAGTGGCAAGAATACTTTACCATGACACTTGTAACCTTGTCAGGGAATGATGCATAATCACAATAATTTTTGCTTCACCTGGGTAGGGTTTTGCATATTTCCATAGAAAAGCAAGTCTGATTGTCACAGAACGTATATTCCTGAAAGATAAATTATAAAACCACACTGAAAAATAGATTCCCAAATTCTGAAAAATAATTGTTCCTGTCCTTCCCACTTTCCCACTTGTTCTAATATGATTGGCAGAGACTGAATTTTGTTTTTAATGTGAGTATTGGGGGTGGGGGACACTTGTCCAGGGAGGTCTGGCCTGTCTTGATCCTAGCTTCATTTCCCCCCAGGTCACTTAACCTGAAGCTAAATAGTTAAAGTAAGACAAAGCCCCAGCAAAAGTGTTTAAAGTAATAGTGGTGGCTCAGTACTTTGGGAGGCCCAGGCATGAGGATCACTTGAGGCCAGGAGTTTGATACCCCAATATAGTGAGACCCCACCTCTACAGGAAAAAAAAAAAATTAAGTAGCTAGTCATTGCCTTTGTAATAGGTAGGAACCTGAAAGTAAAATTTATTTCAGCCCTAATGTGGTATTCCTTTGGAGCCATTGTGAAAGAAGAAAAGGAAAGCTCAGGTTTTCTGAATACAGCTGGGCTAATAGAGTTAAATTTGACTTTTTAAAATGTCTTTAGCGTCAGTTTTTTGCAATGTTTTTTTCCTTTGGCTCAGAACCCACAGTAAAATTATATAGATTGATCATAGAAAGAAAATTAATATGCATACTGACTCAGCAGAAACAAAAGGTTTATGAAACACCTCCTTTTTACCACGTTCTATGCTTTCTGGTATTTTCTGCCCTTTTTTTCACTTTTAAAATGTAGTCCAGGACACAAATGAGTTTATAAGACTGCAGCTTGCCTCTTGAGTCAAGACTGCCCGGAAGGTTAGAGGCCAAATTTGTTCACACACACACACACACGAACACTGTCAAGGATCTTTAGTCCACAGGGGTCAGCCTGACCTCCCAGGACTCTATTTTCAGGGCCCTCCCAGCACAGCCTTGCTCTAATTCCATGTGGTCTGGGCTCCAGTCCATCCAGCCCCTGCAGCCTCGCCTCTCAGGGCCTGGTCCTGTTGCGTCTGCCTCTCCCTCCTTCCCCCAATCTGAGGTAATCTCGTTTTCTGGAAGGAAAACCCCATCTCCTCTCTTTTCCCCCAATATTCGGGTCCTCTCCCACTCCACTTCTCTAAACTCTTGGAAGAACTTGAGCTTTAGGAAAACAAAGTCCAGAAAGATTTACAAACTCCTTTGTTGTATTTTGTTAGTTTTGCCCCTGCCTCCCCTGAGGCAGTGAGATAGGGTCTTAACTGTTTGAATGAGAGCAAAAGGGAAAAGAGGGTTGGGACATCTCAAAAAAATTACTTTCAACATTGAACATCTCCTTAATTAGAATGTGCACTTTCAAGAAAGGGCTAGACCTCTCGTAGATGGGAATCAAAGATACCTATTTTTGGCCCTTGTTAAAGAATAATTTTCAAAAAAGTATAATGATTCTCAAAACAGATAGCAAATGAGCTCATGTGAAAGTTTTATTTCCCTCTGAGGAAATCAGGCACATGTTATAACTGACTCAAAGGAGAATCCGAAGAAAAGATACTCTTATGGACCAGGAATATTGAAATAAATATGCAAATGGAGCCAAAACTTGCTTCTTCCACACTGCAGGGAGAAAGTCAAGAGAACCTCCTGGATAAGACATAATTTGCATTTCTAGAACAATTATTTTGCATTATTATCAGTTATGTACAGGACAGAGTTGTAAAATAAGCTCCTTTAGACTCAAAACCAGATAGCCCTGTTATTCTATTCCAACTCTTATTTTAATCCTTCTTAGACTCAGCTATAAGCTGAAGAGTGTGCATAGACTAGACAATGCATAGTGTGCACAAATTTTTCACCACATTCGCAATAATTCAATTCAGTGTCTGAATTATAAATAAATAGGTTTTTGGTGCCCATTTCAGCCTAGAATTGGACTTCTCTTGTCAGTTGATGTGAGATGATAGCTGCTTATAGCTCCTACAAAACTCCGAACTGGAGGACATTGACAAGGCAAGAATAGAGCAAACCCAGCTCAAGAACCATGTGGCAGTAGGTGGCAGCAAAACTCTTTCTAAAGAATGCAGCCTTCAGGAAGTGCAGCCTTCAAAAAAAAAATTATAAAATAGGATTAACCTCGAGTCCTTGGACCTTTAAGGAGTCCATAAATCCCCCTGAGATTGTATGCAAAAGGTTACACTTGGTGCATTTTTCTAGGAAGAGGATTATTAAATTTTTGCTCTAAGTCTGGTGAAAATTACAAAGCACTTTCAGCAGATATTGGAAATCTTCTGTCCCAACTGTCATATTAATGAGTTAGCCGCCAAATCAGCTTCAAGTTAGAAACAGCTGAGGAGTTATTACGTCAAGGCATATGAAAATGATATATTTTAAGGTTAATTAAAAAGTCAAATATCAGCCATGTCATGTGATTCAACCTATTTATACAGATTCCTGGTGGTTCCCAGCCCCACCTGCTTTCTGATACAGCCAATAAGTGGATGAACACCTGAGATCACCTACCACATCCAAATTGAAGTTTACGAAAATGGATTGTTGGATTCCAGCCCATCCCAGGCCTCAATGTTAAACTTCAGCTAACTCCATCTACTCTGAACAGTGTGAATCCATATGGCCTTAGATCATCACCAGCACCTAGTTTACCAGGCGATGTTCTCAAGGTGTCTAGTCTGAGTACCGTCAGCTTCAGAATCTCCTGAGGAGCTTATTAAAATGCAACCACCAAGGCCCACGTCAACCTCCCTGAATTAGACTCTGATGGTGGGAGCTGGAAGGGGGAAGAATCTACATTCAAACAGGCTCTCAGGTAGCTCTTCTGCACCTAAAGAGTAAGCACAGTAGATAGGAGGAGAAAGTATGAGTTGAGGTATATCAGCTATATCAAAGTATAATTGATAAAACATTAAAATCATGACTCATTCAAATATAGACACATGTCATAGGTTTTATTCAGCTCGTTAGCTTATGATGGAGCCATTAGCTGGGAAAGCTGATTCTTGCAAGAGCACTCGAGGAAAAGGGCTTTATATAATCCACCAGGAAAAAATATTTTCAAAGTGAAAAAAGTTAAAATTAGATTGCTAGGTTACGGATGAAACTGGTTAATGTCCTGCAGGCTAATAAAATCATAACCTTTGGAGTTATCTCTCTTACCAGAAATGAAAATACAATTAACATGTAACTTCACAGTATCTAAATAGCAAAGTCAAACACAGATACATTCTTCTAGAAAATTAAATGATCCTTGGGTGGACTTGTTAAATACTTCTCCAGTGTGACATTGAAAGAGCATGCCACTCAACTTTTTGCCTTACGTTGAGGTTTTAAATAACTCTTCTATACAGTGAATGAATACAGCAGAACATAAATGGGTGGACTCTACAACTCTGGGTAAGACAGTTCAGGCTGGAGCAGATATATTCAAAAGCAAGAACCAATTCAGAGGGAGAAGAAAACTGACTAATATAGAGAGTTGATAGATAACCTCTTGGATTTATTTTAGACACTTAACTACAATCATTTCCTCCTCCTTTTTTAACAAGTGATTTGTCCTCTTCGTAGTGTTTTGTTTATAAGCTAGCCATTCCCTAATGATTTCTCTTAGAAGTTTCTCCTAGAAGTTCACTAAATTTTTGAACTTTGTTCTTTTGTTTTTAATCTAAAAATTTGGGTGCTGTGTTTGTTTAAACATCAGAAATGTCCTCTGATTTTTATGAAATAGTTACCAACCTGGGGGATTAAACTGTGACCATCAAGAAACATGAATCTAAATAGAAAAACCATGTGTTCCAAGCCAACCTCAATGTTTTCTCATAACTTCTTTTGCCTTTAGAGAGAGAGATTAGGAATGAGTATCTCTGTTGTAAATAAACATCTAAAGTTCACCAACTTCATTTCATTTTAATTCCTTCTACTAATTTCAAGTAAAATTAAAATACAGTAATTTTTTGTAAAGTAATCTTGATGGTTATCTCTAAGTAGGATTACTTCTTTGTACTTCTCTGTATTTTTCTTTACTTTCCTGTATTTTTTAACCCAAAAACTAACTTAATTTTTTAGCTAACTTAATTTAATTAGCTTAAGTTAATAAATTAACTTGATTTTTTAAAGCCTACTTCATTGATCAAATTTACCATTCTTAAAGTTATTGATAATATCAACATCTACCACTTATTATTGGCAATTTAATTTTTTTAAATTGATGTTTTATTTTAAAATAACTATATTGAGGTATATTTTACATATCGTAGAATTCACCAATATCAAGATATTTGTACACCAATATTCATAGCAGCATTATTCACAATAGCTAAAACATGGAAACAACTCAAATGTCCATCAGTGGATGAATGGGTAAACAAAATGTGTTATATATATGCAATGAAATATTTCAGCCTTAAAAAGGAAGGAAATTTTGACAAATGGTACAACATGGATGAACCTTGAAGATATTAAGCCAAGTGAAATAAGCCAGATACGAAAGGACATATTTTGCATGATTCCATTTATATGAGGCACTAAGAGTAGCAAAATTCATAAGAGACAGAAAATAGAATGGTGGCTGCCAAGGGCTAGGGGAAGAGGGGATCGGGGAGTTAGTGTTTAATAGGTACAGAATTTCTGTTGGGGAAGATGAAAACATTATGGAGATGTGTGGTGTTGATGGTTGTACAACAACATGAATGTACTTAATGCCACAAAACTACACTAAAATACGGTTAAAATGTTAAATTTTAGCTTATGTGAATATTTTACCACAATAAAACACACATACAGAATGAAATTCTGATACATGCTACAACTTGGATGAATCTTGAAGACATTATGCTAAGTGAAATAAGCCAGGCACAAAAGAACATATAGTGCATGATTTCACTTAAATGAAGTACCTAGGGCAGTCATTCAGAGAAAGCAGAATAGTGGTTGGCAGGAGCTGGGGGAAGGAGGGGATGTAGAGTTACTGTGTAATGGGTAGAGATTCTGTTTGGAAAGATGGAGAAAGTTCTGGAGGTGGATCATGTAAGTAATGTAAATGTACTTCATGCTACTGAACTGTACACCCAAAACTGTTAAAATGGCAAAGTTATGCTATGCATATTCTACTGCAATTTAAAAAATAATATCAGGTGTACAATAATTTTTAGTAACTTTACCAAATGGTGCAACCATCAACATCAATTAGTTTTAGAACATTTTCATCCCTGCAGTAAGATCCCTCATGCCCATTTACATTTAATCCCCATTGCCATCCACTGCCCCAAACAATTAGTAATCTACTTCTGTCTCTATAAATTATATTCAGCTCCCCTGGACATTTCATATAAATGGAATCATGCAATAGGTAGTCTCTTGTGTATTACTTCTTTCATTTAGCACGTTTTTGAGGTCTGTTCATGATGTAGCATGTGTCAGCAGTTTGTTTCCTTTTGATTGCTGATTAGAATTCCACTGTATAGATATGCTTTGTTTTGTCTATCCATGCATGTCTCGACTGATGGGCATTTAGATTGTTTACAGTTTTGGCTATCATACATAATGCTACTATGAATACTGTCATGCAAGTTTTTGTGTAGACATGTTTTCGTTTCTCTTAGATAGATACCTAGGAATGGAATTGCCAACTCATATGGCAGTTTTAGGTTTAGGTTTTGAGAAACTGCCAAACTGTTTTCCCAAGTGGCTCCACTATTTTACATTCCAACCAACAATATACAAGGGTTCTCATTTCTCCATATCCTTGCCAACATTTGTTATTGTCTGTCCTATCATGGCCATTCTAGTAAATGTGAAATGGTATCTCACACTTGGATTTGCATTTTGCTGATGACCAATGATGTTGAGCATCATTTCATGTGCTTTTTAGCCATTTGTATATTTTATTTGATAAAATGTCTGTTCGGTTCTTTTGCCTGTTTTTGATTGGGATGTTTGTCATCTTTTTAATGATTTCTAAGAGATCTTTGTTAATTCTGAGTGCAATCCTTGAACAGATACATGTTTTACAAATACTTTCTCCCAACCTGTTGCTTATCTTTTCCGGTTTTCAGTGGTGTTTTTAAAACTGCAAAAGTTGAATTTTGATGAAGTCTAATTAATGGTTTTCTTTTATGGACCGTGCTTTTGATAGCATATCTAAGAAATATTTGACTAACTCAGTATCTCAACAATTGTCTTCTCTGTATTCTTCTAAAATTTTTATTGTTTTAGCTCTTACATTAAGCCTGCAATCTATTATTGATTTTTCTGTATGGCGTGAGGTGAGTATGTAATTGCCACCACTAGTTGTTGAACAACATAGAACAGTTCTCCAATCAATTGCCTTGCATCTTTGTAAAAAAAAAAATTGACTATAAATGTAAGGATTTATTTCTGGACTCTCAGTTCTGTTCCATTGATCTGTCTATCTTTGTGGTAGTAGCATTTTGTCTTTATTACTGTAGCTATAATAAGTTTTGAAATTTAGAAGTGAAAGTCCACCAAGTTTGCTCTTCCCTTTCAAAATTGTTTTAGCTATTGTAAATATTTTGTATTTCAACCTAAATTTTAGGATCTGCTTCTCAATTTCTACCCAAAAAGCCTGCTGAAATTGTGATCAGAATTGCATTGAATTTGTAGATCAGCTTGGGTACAATTGCCATCTTTGCAACACTGAGTCTTCCAATTCATGAACATGAAATGTCTCTCCCACTATTTACATCTTCCTTAATTTCCCTCAACAAAGATTTACACTTCTTTCATCGAATTTATTCTGGAATATTTTATTCCTTTTGATGCTATTGTAAGTGGAAGGTTATTCTTAATTTCATTTTTGGACTATTGTTCACATATAGAAATACATCAATCTTGTATCCTTTGACCTTGTTTTATTATAGTTGTCTTTTCCTTCTAAGAGGGGCTTGTAGGTGTGTGTATGCCTCAAGATTTTCCACATAAAGGATCATGTCATCTGAAATAAAGACAGCTTTGCTTTTTCCTTTTCAAACTAGATGCCTTTGTTTTTCCTTTTTGCCTGACTGACCTGGCTAAAATCTGCAGGACTATGTTGAATGGAAGAGGCAAGAACAGGCATCCTTTCCTTGCTCCTGATCTTTGGGAGAAAGCATTCAGTCCCTCACCATCACATATGATGTTTGCTGTAGGTTTTTGCAGATGTCCTTCATCAGGTTGAGGAAATTCCCTCTATTCCAAGTTTGTTAAATTGTTTTGTTTTTTATCATGAATCGTGTTGGAATTTTGAAGTTTCTTTTTTAACTCTATTCATAGTAAAGACATCACATGCCAATTACAGAAATTAGGAACATATAGACAACTAAAAAGAACAATATAACACTCAACACTTATGATCTTACCTACTCAGAGACAGCCTAAACCTTTTCTCTGCCATATGTATGTATATGTGTATGAATACGTGTGTGTGTGTATACCTTCTAATCCTGCAAGGTAGGCAGACATGATTAACTATAGCTTGCAGAAGAGAAAAAGACTTGCCAAAGGCCACATAGCTAGTTTAGCTGGGCATGAGAAAGGATCTGACTGACGGCAATGGCAGCAGAGCAACAGAGAAAAAAGAAGGTGGGGTTTAAACCCTAAATAGTGACCCCTGATTTCTCTGTGAGTTGGTTCCCTACCTTGTGCCTGCTGGCTTTCTGGTGGCAGGTTTCGGGGCTGAGCCTCATGGCTCTCACACATTGTGTTGGGGGAACCCACAGAAGGGATTTCTCTTGAGTGGAGCAACTTCCCTGTGGGAAACTAGGGGCTCTGAGGAGCTGCCCAGCAAGCTCTTGCCTTTCTCAGTGACTGTAATTCTGCTTGGCAGTGGATAACTACATTTTCCAAAGAGTGGAGGAGTTTACATTGGAGTTAAAAGCAAAGTCTCTGGAGCTGAACTATGTCTTGGTCCACATTCTGGGGCTGCCACTTATTAATTACTCCATGGCCTTGGACAAGTTAACTTACCATCTCTGTGCCTCAGTTTCTTCATGTGTAAAATATTAATAATAATAGCATCTACCTCACTGGGTTGATACGAGGGTTAAAGGAGATAATATAGAGAAAGCAAGGATTATGCTAGCAACTGGCTACAGTAAACCCTAAATAAGTATTAAATGTTATTATTACAATTATTTGCCACAGAAATATCCTTGGAGATCTCAGAAGCTTGGAAAACACATAGGTTTTTTGGACTCCTCCTGCATAATTCTAGTTGTCCATCACCACAGCAGATGCCACAACCTTAGCCCATTTTCTCTGGAGGCTTTTCCAGTTGCACCTGCCCAGATAGTAAGAGGAGCGGCAGTTGATGGCAATATTCTGAGAGAAAGTGCCCCTCTGGTAGCTCAAGGGTAGATATAAGGCTCCATTCCCAGACTACCCACTTTAGGAAGTGCTTTATTTCATGGTTTCCTCCATGTTCCGCCTCCCACCCTGAAGATGGGCCCATTTGTTTCTCACTCTCAGGGCTCCCAAGCCCCTTCTACATAAGCCTGCTGCCTGTCCCCTCTTTCAGCCATATTTACATTTGGGGGAAAGACCATGGTTAGAGGTTGCTTGGGAAAGATTATCTGAATTTTTCTGCTCTGGCCACCTACATATGCATGCATGGATTCAGCCCGGGTCAGACAAGTCTCTCTTTATCCCCAAGTACTGCTGAACCCTTCCCCTTCAACTCCAAAGGAAAGACTTAACAGAGGTGAAGTCTAAAACCATGTGAGATGGTGCTCCTTAGAAGCAGCTGATTGGATCAGGGATGGATTCATGATTCTTGAATCAGACCAATCAGATTCTTGAGAATTTGGCACAAGAAATTCAAAGAAGTTAGGCTGTGGTCCATGAATTGGAAGGTTCCTTAGACTCAGATTGGGATAGCCTTTTGGGGATCATGTGTACCCAAGGGCAGAGTATTTACAAAGAATGTGTGTGTGTGTGTGTGTGTGTGTGTGTGTGAGAGAGAGAGAGAGAGAGAGAGAGAGAGAGAGAGAGACAGGCAGACTACCTTTTTCAGAGTATCTTTTTCAGTCCAGAGTTCCAAGAGTCCCTGCAGAATGTCCTGCCCTTGGGTTAAATAGTACTCCTGTGTGCACAGGACCTCTCCAACTAGTTCAGGCAAGCATACCACAGGCAGTATGGTGCTTAGAGCAGAGCAGCGATTAAAAAAGCTCTCTGGCAAGAGATCAGACAAAACTAGATTTGAATGCTCTCTCTACCATTTTCTGGTTGTGTGACCTTAGGCAAGTTGTTCAAGTTGCTCGACCTCTCTGGGCTTTAATTTCCTCATCTAGTAAAATGGGGATGATAATATTTACTTCATAAAATTGCTCAGAGGACTACACAAAACAAAAGAACATGAAATACTTAGGATGGTGCTTGGCATATAGTCGATGACCAGTAAATGATAATTTATGTACAGGTTAAGCATCCCAAATCCAAAAATTGAAAATCTGAAATGCCCCCAAATCCAAAACTTTTTGAGCATCAACATAATGCTCAAAGGAAGTTCTCATTGAAGCATTTTGGAGTTTGGATTTTCTGATTTGCAATGCTCAATTGGTAGGTAGGTATAATGCAAACATTCTAAAATCTGAAAAAACCCTGGAATCTGAAGCACTTCTGGTTCCAAGCATTTTGGGTAAGGGATACTCAACCTGTATTACAATTCATATCTTCTCTTTGAATTGACCTTTTATCATTATGAAATTTCCATGATTCTAAATTGGTAACACTGTTTCTTTTGCCAGTGTTTACATGGTATATCATTTCCCATTCTTTTATTTTCAATCTTTCTGTGTCCTTATATTCAACGTGTGTCTCTTATAAACAACATATTATTTTTTATCTTGTTTTACTAACTTTGTCTTTTCATCAGAGTGTTTACTCCATACATAATTACTGATATAGTTGTGTTTAAGTCTGCTAGCTTGCTTTGGGGCATGACCCTTACTCCTAGACTGTGGCCCTTTGGAGGTCTCAACCAAAGCCCAGGATGTTTGCCAAAGCCCTTCCACCTCAGTGGGACTTGAACCTCTAGCTCCTCAGCATCATGTGGCAGCTGAACTTGGTTCACATATTTAGCATCCCAGTTGTTTTCCTTTCTGCTGATTTCCTCTAGTTCTCACTGTACCTGTGCATCTTAGGAGTCAGCCAACAACTTGAGGGGAACTTGTGTGCATATTTCTCATTCAGCCCTTCCTATCATTTTACCTTCAAACTCCAGCAGCTCTGCAAGCTTTAAACTCTCCTCTTAGCCTAGTTAGACTGCTGCTTTCTGCTGTTTACTCCCTTGTACCCTCACCCACTCCAGGGACTCGGGGAAATCCTCTCAGGGGAAAAGCCAGGAAGAATGTGGAGCTTTCCTCATGTTTCCTTTCTCTTGGGGATCACAGTCTCTCAGGTCCTGCCTGCACTGGATGTTCTCCAGTTCCTTTGAACAGTTCCTTTATATATTTTGCCCTGCTTTCCTAAGTATTTTATAAGGACAATTAATCTGATACAAGCCATTCCCATATGGCCAGAACCAGAAGCCTAATGCGATTTCCACTAATTGAACCCTTCTCAAAACAGCTGTAGACTAGGCAGCAAAAGTTTCTGTTGGCAGGCAAATGACTTAATCCTTACTTCAGCCTACAGAGAATGAAATGACCTCATAAGTTGGACCACAAACAAAGCTATCTGAGATATTTGACTGATATCAGACTGAAATTTAAGCACTTGTTAAGAGTTAAGAGTTATGCAGTCCTGAGAATATAAAAGAATTCAGAAGTCTATTTGGTTCAAGGTATTTACATGGCTTAGGATTTCTCTCAAAAGTCATTAGACCTAGGCTAGAATCACCGAGGAAATGAAAAGCCAATCTAATGAGTGACTTAGTGAGAAATGCATACTGCTGAAGGTAACTGAAGAACTAGGCAATTGTACGATACAGGAACAAGGGCTCTGAGGTCACTTCTTTTAAGCTATGAAGTCATTGACTAAGCAACCACAAATAGGACCCAGTGTCTCTTGGGGACTCACACAAGAATCAAGTATGCTCCACCTATAAACTCAAGAATGCTGAGAAGCAACCACCAAAATTACTGGAAGGGATATAGTTTTCTTAGGTGGGGGGAAAAGAAGCCACTCAATGTCTGCAGCTCTGGGTCTCACACCCAAAGGAAATTTCTGGTAGTGATTTGCCTTGGTTACCTGGAATGGTTATTATCTTCTTTAGTGGATATTTTTTCAACCCTGGTTCATCAGTCAGGGGCTAGTCAGAGGACAAAGGCCACATCAATTATTTTAACAGACAGAATTTAATATAAAGAATTATTAATCAAAAATTGGACAAATAAAATGGCAAAGGGGGACCCAGAGGAATCACAGAGGTGGTAACTACAGGAAGCAACTACCACCCTTAGAACTGGGGAAACAAAAAGCAGTGTTAGGGGTTATTGAAATTTAAAAAGTTACAGGAGGGGCCCCAGAGGGCTTCAGAATTCTGAGGACGGGCCCCAGGCTGGACAGTGCTTGTATCTCTAAGGGGAGATGTTGAGGCTGGTTCTGGGAATGTGGATAAACTGCAAACAGTAACTCAACACTGCTGCTGGACCCAGCTGTCTGTGCCAGGTGATGTGGACAAAGACAGGATGAGCCCAACTCCTCTCCCTCCACCAGTCCCCCAGGCTCCCTCTAGCGCCCTCCATTGGCAGAACCTACCAGGGACCCAGCTGACAAAGCAGCAATGTGGTTTGCAGAATCCCAGCCACAGCATCACAAAAAAAGGAAAAGGCTCGAAACTGAGAGACAATATCTCACCAACACTTCAGGAAGGTTTAGATTTAAGGGTAGAAATATTTAAAAGAAACAAAACTATAGCATTAATATTTTATATTAGGAAGGAATATGTGCCTATTTGGTGTTTCAGAATGTGATATTTAAGAGAATAAAGCCCATTAGACTGACAGTTTTACAACTCCACTTTAAAATGTATAATTGAGAATTAATTTAGACTTGATTTTTTAATGGTGACATCTAAGTTTAAGTAGAGTATAAAAACATTTAAGAGCACTTAGATTTATCTTTTAAGTTAAATTTATTCGCTTCTATAAGAGTTTAAAATTTGAGATGATTTTGCTTGTGGTCAGAAAAACCAAAGTACTTAAAAAATAAATACATTAAATTTCTAAATCTGTTTTAAAATGTTTGAAGTGCTGAGCTATGCTTGTAAATAAGAGCAAGCATTATTGAAACACTCCTCCAAAGTTATTGCCAAGATCTGCTAGACTTATAAAATAGAATAATATTTGTAAGCTGAATTTAAAAGCATAAAAAAGTTTAAACTTTGCATCTGAAATGGAATATTGATTCTAAAGACAAAATTATATTTATTAAATTAAATATAAACTTATTAAATTATTACTTTTTTAAAGACAAATTTTAACGTAAGTTTTTTTTTAAAAGCCCCGAAATCTTTTCTACATAAGAAATTTACTGTCCAGGATACCAGAGTCCCTACGCCATGAGGTTTTCTAGAAATGATTGCAGAAAAGCAAGAGATGCAGCTTTGTTCCTTAGCTTTTCTAGAAACGCTGGAACATCTCTTACCTTGTAGCAAGCTGAGCAGATTCTGCCCCTGGCTTAGCTATTCTTCATTTTCTATCAGGCTAGGGTACCTCCTAGAATAGAAAGGGATGACCACTGGACTTGTGGTGAACCTGGGGTCAAGTCCAAGCTCCATTGCTTAAAAGACCCAAGGCTCAGTTTGCTCATCTGCAAAATGAGGGTGACACCTGCCTTGCAAGGTTGTTGTGAGGAACAGCCTAGTACTCGACCCTCATGCTAGATTCCTGAATGCAGAGAGGGTTAGGACAAGGAGGCTCTTGCCTGAGTTCACTGGCCTGGGACACTCCCTCTTCCTGGCAGGAGAGCTTCTTCAAAGAGATGGCTCTTTGATTGTTTCAAAGAGCAAACAACAGGTGCTCTCACTGTCCTCAGGACTGTCAGATCCCAAAGCAGTCTCTTACCACAGACAGAAAGAGGGCAGGCCAAGAAAATGAGCTGGCTCTGGAGCAAAACATCCCCATGAATAGGGTTAACTCTCTGCAGGGAAGTGGCAGACATTGGCTGGAGCAAAGGCAAGGAGTTGCAAGAAGGGCTCAGACTCCCACCTGTGTTCACTGGGTCACCTGGCCACACAGCCTCAGTTGGAACATGCTTGGAGAGAGCTGCATGGGGAAGATCCCTACCTGGAGAAAAAGGAGAGAGGCGGTGTCCTTTCTGCACATACCTGGGAGGGGCGGGGTGGGGATCAGAATTACACCATCCCATTCATTTATTCAATGCACAGGACTTAGAAACTTCTCTGTATTGTGAGGCCCTAAGCCTGCACATATAAATCCTACCCATTCTTGACTTCCTGGATTAAGCCCCTGAGAATGTATAGAGGTTGAAGTGGCTGCTTCTATCTGGAGAAGTGGTGAGGAGGGCCCCCAGGGAGAGGGAACAGTGGGAGCATGGCAGGGGATGTGGAGATGGAAGGCAGCTTCCTGGGACAATGAACAGTCCTGGTGAAGCTGTTGGTCTCCAACTCGAGGGAGTCAAAGAGCAGCCAATGAGGCCAGGAAGGTAGGTGGGGCCAGCTTGTGAAGGACCTTGAAGTCAAGTTTAGGCGTGTGGATTATATTGAAAGCCAAGGAAAAGTTTTAAGCAGGGGTTGCATCTTAGATCAAATGGGAATGTCCATAAGGGAGAGCTGGAGTCTGTACGCAAATACAGGAAGTACCAAGTTGTGTAAGTCCAGACTGGGGATGGTGAGGGCCTGACAGAAGGCAATGAGGCAATTAGAGATTGGAGCCTGGGACTACAGAATCGTGGTCTCTGTGGGAGTTTAGGCCATGGTGGGTGGAGGTCAGGCCGTAAAGTCCCCAGGCCATGTCACCCAGTCTCCCCTGAACACTGAGACCAGCACTTGTGTGCTGCAGTTTCATCTTCCCAGGCTCCACAGTACATCCCATGGCTGGCCTTTCTCCTGCTGGGAGAGAGATTTCAGCAGAGGCGGCAGCAGAGCAGTACCCACAGAAATCTTCAGTCCAGCTGAGGAGGGATGGAGACAAGAAGCAGCATGCCAGAGAGGACACCAGTGTATCTCTGGCCAGCTGAGGGACTCAAGGACATTTAAGGACTTTCAGAAGAGCTTCAGCCAACTTACCACTGCTCCTTAGCGTGAAGGCAGAGCCCCTGGGGGGGACACTTTTTGTCCATCTTGCTTTCCTTCTCTTTTCCCATCAAATTCCACTGGGCCGGAGGACAAGGAGTTTCCTCAGTAGCTAAGCTGGTCTTTCGGGAGCTTGCTACCCACAAAGAGTAATCAGTAGAAGCAGCAAAACCTAAGGATTATGTGGTAATCATTATTCTGTGGGGCAGAATAAAGACTCCCCCTCCCCCATCAAGGATGTCCACATCCTAATCCACAGTACCTGCGATGTATCCTACAAGGCAAAAGGGACTTTGCAGATGTGATTAGAGACCTTGAGTTGGGAGATAATCCTGGATTATCAGGATGGGCTCAATGTAATCAACAAGGGTCCTAGGGAGGCCGAATGTAGTTTGGAGTGATGCCATGTGAAAGGGACTCAACCCACCATTCACTGCTGGCTTTGAAGATGGAGGAAGAAAGCCACAAGCCAAGGAATATGGGCAGCCTCTAAAAGCTGGCAGAGGTAAGGAAACAGATTATCCCTTAAAGCTTCCAGAAAGGAATGCAGCCTTGACACCACCTTGATTTCAGCCCAGTGAGACCCGTCAGGCTTCCAACCGACAAACTGTAATAATAAATATGTTGTTTTGAGCTGCTAAATCTGTGATAGTTATGGCAGTGATCAGAAACAAAGCAGATCGTAAGGCTGGCTCCTTGTCACTCAGCTCTTGAGTCAGTTGACTTGGAGAGAGACCTCCTTTGGCCATTCCACCCACAGTCATCCTTTCTTCACTCTCCAGTCACTGGCACTTTGCCATTTCATCCAGTGTTGTTTGGTAGTTGTGATGCTTGTGTTGACCTGATTTCCAGCCTTCCCCCCCTATAGTGTAAGCTCCATGAGAGCAGGCACCTTGGTTATTTGTCCATCACTGTATCCCTAGTACCAAGAAAAGCGCCTACGCACAATGGAAACTCCACAAATGTTTGATGGGTAGATGGGTGGATGAATGAATATGATGGTGCACTGCTATGTCATGGGCACACTAATGACATGAAACCTGTTGAGGCAGAATGCTCAGTGGTTATTTACCATAGTTATGACCTGCAAAGGCTCAACCAAAACATACACACTCTCCTTTTACATCCTACAGGATGACTACTCAGTCACACCTCTTCAAAGGCTCTTATTAAGTCTTTAGCGGTCTCAGACTGTTGCTGCTATAAGCCTCCTAGAAGTATTTACGCAGAGTAAAACATAAATTTCCTCTGCCAAACAGAATCAGAGGGGAATATATGAGATCATCCATGAGTACATACGGTAACTGTTCCCTCTAGGTCAAATACTCTGGGAAGAAAGGCCAAGCTGGTTTTAGAAAAAGAAGTATTGGCTTCTCAGACTTTTTTCAGTATTTTCTAGCTCCACAATATGTTTCTCCAGGAAATGAGTTGCCAATCCGGTCCAGAATTGCAAACAAAACCCAGGGAAGACTGGCTGAGCTAAGGCTGCTGTCTGACTGTGGAGTAGAGGCAACAAGAAAAGAGGAGGCAGAAGTTGGGGCAGGGAGTTTGAGGGAAGGATGCATCAAGATCTAATTTGAGGAAAAAAAAAATCCAATTTGACCGCTATACTTGCAAATTCGATCAAGACACCCCTGGGGCACCCAGCATGAGAATAGGGTAACATGGACAAAATGTTGTTGATTGAATCCATTTTGGAAACAGACAACATGAAAGGTTTCTGTGAGCTCACTTGAAGAGTCATGATTGCTTCCTGTCATCAAATGTCAACCATAAGAAAATCCTAGCATAAATAATGAAAATGAATCTAGGAGAGAAAAAGTGGTTAAGAACACCTCAGCTATCACTCCTCCAATAGCTCTCTGATAGCTAACATGACCATAAACATCAATAAAATTTTTTATAGGTACAGTCTATTTACTGCACAAATATCAAATGTGTACATCGATGGTAAAAAGTTGTAAACTGGCTAACAGTCATCAGCACTTAAGTACACTGGGTCTATACTGACACTTCCATTCTCATTTTAAGAGCTTATATATTTAATTGATGACTGCTCTCCTCATCAGGAACATTTAAGACATGGAAAAGGCATTTATATACACACGCACGCATGCACATATGCTTAACCTTACAAACTGAAAAAGTAAGCCCAAGCATGATTAATTACTTTGCCTGGATCAATAAATACTAGTCTCAAATGTTAAGTGTACTAATAAGGACAGAAGCTGTCAGTTACATAAATTATCATGTTGCTACCTACTGATGCTCCATTTGCTAATGCATGTTAGTCAGTCTGTAGACTTTATCCAACACATACATAGAGATTATTTTTTTGTTTGAAATTCTCAGCAGATCAGCAGATCTCTTTTGGACATTTCTCTCCCATCACTCTTAGGATGAAAATGAAATAACTCTTAAAATAAAATTTCTAAATTCCCAGCCATCAAGAGCACAATTCTAATCATATTTCAAATCTTCACTCAGAAGGGAAATGCTATCAAGAGTTAAATGAGAAGGTCTCATCACCGTGGCAGCTTAGACTGATCTTCACCTTCTCCCAGCACCCTCTTGCCATATTGGAAGCCAAGGTGGCTCATCTCTTTGAGATTTCATAAATACCAACAGGAAGGGTCAGAGGGGAAGCCTTGTCTTTCTTTTTTTCTGGAGCTGTTATCAGTGAGACCGACAACTACAAAGAGGAGGATAGGGATTCAAGGTGGATAAAAGCCCCCAGACCTGGAGGGAGCAGTAGAAGGATGCAGCACCGTGCCAAGGCCTGCTGCCCCCAAGTGCTTCACATGCTAGAAATTCTCAGCATTTCTTTAACCACAGAGAATAAACATCCTTCCAAAAGGTCCTGCCCACATCTCCCCTCTCTCCCAGCACTGTAAAGCATGGAAACATTCCATTTTCCATGCTTCCTGGAGAATCCTCTGCCTATGAGGCAAACTGGGTCTCCCCACCCCAATGCAGCTTTTCCTAGAAACCATGAAATTTACAAATTTACACAAGCCATTGTGGGTTCAAGTCCAGCTGCTTCTAGAGCTCTGTGACCTAAGAGCCCTGTCCACCATGGATCTCTTTATCCTGAACCACTTCCAGTCTCTTTTCCCAGGAGCTCTGCTTGTGTTTTTAGTGTGAAGACTCACCCCATTGGAAATGAACAGTGCAAGATCCTATGTGCAAAATTTGCAAACATTTTTTTTGAAACGATACACATTTTAAAAATTCAAGTCAAATCCAGATAGATACAGGCCAGTTGGTTGGTATCAGCTGGCCCCTCATACCCACCATAGGAAAGCATGATGAGAAAGTCCGTTTCTGAAACGAGAGAGACAAGAGGCACCAGCTTCTTATCTGGGGGTGAGTTCCTTGAGCTTGAGAGGAAGCCTGAGAGGGAAATGCTAAGGCTCAATGAAAGACAGGGCAGCTCCAGGCTCGCGGCCCTCCTGGGTCAAAAGCCAAAGGCCTCTGTGCAAGCAGCACATAGGATCTGGATGTAGGTGAGGATAGATCCTCACTCACCAGTGGGGTAACTTTCCCAGCAATTCTGAAACTAAAATAAGGAAGGCACATTCCCAGAGCCCTGCTGAGTAGGGGCTTCAGGCTATTTTCACTCTACACAAAATGGGGGAGAGGAGTTCCCTCTCCACTAATTTTTCACCCATAAACCTCCACATCACTAGGAACCTAAAGGGGAACTCCAAAGGCCAACACATCCTTGGTGGTTATATGTGCTGTCCTGACAACCTCCTGCTCCAGAAATGCCAGGAGCATTGGATATGTCATTGGGAGCATCAGGCAGTCCAACATCGGAGGGAGAAAGGCCCAGAGATGAGGATCTGAGTCAGGCTGGCAAGGCTGGAGTCAGAAAGTGACCATTAGGCAATTGGTCACTACAATTGGTGGCTACAAAGAAGTGGTGACAGTCACCAAAATAAAGAGGTTTACAACAACGGTTTTCCCTTAGGTCATTTTGACCAGGACAGTACCCTAAAAGAAATAAGGCAGCGTCGCATAAAGCAAGAGCCCCCCTCGGTAATCCACGGAGATGGAGGGGTCCTCATCCTGGTTGCAAAACAGGAGATGGAAAGGCCCAGGGGTGGCGACTCAGCTGAGGGAAGCACAGTTCAGCTCCGAGCCCTCCTGGCTGCCCCTGGCCCCCTCCTCCAGTCCGTCAGGGTTGTCGGTGATGTTGGGCTCACTGGAGCACTGCCGGTGGGGTGGGGGGAAGCTGGGTGGCAGGAGCAGGCACTTGTTCTCACTGCTGGCCTCCTCCCCCAGGCCCGAGTGCATCATGGTGGCCATGGCCAGCAGCTGGATGTCCGAGTGGGCATTGGCCACCGTGTGCCGCCGCACGCTGCCACACTTCTCCAGGTAGGCTTCCCCCTCCTGCTCTGTCAGTGGGGTCAAGACCATCTCATTCAGTGGCCGGCTGACTGCGGTTATTGGGGAGGCATAGTTCAGGACAGTCACCTTGGGCCGGACCCTGGAGTGCCGCCTGGCTGCAAGAGAAAAATGAGCAAAGACTGTTATTGGGGAGGGGGTATTGGTGCTTAAAAGCTCCTAATCCAACTGGGGGAAAAGAACAAGGTGCTCAACCTTTAGGAGCAGCTCTTAGGTGCAGCCCTGCCACAATGCAAGGGAGGAATCTGGTGATACCTAAATGTTTCTCTTGCAACTTTACCTGTTTATGCCAGATCCTGCCTGTAACCAACCCTACCCCACATATTAGGTGGTCACCAACAGACTTTCCTTGACAGATAAGGGTCAAGGGAATCTGGTGTGTTTTTCAGCTGCTGCCTGAGCTTCATTGGGTTTGCCCTAAAATTCCCTTTCAATCAATGTCCTCTGAGGACCTGGGCATTCCAAAAGAAGCACCCTGGCTTCCTGCAGGAGTGGCCTCTCCCATGCCAACAGGCGATATAAAAGAGTCTTCCTAAGCTGAAATCCAGAGGAAGAGATAACTGGGGAGTTACCTCAGTTGTCAAACCCAAGGTAGCAGGACTATCTTGCAAATCATACAGAACCACGACTATCAATGGCCCTCATCTCCTGCCAGGTGAAGGGTCTCAGACCTATGTTCTGTTCAAGTCAATTCTCCTGGACTCAAACAGCCTTTAGCATCATCAAAGAACAGGCTAGGTTCCATGGATCACCCCAAGGAGGCAGACACAGGAAGGCTGGATACTAATTATAAAACTGCTGCTTTTTGTTTTTTTTGAGACAGTTTTGCTCTTGTTACCCAGGCTGGAGTGCAATGGTGTGATCTCAGCTCACTGCAACCTCCGCTTCCCAGGTTCAAGTGATTCTCCCACCTCAGCCTCCTGAGTTGCTGGGACTACAGGCGCCCACCACCATGCCCAGCTAATTTTTGTATTTTTACTAGAGACGGGGTTTCACCATGTTGGCCAGGGTGGTCCTGAACTCCTGACCTCAGGTGATCCACCCGCCTCAGCCTCCCAAAGTGCTGGGATTAAAGGTGTGAGCCACCACATCCGGCCTAAACTGCTGCTTTTGAATTCTCATCATGTTCCAAAAACTGTGCTAAACCTAGACATTTTATCTTTTGAATCCCCCCCAAAACTGAACCTAAGTCATGGTATAGTATCAGTTTCCACTTTCCAGATGAGAAAACTGAGTCTCAGAGAGGGAATAGGTTACCCAAGCTCATATAGATAGAAGGTAGTTTAAGCTGGGACTCAAACAAGGTCTGTCTCTCTCCAGACCCTTGCTCTTCTAGCTGCTCATCCAAGGCCCACAGATAACTAGGGTAGGTGAAATACCTTAAGGGAAGGATGAGCCAAGTGGAGGGGCTTCAAGGGCCGGAAAAAGCATGCCCATCTGGAGATAGGAAACTTGCCTGGAGGATGTACACTGGAGATGGACCTTTAGGATGGCAGAACTCCCAGAAGCGGGAAAGGGGTGACAGAGTTCTGAGCAATGGCAGCAGCCTGAGAAAGCTGCTGAGACAGGTGCACCATCAGGTCACAGCCTGGCTGGAACAGACTCCAGGAGAGGTGCCCCGGCAGGCAGATGGAAGCACCTGTGGTACCAGGTCACAGCACAGCTGCGGGGACGCAGTTAACATCGAAGGTCATAGGGCAAGATGGACTGTGCTCAGGAAGCTTCCTTGGGCAGAAGTGTGGCAGAATGGGCTGGAGCCAGCGAGGCCAGCAGCGACGAAAGCCAGGGAGAAGGCTCAGGTATTATATTCTATAATAAATAGGGATCGCATGTGAAAAAAGGTAATGCTAACATCAGTGTCAAAGTGAGAGGTGATCAGGAAAGGAAGTGGAGTTGTGGTGATGACAGTAAGGTGAGGATGACCGCTAGAGACACCACAGAGATACTACAGAGATACTACAGAACCCCACAACTAAGAGATCATGGGAGCGGGGCAGGGAGGAGGAGCTGTGGGACAGAACAAAGGAACGGCAGACTTGGGGGAGGGGCGAAGGATGGGGAGGATGCAGAGGAGGCAGCTCGTGAGACCCAGCGCCGGGTCCTGGCCACATCGCGTCTGAGATGCTGAAGGGGCAACCTCCACCGGCCGACAGACATGCAGTTTTGAGCTGGGAAAAGAAGTTTCTATCTAAAGACAGAAATTTGGTCATTTTCAAATAATATTTAAGGACAGTGAGAAATGTTGATAATATTTGGTGACAAAAGCAGAATATAAACAACAGTATTATGTGCATTTTGTCCCTTTTTAAGCAAAACTGGGGTTATACTGGGTGTTGTACTCACCCACCACACCTGTGTATAAAAACTGGGAAACGCTACATCAAAATATCTAGTTATCATCTCTGGGTAAAGGTATTACCCGGTGATTTTTAAAATTTCATTATCTTTTTATTGATACGTCTTTAAAATTTTCATTCCATATGTGGGCATTTTACGACAAGAAGAAAACATTTTAGGATATGAAAATCAAAGTCCTCTGGAACTTAGTAATGGCTGGGGCCCTCCGAGTAAATGTGACCTCTCTGAAAATGAAGATGGGGTAAAGGACTACATTATTCCCGTGTGTACACCTATGCTGGGTGGATAAAATGAGAGGGGCTAACAGCACTACTTTCAGAGGGGCTAAAGTATTAACAGCTAACACACAGGATAGCACTTAAGAATGTTCGGTGCTGATCTGAGCATCTTGTATCTGTGAATAATTAAATCCTCTCAACCCAATGAGCTGGGTACTGCTATCACCACTGCCACCTTACAGATGGGGAAACTAAAGCACAGAGAGGTTAAATAACTTGTTTAACATTGCAAAGAAGAGGCAAAGCTGGGACTGGAGCACAGATGGCAGCCTCCAAAAACCGGGTAAGCCCCATTGCCTTTCCAGAAGGAAGGAAACCCTAGGGTGGGTCAGAGAGGCAGGAGAAGAACCAAAAAACTCAGATAACTGAAGCCTCGGGAGTAGAGTCCCAAGAGAGGAAGCAAATCCGACAGCAACACCCCAGCTCCCAGGGCCTCTGCTCTCCCACCTTCACATGGGCTGCGCTAGGGCAGAAACATGCACAGAGTTTGGAATAGAGTAAGCACCATGACAAGGCTGGGTCCCTTGGTCCCAGAGAAGTCCCCCAACTCATGCTCCTCTTGAGGCAGTGCTGCCTCCTCTGCCACCTAGGCCTGGTATCATGTCACGAGCTGAGCGGCTCTGGACCTGAGAGAGGCAGAGGCGTGGGATGGTCCAGCCACTGCAACCGGTCTGGCCTGGGAGAGAGTAAATTTGAAGGCACGGCCATGGGAGAAACACAGCTTCAAAGGGCTGGGGGATGGGTGGATTCTGTTCTGGGCCTCCTCTTCTTTTCAGCCTCCCTTTCTGCCAGAGCACACCTCTTCCCAGCTTCCCAGTCACATACACCATTTCACCTGTCTCTGCCTTCCACAGTGCCCATATCTCTGACACCCTGAAGACCCAAGAGAAAGGTGTTCCCTCTGCCAGCCAGGCAGGACAATGCTGTGGGGAGAAAGGGAGTGGGGCCCAATGGTATCAGTATTTCCACCACACTTGGACAGGAGGGGGAACACCCCACTTTCCAAGAGGAAAGCAAACCATGCTGTTCACAGACTGGCCCATGGGGACACGTGGCTCATGCTGCTTTAGTTTACTCTCTGCTCTTCCAGTGGATCTGGAGGGCCCTAGACACGTGTGTCCGCCACTTCTAGAGCCAATGCTTCTGGAAGGAGATCACAGCAAGACCTGCCTACATCCATCTGCAAAGTTCACAGCAGCTCCTGTCATCGGACTGTTGTGTGTGTGTATAAATAATGAAGAGAATGAAATTCTAAACCTTTGGACTAAATCTTGAGTCTACTGGCTCAGAAGCCCAAGGGGCCTATTTGGTGGTGACAATAACAATTTTTCAAAATCAAAGGATATTACATAGAATTTAGAGTGTAGAGTGTGTTCCCACCCATGATCTCGCTGTTTAGTCCCAATCTCCCTCCAAAACAGAGTTGTTCTTAGTATGCCCACTGCACAGATGAGGAAGACTGAGGCTCAGCCCCGTTTCTCTTGGGTTCTAGATGGCAGTGCCCAGACTTTCCCCACTACACGCTGCTGTGTCTCAGGTGACTGCTGCTGCCCTCAGAAGACATGTTCCTTGAAGCGGCCCACCCACTGAAGTCAAGTAATAGCAAACACTGCCCCCCAGCAGATGCTAGACAAGAAGCTGACACTGGCGCCCCTCTTTGGAGATAAGAGACAAAACGCCAAGGAGCAACCAAGAATACGCCAGGCATTGGCAGCGGTTCTTTCTGAAGCATGGACGCTCGTACTCTCCAAGTTACACATTTCTATAATGTTCCTACATTCTTATAATACCTGTATTACTTTTATGATCTCCAAAATCAATAACTATAAAACAGAAGCACCAGAAGAGTTCAGAGCAGCAAGGATCCCATTGAAAAACTGTCCTTAAAACAAAATGCCCTTGAGAACAATTCATTTCTCTCTCACTGCTGATAGAAGTACACACTTCAGATTGCTGTTGGGAAACCCACGTGGGGACCTGAACCCTACAACCAGTCTAGCAGGAGACAGGACGAGACCTGTTTAGGGAGCATTTGCTGCATGCAGATGTCTGGGCCTCTGAGACTGGGTATCTACCTGCCAGGAGGGGTTTGTGCAAAGGGGAGGGTCAAAGAGGTAGACAGTAGTGACATTATTTCTAATGTTGCTAGAGATTTCGATGTTTTGTTTTGTTTTTTGTTTTTTGTTTTTGAGACGGAGTCTCGCTCTGTTGCCCAGGCTGGAGTGCAGTGGCGCGATCTTGGCTCACTACAAGCGCTGCCTACTGGGTTCACGCCATTCTCCTGCCTCAGCCTCCAGAGTAGCTGGGACTACAGATGCCCACCACCACACCCAGCTAATTTTTTGTATTTTTAGCAGAGACAGGGTTTCACTGTGTTAGCCAGGATGGTCTCGAACTCCTGACCTCATGATCCGCCTGCCTTGGCCTCCCAAAGTGCTGGGATTACAGGCATGAGCCACTATGCCTGGCCTCGATAATGTTTTATAAGAGTATGGGGGACTCCTCTCTTTGGGGAAGGGGTATCTGGAAAGATACAGTATTAATGTTAGATTTTATAACATGGCTGAAACTTGGAAGAAAGGCTGGGACCAGAGAAGACAGAGGGTAAATCGAGAGAACAGGAAATCAACTTGCTTGGCAGACACATGCAGCATCTTTGTAGGAAATGAGAATTCGTCTGATGATTTCCGCAGGTCCCAGCCCACTGGGATGAGCCAGGGAAAGGTGTCTCCAATGATCCTTGGAGGGCCCAGGCAGCAAATGGACAAGAGAAGCCACTCTGGCTGCTCACAGGCCAAGAGCTGGAGCCAGAGTGAGGGGGGCTGCCCTGGAGGAGGAGACCACAACACCACCTGTCCCCACCTTCAACAAACACTACTACCTGTACATGCAAAATGCTGCACTAGCTGCAGGAAAGAAAAGAAACATAAATCTGATGTGGGGCCCCCAACAGGGGCTTGAGCCCAGCACACTTGTGTACCTCCATGCATGTATGTTCACATGTCAGGGGCACGAGTTCTTGGAGGAACTATTTACTAAGCATCTATGATATGCTAGGTACTGTACCAAAAAGGAGGTGCTCCACTGATGGCTTCTAACCACTTTGCAGAAGAACCTGAAGTTGAGATGTGGAATAACTACAGTCATAGTTAGTGATGAAACCAGGACTCAAACCCAGAGCTGACAGCACAGGCCCAGCTCATGACCCACACACACAAATAACTGTTAGAACAGGTCAGTGTGGCAAATGTCAGGTCAGAGATACAGACGACAGCACCCTGGAAATTCAGAGGAGAAGGAAGAGAAGTCACAAAGCCTATTTCAGATGGGCTGTGCTTCTCTAGGCTTGACTTACAGACTGAACCACTCACTCACAGGAGAGGTCTGTGCCAGGTCCTGGGGTACAAAATCCCTGCTCTCAACGAGCAAGCTCAGTGTAAGGGAGAGGCTGAGAAATAGGACATGGCAATACAGCAAGGCAAGGCCAAGGATGTGGTTTGGGATCCAGGGGAGGGATTGGGGAGGTACACACAACCTCCCCGGGGAGTGATTCCACGGACGCCAGGCCGCCTTTAGCTGGGCGTCCATAACATAGCAGGCAGCTCTACCTGGCCCTTCCCTGAGACAGGGCAGCTTCTTCCTCCTGCTGATCCTGAATGGAAGGACAGGGCCTCTGTGCTCAGCCCTCTGTGGCTCAGAAGTTGCTCTAGGCCACACAGCTGAGCCCCAGCTCTTGTGGTTTCCAAGGCCCTGCTCTCTCCACAGCTGCCTCAGCCTCTCTCCCCCTGCTGATGACTCACAGGAGAGGCTACAGCTCTTCCTTCTACTTTCTGGGTGGAATGTTTTCATCCCAAGATTGGGTGTGGGCAGAGCCAGGACCACAGGGACCGCAAGGCTGTGTTGAGTCCCCCGGGCAGACAGCGTTTCCTTGCTAAGTTCCCGCCAGACTCCAGAGCCAAGCCTCAGACAAGTGCGTCAGCTGTGTCCCCACTGGGAGGTCAGGCCTGCTGGGCCCCTTGGGAGGCCTTAAAACTGAACGCCAGGCCCCGGGCTGGCAGACAGCGACCGACACTCTTGCTTCTTGTTCTCCTCCCCAGCCTTTTTCTTCTCTGCTCCCGGGAAGGCAGGGCCCTGTCACCCAGGGAAGGGAATCTCCCACTAAGGGACTGATTACCCTGTGGGTACCCCCTGGGGCTCCAAACCAGCCCTTCCCTTGCAGTGGTGCCCTTTTAGCGGGAAGAGGGCCGGGTCCTGCCATTTCAGCTGGCATCTCCAGGCCACCTCTGCCTCCTCCTCTTCCCTTTCACACGGGGTGAGGCCAAGGGGAGGCTTTATTCCCTCCTCACTCACGAGGAGCCCTGCTGAACACTGGCATTCACTGGCATTCATCCCCTGCACCGAAGCCAGCAAGAGCAGCTCCTTTCAAACCCCCAGAGAGAAGCAAAGCCTGGATAAGGCTGTCCTCGGGTCCTTTGTTGGGGACTTGGTTCCCAGGCTTTTGATCTCCCGGGCTCCCTGGCCAGGCCCCACCGGAGCGACCGCCATAATAAGGCCATTGTGACCCCAGCACACCAAGCCCGTGGTGGGCGTCCCTCTCCAGGCTGGCACCTGAAAGCCGTGAATGCTGGCTTGTCACGCAGAGAAGTTACAGTATCCTGAAGGAGAAGGGCCCTCCCCCAGGCAGACACAATGGACGGAGGCCTGTGGGAGGCCAGGGCCTTTGTGTGGGAGAAGTCGAGCGTGCTGCTGAGTGTGTGCTCGGAAGGGCCCTGCAAACATCAGGGAAACAGCCTGGAGACTTCGGGGACTTGAAAGATGGGGCAAAGGCCAGCCTCTGAGGAGTCGGCCTTTTAAAAAAAGTTTCACTATCCTCTTCCTCCTCCCTCAGCAACTCCCATGTTGCAGAAAAGTGGCTGCTTTGGAGAGGGCGGCACATTCTCTCTCACTCTCATCATGGGCCTCTGACCTATGCATACCCAGGGGTGAGGCCTGGCTGGCAGGAAGGGACACCTCCCGAGAATCCTCCTGCAGTCAAACACAGGCGCGGGCGCGTGGGTGCAGTGCGGAGCCCCGGGAATAAACCGCTTCTCTGGCTCTGGTCACCTACCCTGCGGGTGACCTGGAGACTGAAAGCACAACAGTACCTTGGAGGATGGAATGAGTTACGTGCCAAAACCCTGGTCAGTAATCCAGCGTGAGTGGTGGCTTCTGAAGGGATGGGTGGCCCCCCTACCCTCCGCTGCCTGTGACCACGCCTACCTGCGACCACGCCTACCTGCGACCACGCCTACCTGCGACCACGCCTACCTATCCTCCGGCCCAAGTGAGCTACAGCAAAGCCCTCCCATAGGTAAAGGGGTTTATCACCCCCAACCCAACTCCTTAGTTTTTACTTCAGCCAGCGATCTCAATGCTCCCCTCCCACAGGCAAAATAAACCTTTTACTAAGGGGTAGACGGAGGCCCTGAGAGTCCTCTCTTTATCTGGAAAGCAGTGTCCTCAGTCAGGATGGGCACTGCTGTGACCATTTTAGCTTCTTAGTATCCAGAGACATGGGGTGAAATGTCTGGCTTAGGATCCCTCTTGGGCTAAGGAACACCTCCTGGGCTGTCCCTTAGTAAAGTCACCTCCTCAAAGTTAGCAGCGGTCAGTGGGGGTGGGGGTGACGGTAGAGCATGTGGGGCAGCTGATAAAGTATCCACAGCTTGAGGCATTGGAATCCTGGCTCCATGTTACCTTAATCCTCACTTGCTTCCCCTGTAAACCTGGGAACAGCAGTGTCTGCTCGATGGTCCAGCATCCAGCACCCCCAGCACCATGCCCAGGACGAGGTCTGTGTCCAGTAGCTCCCCTTGCCATCAGCTTCCTTGCAACTCTGAAGCCCTTTCAGGTCCTCTAACGCTCCTTCCTCTTGCTCACCTCCTGTCCTCCAAACCCTCCCAAGCTCCTCCCCTTGGCCTGGGGATAGTCATCCCTCTCTGTTTACTCAGCTAACTTATATTCATCCTGCAGGTCCCATCACAGACATCATTACTTCCTCCAGGTAGTCTTCCCTGATTCCCTAGTCAAGATGAAGTCCCTGTGCCCTGGGACCCGTGGCCCCTGTACTTTCCCCCTCAGAACATGTGTACACTGATGAGACACTGCCTTGTTTGTGACTTCTTCCCTGGGCTGTGTGCTCTGGAGGGCAGGGATGGGTTGGCTTCATTTACAGATAGAGCTATAGCACCTCCCAGTGTGCCAGGACAGGGTCTTAGTACACATTTGCTGAAATGATAATTTAAAATTAACCAAAAGAGGGTCACATCCTTCCCTCCCCGCCCCTAGTGCGACAACTCTCCAGAGGCAGGGACTGTCCTAGGTACAAGAATAAAACCTTGAGTCTTTGCTTTATAATTTGGCAAAAGTGTGCATTATTCTTATTTTAGCTGGAAAGCTAAAGCTATCCCCTCTTAGAGTGAGTCCTCACTGAACAAACTTCCCAATTGACTCTTGTTCCTGGGATAGGACACCAAAATATGCCACCACAAAATATGCCTCTTGGGCATAAGGATTTATGAACTGAAGGCAGTTAAGAAGCAGATACAGGAAGCTCTCTGTCCTCCCTCTATTTGCTTAAAGGCAGGATATAGATGTATAAAGACAAACGGTATCCCATCCCACTTCTACCAGGGAGAGCAAAGGTTAACCACTGAAGACAATTTTAGACCCTTATCAGCCAGCAATGCCAACAGAGAAACCTACATGAACAAGCCTCACTAACCAGCCCTTATCTGCCATCTATTTCCCTTGCCACAAGCTGCCACCCCTGAAGACTCAAAGTTGTTTTTCTTTGCCTTATCACTTCTCTAGAAATTTATTTTTTGTTGTTGAAGATGCTATATAAGCTGGAATTCAAAGCCATGTATTTAAGAACTACTAACTCCCTGGGTGTGACCCATGTATGTATGAAACATACAGTTTTAATAAGCTGCTGTTTGTTTTTCTCCTGTTAATGTGTTACAGGGGTCTGTTCCAACTAAGAGCTTAGGAGAGTTGGAAGAAAAACTGTTTTTCTTCCTCTACACTGGCATTAGGCCCAAACAATGGTGGCGTTCCTGCCATGGCCCAGCTAACCTGCTGACGTCCTGACAGCTCCCTGGATGCCCCGGTGCCCCAAAATTCAGTGAGCTGAGCCAGCAGGAAGGTGGACTCCAGGGAGACTGCAGCAACATGGCACCCCAGCTCAGAGTGGGGCTGCAGAAGACTGTTTTCCTTCAGTGTCATTGAAACTCTGGCCCATTCCAGCTCCTGGGAGGAATGAGTGAGGAAGGGAGGGAGGAAGGAGAAGAACCAGCAGGCAGCAGGCTGGGGCCAGCACCCTCCGATCTGTGGTCCCTGTGGTTAAGCTGGTGTCTCCAGAAAAACATGAGCAGGGCGGTGAAAACTGCCAGCTGGCCCTGGCTCTTGCTGTGGTAGAGAGGCCCAGGAAGGGGCAGGAACCTCACTGGAGGACGCTCCTTTCTTTGAAGCTCAACTACTACAACTCCATTAAAGTGAGAAGAGGGGGCATCAGGTTCCCAATTTGAGTAATCCATTTCCGCCTCTGCATCTCTCCATGGGTGCTGGCTCCCCTGGCCCTGAAGTACCGTTGCTGCCATCATCTAACATTTTTTGAGTGCCTACTATACGCCAGGCACCATTCCTGGGGACAGAACAATGAATAAAACATTTCTGCATTTTGAGCGTTTATATTTCAGACAATAACTGGGTTTTTTATTATTATAATTATTGGAAGCCTTATACAGCTATTTCTACAAAGACTGGTCTGAGAGCTATTTTGTATTATATTATAGAGATATTTGTACTGAACCCATCTAGACTGCAGTGTCACTGAGAGAAGGAACAGATCTGATTCATCTCCAGATTTTCCATGGTGCCTGGTACAGAGCCTGACACTCACTGATGCTAGGTTTACAGCCATCAAAAAAAGGCCCCAACAGGATTTGTCCCCAAATGCAAGAGCCCCTTTCCTTGCCATGTGGTGGTACCTACAGAAATGGAGTGGGAGACAGCAACTGGATAACATCTGGCCATGCATACAAGTTGGCCTGACATTTCCAGTTGGTTTCAAAGGGAAATCTATCTCAGGAGGTTTCTCTACTCAACCAGAGGGAGGGTGTAACAAAGCACAGTTTCTGGTGTCAGATACAGAAAGATTAATGTCCTAGGCTCATCAAAATGATCAAAGCCACTGATCAAAGATGTGGATCAGACAAGCACCACCGCAAAGGCACAGTATCGGTCCTTGGGGAGGAATCATCAAGGGGGAGAAGGTTACTGCAACCTCCAGAGGCCAGGAACGTGAGTGCTTAAGATGCACGGATTTGCACTGACCCGCACAGGAAGCAAAAGGCTGTGCTCAGTTAAACAGTGCAGGTATCATGATCACCGGGCCTCTTGACAACTTGAGAGCTGCACTCCTTACCCAGCGTGTACGTGGGGCCTGAGAAGCTACGGTCCCCGCTGATGCCAAGGAAAGGAGAAACCACTTGCTTCACCAGCTCCTCCAGTTGCAAATAACTCTCACTTGGGCCTGTGGGCTCGTGAACACTCTGGAAAATGAACAGCCAAGATACACAAAGTCAGTGTTCATTGCCATGACCAGCAGGTTCTCACTCAACAAATCCTGATTGTCCTCCTCCAATGTACAAGGCTGTGTTGCTGGCAGGCAGCATCCTTGCAGTTAGGATGAAGGAAACTGAGGCCTGAAGCCTTAGTCACTTGTCATGGGTCACTGCAATTAGAACTGTGCATGGTTAGTACCACAGCAGCCTCTCCCACTGGGCCACCAATGCAGTGTGGGTGTCCCACCTCCAAGGCTGAGATCTGGCTGGTCTCAAAGACAATAATCCTACCCATACCGTCATCGTGACTGGTTCATAAACAGCACAGAGACATTTAACATATATTAATGCACGGAGGTCTCCTGACAATGCAAAGAGGAAGGTGCTCTTATTATCCCCCTTCTGTGGATGAAGAACTAAAGACCCAGAGAGCTTAAATACCTTGAGCAGAAAAACACAGCCAGTAAATGGCAAAAACCCTGAACTGGAACCCAGGCTATCTGGCTCTGATCCCCTCTTCTGCCACTTGCTAACAGGCTAGAAAAGAAGAGAGGAAAGAATATGGAAAAGTTCAGGGCTGTAAGAGAAAGGGATACTTCTTTTTGAGCCAGGAATAGTTTTAGCACCAAGATGAAGAGCCAATTAAAAACCCCGGCATGACAGGAGTCCTCAAAGCTAAGCCCTGAGTAAAGAATGGTCAAAACCAGAAAGGAGCCAGTAACCAATGTTTTCTAGAAAACTGGCAGACTCCTGGGGAGTTCAGCTTCTTGCTGGAAAGGACTCAAACATGCTGTCATGTTGAGGGGCTGCAAAGACCACCTGGCAGGAGAGGGGACTGGCCAGGAAAGAAACAAATCTCCATGGGGCTGTGCCCAGCCCAAGGGGTTAACATGCAAATTCTCGAAATGCAGTAGACTCTAAATCACTTTCACTTTCAAAGTAGACTCCACTCCAGTGCAGTGTTTCAGGCATTGAAGGGGAAGCTGTTCAGGTAATGAGGCAGGAAGGGCTGACTCCTGCATGTTGGCAATCCCAGGGGGAGATGTAGGCTGCCAAGGAAACAGGCTCTTCCTTGGCCCCTTTTTGGTACCATTACACTGAGATGGGTGCGGCCAGGGGCTGGGGGAGAGAGGACACAGCTTCAGGAAATACAAGGAAGCTGAGGACGGGGCTATGGTGCAGATTTGGAGGTAGAAACAGGGCCAGAAGAGATGCAGAGAAAATGAGTGGCTTCTCCCCCAAACCTTCCATACCTGCTAAACAGGGAGGGACCACAGAAAAAGGAGAAGTGGCAAAAGGTGGGAAAAAAATGGATAATGAACACGTGATTTGGAGCTGGATGGTTTTCTCTCAGAAAAGTTGCTGCTGAGAACTTGGCTTGTGCACAGCCCTCTAGGAAGGTGCTGTCCTCAGCCCTTGGCTTGGCTGCCAAACAGCTATGGAATTTGTGTGGTCCAGCGTAAAATGAAAATGCAGGGCCTCGTGTTCAAAAATCATTAAGAATGTCAAACGGTGATGGGAGAAAATAAAACCAAGCTCAGGGTCCTCCGAGTACAGGCTGCACACCCTGCCTGGCTGGGGCCCCTGAGAATGCACCATTCCGGTGGTCTCAGGACCTGTCTGCATCAGCTGGGAGGAAACAGATCTTCACAGTGGTCAATATCTCTGATTCTGCCTCTCACTGGGGCAGTTTGAAGGCAGAGCACATGGCCCCCTGTAGGAGTATTTGTACACCTTGGGAAGGGTGGAGTTGGGTCAGGGACATTGTGGAAGAGCGACAGAAAAGACGGAGCTGAAGGCCTAAGAAAGAGCTCTTTTCTCTGTAGTAGGGTCAGGTAGTTTTGAAAAATATCAGCCCCAGGTCTCATGGCACTGTGGAAAGTGCATGTCTAGGGAGAGAATGGACAATTCTAAGTACCGAGGCCCAAATTTCCTGTAGCAGATATGGCCCCAGGGCAGTGCCACCCGGAAGTTCCATTCAGATCCAGAGGCCATCGCCCTTGCTGCTCAAGATGGACTTGGGCCAGGGAAAGATCCGGGTTCTTCACAGTCACGCCCCCAGCCCCAGGCTCTAGAGCTCCTGGCAAGGAAGAACATGGGCCAAAGGCAACATTCCCAGGAAGCCCTCAGGGGAAGTGACGCCAGATGCCCTGCAGGAGAGAGGGACGATCTTTAATGGTCTGTAGGATGCCTGTGGGGCGTTTCCGAGTACCCTGGGAGACTGCAGAAGGGAGGCAGTAGTTGCCTAGAAAGGCTAAGTGGAGGTAGGAAGACAAGGGCTAAGGGATGGGGAGCAATCCAGCTCTCTTATAAATGAGTACAAGACCTTGAGAAAGGTCGCCACCTTCTCTGAACCTCCATCTCAGCTGTGAGATGGGAAAAATAATGGTATAGACACAGGAGGAACCATTTCCTTGCCTGACTTTCTGGAAATTCGCCATGATCCCAGAGCTTCTTTGACTGTACTTCCCTCTGCCAAGAGAAGAAGCCCTACATGACGGTCACCAACATGGGTGTGAGGTCAGGGACCCAGCATCAGTCCTGCTCAATCTTCTACTAGCTGGTGCTATATTCCCTGGACAGTGTTTAATTAATACCTATTATGTGCCAAAGACTGTGCTGGGTGCTGAGGGCACAAGGGCAAGGAGAAAACATTGACCTGCCTTGATTAGACAGGGGCTTGAGGACCCCAGAAGACAAAGTGTTCTGAGCAGGAGGAATGGTGATCACAAAGATCCCAGGGCAGCCAGGAGAAGCCAAGAAGACCAGAGCAGTGGGTAAGTCAGGTTCCAGGCAGGGATGGAAGGGTGGGAGATGCTGAAGGCCAGGGTACAGACTTGGGCTGTTTTTCTAAGATTGATTGGAAACCACTGAAGAGTTTGAGGCCGTCCCATGGAGAGCAAATGGGGGTGGGGACCAGAGTGCATGAGGGTAGATTCTCCTGGGCAAGCAGTCTCACCTGTCTTTGGGGACTCAGGGGTATGATGACAGCTTTCTCATATGGCTGCAGGGCTACCTGGCACAGGGCCCAGAATGTTGGAATGTGATAGACACAGGCCCTCCTGTTCCAGCAGCAACAGGTGAGAGTCTTCACCTGCAGGACTGGATCAATTCTCCTTCCCACAAAACCAAACAAACCGCCACCGCCCAAAACACAAAGGAATCGCTTCTCAGCCCTAAACTATTATAAACTGATATGGGAAGATGGGAGCCCAACTTTCTGAATTTTCCTATCAGAATCCCAAAGGGCTCATTTTCAAGACTCCTTATTCAGGAAGCATGCTCTAATTAAGGCTTCTCAGACCCGAGCCCCACATGCATTTTTCTATCCCCCTCCTTCTCCATCTCTTCCATAAAAATACTTGACCTGGCATTCCGGGCAATTACACCCACCCTCATCCTATTAGGCAACTCTTCCTCCTCTCTAATTACAGGAAAGGGGGAGAATGCCCAGAAGGATGGCCCAGCTTCAAGGACTGAAAGAGAACACCAGCTGGGGGATGTGGGGGAAGGATTGGGGCCCCAATGCCTGACATTCCATCACTGCTGTGAGAGCAGCAAGGGGTCATCACTAGCCTGATCAAGGATGAAGCCATCTTCCCTGAGGAAGGGCTCAGAGCTAATGCTGCAGCATCTGAACTTGTTACAGAGGTGAAGAGGCATAGTAGTCACCTCTTGGGGGTGTCCCTAGCCAAAAACCCTACTCGTCGAGAATTGTGTGCCCCCACCCATAGGAATGAGTTTGCCAAGGCCATGTTTATACTGCTTGATCTTATTCAAGGGTCATGGCTGATTGGGCAAAGAGGAATCATCTAGCCCAAGCTGGACCAATTAAATTATTTCCTCTGGGGAGGAAGCATGGTGTGCATAATTCCAAATCTTACTGCCTCTTCCTAACTGAGGGACCTCAGGCAAGCACACAAACTTACTAGGTTTCATTTTCCTCACCTCTAAAATGGGAATAACAATGCCTACTTCATACAGTGATTGTCTGGATTATCTGATTAAGGAAACAACACACTTAATGTCCTTGGCCTGTGCCTGGCACATAGCCAAGGACCAATGTGTGTTAGCTCAAATTCCTAGTATTGATTTAGAATTGGGATTGAGTGACACTAGGCAGCCACTGGGCAGTCTCTTACTGGAAGCACATCAGCTGAGAGGTGTCACATTCGATCAGGTGCAAACCAAACACAGAACATAAGCCTGCAGGGAGAAAAAGACCAAGTCCAGGAAAGATAGGATAAGATGAAGACAGACAAAGTAGCCCAGATACAAGTAGAGACTAGAAAGTAGAGAAAGGATGGTGGCTTCATGGCCTGAGACAGCCTCATTCCTGGTTGTAATCCCTCCTGAAGTCCATCTGCCCTAGGAGCTTTTCAGGGAGTTCCTCATCTGCTTAAGCTAGGCCAAAGTGTATTCTTTGCTGTGACTTGCAACTTGTGGCTCCCTGGCATCACTGGAGAGGGGAAAAGGGCATCTACTTCCTGAATGAAAGACTATGCTTCCCTCATTCCCCAGTGTGGTCCTGGCACCAAGCACAGCACCAGGACCTAACAGGTGCTCAGTGAATGCACCTCAAATGAACAAATGAATGAATGAATGAACACGGGCCAACAAACTAAATAGTAGTAAGCCAAGCTAAGGTGCTCTGGTCACTAGTTTCCTTCCCCCTCATCTCAGAAAGGCAATCTCTTCCCTCGCTCCCTCCCTCTGCCTTGGGGCAAGTCTCCAGCACAGCCTCACCTGCAAGATGAGCAACATCTGGACAATGGACGAGGGCAGCTTGGACTGGGCCAGCAGCAGCAGGTCACCCAGCTTCACCTTCAGCAAGACTAGGTCTCGGAAGCCCAGCAGGGAGATCTGGCGGATAGTCAGCTCCTGGCCCTAGAGGGGACAGAGGAGAGAGGGCCGGGAGGTGAGAGCTTACTGAATCTGCCACCGACCATGTGGGGTTCAAGACAACACATGTTTATATAGCACCAAAGATGGGATGAGGCGTCTGCAAGGGCCAGTGTGTCTTTCAAAGAGCCAAAGACCTGGCTCCTCTAGAATTAAAATGCTGTTAAGATAAGGCATGACTCAACCTGCCTACCTAAATGACCGAAAGACAATACAAGGCACATATAATCAGGGCCACACTATTATAAGTGCTATGAGTGGTCACGAAGGAGAGAAAGAGAAAGATGGGAGAAACAAAGAGAAGATCAATACTACCTCCCTACATTCAAGGCCGTTTTCTCAACTTCATCTATAATATATCTGAACATCTATCATACAAATAAAGAAGGAAAACACAGGACCTCTTAGATTGTTGTATAAATACTGGTAATTTAGGAAGAAAATAAATAGGAAAGTAGGAGAAAAGGGATTTGTTCAATTGTGGGGATGGGGTAGGGAGCAGAAGGTGAAAATAATAACTATAAATAAGCTAACGTATTAAATTCTATGTGCTAGGCATGATTCTACATAGTTTAGATGTCAACATGTGTAATCCCCACTACCACCCTTTGAGATAGGTACCATTATAAAACCCATTTCACAGATGAAACACCCAAAAACCCAGAGAGTTACTCTAATTCAACCAAAGTACAGCTGCGTTTCAAACCCAAACTTCTTGATTTTAGAGCTGCTCAAGTTTCCCAAGACCAAAAGAAAAAGGAAGGTGCACTTTTCAGTCTCCTTTACACAATACATACAACATGCACTAAAAATCGGTTGTTCTTGGTAGAGCCAAACCCATTTCACAGATGAAACACCTGAAAACCCAGAGACTTACTATAATACACCCAAAGTAGAGCAGGGTTTCAAACCCAAACTTCTTGATTTTAGAGCTCAAGTTTTTCAAGAACAAAAGAGAAAAGAGGGTGCATTTTTCAGACTCTCCTTTGCACACATACATACAAATGCACACTAAAAGTTGGTTGTTCCTGGTAGAACCAAAGACATCATTAGGGTACCCTCCCAAGCTGACCAAGGTTTAAGGATGTTTTATATTTCCTGCAACTCCGTAGAGTTTTATAGAAACATGGTCAAGAGTGGTTTTGCTATCTCCATATCCCCTGACCCCCCACATCCAACAGATACACACAATCACCACCCATACCTTTCAATACTATAAAAAATTATAAATAGAGCTCACATTATGTTGGGTGCTTTAAATAAGTTATCTTATAATGAGAGACTTTGATTGGGTTTTATTCCTTCAATATCTTTTAAAAGTTCGCCAGTTGGTACTACCTCTGTTGGATGGATTGATGGACAGAGATGCTGAGGCAACAGGAGAGAGCCAGCATTAGGCAGCATTATTCTGGCCAGGTCCTGGCTCTTGCTCCTTTGTGATGCTGGAAGCAGAGGGGACATAAACAACTTTTTGTTCACAACCTTCCAGGGAAGTGAACAATAGAACTGTCTGATTTAAACTATAGAATGTGGGAAGAGAGAAAAAGGAAGACTGGGGCAGGCAACCTTCTAGAAACTAGAACAGCAATTCTGGTGGGAAGGAAAGACTGCAAAGCAAAAGGAAACAATTCTAGGACCTCCTGCTCCAACAACTGCCAAATCACTTTCCAGAACTGATTATCTAGGAATTCCCTAGAAGGTCATCAAGGCATCCCGAAGGACTCTTCATTCCCCTGAACTGCACTCCAAATAGACAATTATTTTGCCTTATTGTTTTTGGTTTTGTATTTATATTATAAAACATTTAAAGGCAAAGATTAAAACAGATCAGAAAAGGGGCTTAAGGTAAAGTTACAAGTCCTCTTCATCTAATCTCTTATTCTCACTCCACACTGGTAACTGCTCCTTGAGGTTTTTATTTATATTCTGGATTTCTCCAGAAAGTTCCTATATCCACAAAATCACATATAAAACCTTTAAACCCACACAGAGATTATACCCCTCCTACTGTTCTGCAGCTTGCTTTTGTTTCACTTTGTATATTTTGGACATCTTTTCATACCAGCACATATTGACCTCCCTCACTTGTAAGGCTGCGTAATATTCTACCACTATATGAACACACTGTGTGTAACCAACCATCTCCTGACCAAGATGCTTTCATTTGCACACGTGTGTGTGTGTTTCAAACATATTTATCCATGCCACGTTGGGCATATTTTATCAGCATATCCAGATTATTCTCCTGCAAAGGAAAATTACTCAATCCAAATATGCCTTTTAAAAGTCTTAAAAAAATACTGCCATGTTGCTCTCCAAAAAGATTGCATCCATTTGTACTCCCAGCAACAGTGTATAAGAGAGCCTACTGTCTTACACCAACTAGGGGGATGATTTCCTAAGTAGGATGACTAGGAAAATACAGCTCATAACCCCACTTAGGCAACGCTCAGGAGCTGTGCCCACACTTCCATAACAGTGCCAGTATATGGTAGACACTCAACAGTCACCCATTGTCAACTCATCTGCTCAGCCCATGACGTGGGAAAAGCTCATCCAAATAACTGGATTATCTGCTGTGATTCCAACACATTTTATTGTGCAGAGAATAATAATGATAATGATATTGATGATGATGGTGACAATTCTTAAGCCCTTACTGTGTGTCATATGCAAAATTAAGTGCTTTTCAAGTATTATCTCACTTACGCTTCTTAACACTCCTGTGAAGCAAGTTTTATTATTTTCTAGAAGAAAACCAAGGTTCAGAGAAGCAAAGTTATCTTCCCAAGAATATCAAGATGATAAGTGGCAGACTGACGATGTGAACCCAGGTCAGTGACATGGTTTGGATATTTGTCCCCTCCAAATCTCATGTTGAAATGTTTTCTCCAGTGTTATAGGTGGGGCCTAGCAGGAGGTGTTTGGGTCATGAGAGCGGATCCCTCATGAATGGCTTAGGTGCCCTCCCCTTGGTGATAAGTGAGTTCTCAATTAATTCACATGAGAGCTAGTTGTTTAAAAGAGCCTGGTGCCTCTTCCCCCATCTCTTGCTTCCTTCTCTCATCATGTGATACACCGGCTCCCCATCACCTTTCTGCCACGGTTATAAGCTTCCTGAAGCCTCACCAGGAGCAGATGCTGGTACTGTGTTTCATATACAGCCTGCAGGACTGTAAGCCAAATAATAAACCTTGTTTTTTTAAATAAATAAATTACCCAGTCTCAGGTATTCCGTTGTAACAATGCAAAATGAACTAATACAGAAAATTGGTGCTAAGGAGTAGAATGTTGCTATGAAGATACCTGAAGGTGTGGAAGCAGCTCTGGAACTGGGTAATGAGCAGAGGTTGGAAGAGTTTGGAGGGCTCAGGGCTCAAAAGATGACAAAAAGACAAGGGAAGGTTTGGACCTTCTTTGAGACTAGTTAAATGGTAATAACTAAAATACTGATAGAAATAGGGACAGCAAAGGCCAGGCTGAGGTGGTCTCAAGTGGAAATGAGGCAGTTATTGGGAACTGGAATAAAGATCACCCTTTTTATGCCTTAGCAAATAATTTGTCTGTATTGTGTCCATGCCCCAGGGGATTTGTGGGAGGTTGAACTTAAGAGTGATGACTTAGAGTATCTGGTAAAATAAATTTCTAGGGCGGGCACAGTAGCTCACACTTGTAATCCCAGCACTTGGAAGGCCAAGGCGGGTGGATCACAAGGTCAGGAGTTTGAGACCAGCCTAGCCAGTATGGTGAAACCCCATCTCTACTAAAAATACAAAAATTAGACTGGCATGGTGGCAGGCGCCTGTAATCCCAGCTACTTGGGAGGCTGAGGCAGGAGAATAGCTTGAACCCAGGAGGTGGAGGTTGTAGTGAGCTGAGATTGTGCCACTGCACTCTAGCCTGGGTGACAGAGTGAGACTCTGTCTCAAAAAAAAAAAATTATAAGAAGCAAAGCATTCAAGATGTGGCATGGCTGCTTCGAACAGCCTAAGATCAGGAATAGGTGTAAAGGAATGACTTAAAGTTGGAACTTATAATTAAAAGGAAAACAGAGCATAAAAATTTGGAAAATTTGCAGCCTGGCCATGCAGTGAAGAAGGAAAAGGCATTTGCAGGAGAGAAATATGAGAGAGCTGTGGAACAATCACTTCCTAGAGAGATCTGCATGACTAAAAGGGAAACAGGTGCTGATAGCCAAGACCAGAGTTTAAAAAAGGCATTGAAGTCATTTCAGAAACCTCTGGGACAGTCCCTCCCATTACAGGCCCAGAAGCCTAAAGGAAATAATGGTTTTGGAGGCCACGCTCAGGGAATGCCTAGTGCTACCTCAGGACACTGCTGCCCACATCCCAGTTCCTCTGGCTCCAGCAGTGGCTCAAAGTGCCCCAGGTACCATTCCAGCTGTTACTCTGGAGGGAGCAAGCTATAAGCCTTGGTGGCTTCCACATAGTGCTAAGTCTACAGGTGCACAGAGTACAAGAGAGAAGGAGGCTTTGCAGCTTCCACCTAGATTTCAGAAGATGTATAGAAAAGCCTGGGTGCCCAAGCAGAAGCCTACCACAGGGGTGGAGCCCCCACAAAGAGACTCTACCAGGGCAGTGCCAAGGGGATATGTGGGGTTGGAGCCCCTGACACTTCCTAGTGGAGCCGTGGGAAGGGGGTTCTTGCCCTCTAGACCCAAGAAGGGTAGAGCCACCGGCTTGCACCCTGAGCCTGGAAAAACCACAGGCACTCAACTCCAATCTGTGAGAGCAGACCCAGGGGCTGGAACCCTTCAAAGCCACAGGGGCAGAGCTGCCCAGGGCCTTGGGAGCCCATCCTTTGCATCAGTATGCCCTGGATGTGGAACATGGGGTCAAAGACTATTTTGGAGCTTTAAGATTTAATGTCTGCTCTGCTGTGTTTCAGACTCAAGTGGGGCCTGCTGTCCCTTTCTTTTGGCCAAATTCTCCCTTTTGGAATGGGAATGTGTACCCAATGCCTGTGCCACCATTGTATCTTATAAGTAAATAACTTATTATTGATTTTACAAGCTCATAGGTGCAAGGAACTTGCCTTGAGTCTCAGATGAGACTTTGAACTTTTGATTGAGTTGATGCTGGAATAAATTAAGACTTTAGGGGACTATTGGGCAGGAATGATTGTATTTTGCGATGTGAGAAGGACATGAGATTTGGAGTACCAGGGGCAGAAAATATGGCTTAGATATTTGTCCCCTCCAAACGTCGTGTTGAAATGTGATCTCCAATGTTGGAGGTGAGGCCTAGTAGAAGGTAGAGTCATGGGGACAGATCCCTCATGAACGGCTTGGTGCCCTCCCCTTGGTAATGAGTGAGCTCTCACTCTTTAGTGAGTTTTCACTCTATTAGTTCTCACTCTATTAGTATGAGAGAGCTAGTTGTTTCAAAAAGTCTGCCACCTCCTCCCTGTCTCTTGCTTCCTCTTGCCGTGTGATACACTGGCTCCCCTGTTGCCTTCTGCCATGAGTGAAGGCTTGCTGTGGCCTCACCTGGGGCAGATGCTGGCAACTACACTTCTTGTTCAGCCTACAGAACCATGAGCCAAACAACCCTCTTTTCTTTATAAATTACCCAGTCTCAGGTATTCCTTTATAGCAACACAAACAGACTAACACAGTCAGTCATGAGCTAACTCTGCAGCTCATGCTTTGAACCACTTTGTTCCTCTTTGGCGCTACTCCCCCTCCCTCATTTCTTCCCCAGATTATTCTGTTGCCATCATTTCTTCATATGAAATACCTGTAGTCATTTGGGTCTAGACTGGGCATGGGTAGTTATAGCACTCACCTGGAGAACATGATGGATTTTGCCTTTGGGACTTCTAAGCCCATGGTTAAACATTACACTCTTAGAAGAAAAGGCCTGGATTTATAAGTGACCAGCAGGGCATACTGAATCAGTACCTAGTACCTCCTGTGTTTAAAGGTGAGTTTAACCGGGCCAAGGACAGCAACATGCCACAACCATTTATGTTAGAACTGGCTCCAATATCCCAATCTCTCAATATCTAAATTCCTCCCCAGCATAGGCGGGGGGGAAGTTTTATCTTCAGAACTCCTCGCTGGTTCCCAACCCATAAAGGCCTTTTCTATATGCAGAATCTGGCCTTTGATGCAAGCAGAAAATACTTTTAAGGGAGGGTATGGGGTACCCGGTTTATACCAACCTGCCACATAAACAAGTTAATCATTGCTTTCTTGCTTTCTTAGAGAATCATTGCTTTCTTAGAGGATCATTTGGGGCCATTAACCAGAGCACTGGCTTGTTACCAGGCCTTAGCCATCTCTTAGGCCCACAATGAATCAGAGAAGGAATTCCTACTAATCCAGAATTCACTTTTCTGTTCTTGTTTTAGGCTTGATGGGGAAAGCATAACAAAACCAAGCCTGTCTCCTCACAACCTACGTACTCCAAAAAAAATAACAGTGCATATCCCTGTTACCCAAATGCCATCCAGTTTCTCTAGGCTAAGCACAAAGAAAAAGTAAAGCCTAAGAGATACAGTCCTATAAAACTATAAATATGTGAACCTGGATCAGCTGAGAACAAAAAGGAGGAGGAAGGCACAGTTTGCCTTTTTCTGGGTATGCTATATACCTTTGATGACCATTTGCTGCAGATCTTCGCCACCTCCCCGGAATATTCCCTGTCCACAATCTGAATATGGACATGCCCACCTCACCCAAACCCAATTCAGCTAATTGAATAAAGCAGGGTTAGCACATGCGAATGGCCTCAGGAGTTGACAGGAAAAGGGAAGCCAGCAAGGTGGGGGCCATGGCAAACTCGAGAAGAGAAGCAGAATTCAAGTCAATCATTGGGGAGTGAGGAGGTGAACAGGGGCAATATTAATTGTTGCCAGATCTTACCATCTTCCAAGAGAACCAAAACAGAGCTATCCTTAGACCCACATGTCTGGGCTCCTGCCTGGCTCTGAGCTTTTAAAACCCCCCTCCCCCACCTTTGCCCTCTTGACTATACTGGGGCTATGTCCACCCAGATTCCGCACTCTCCATTCTAGAACCATCTGGACACCTGCACCCTGGAATTCCCTATACAAATGGCCTGAAGAGAGACCCAGGGCCCCTCGAAATGGTGGTACCATGTTGCTGTCCTGGGTCTGGTTCAGTTTGCCTTTAAACACAGGAGGCGCCAGGTACTGATTGAACATGCCCCTTTGTCCACCTACAAATGCAGGTCTTTCCTGCACACCCCTTCTAGTAGGGTTGCCAGATAAAACACAGGATGCCCAGTTAAATTTGAAGAGTTTTTCAGTATAAATATGTCCCAAATATTGCATTATTTGCTTATATATGCAATTCAAATATAACTCAACATCCTGTAGTATTTATTTATTTCGAGACAGGGTTTTGCTCTGTCACCCAGGTTGTAGTGCAGTGGTGCAATCTCAGCTCACTACAGCTTCAATCATCTGGGCTCAAGTGATCCTCCTACTTCAGCTTCCCTAGTACCTGAGACTACAGACACAAGTCACCATGCCTGGCTAATTTTTTTTAATAGAGATGGGTTGTCATCATGTTGCCCAGCCTGGTCTCAAACTCCTGGGCTCAAGTGATCCACCCACCTCAGCCTCCCAAAGTGCTGTGCCCGGCCAACATCCTGTATTTTTATTTGCTTAATCTGGCAACCTTATCCCCATGCCTATCTTCCTGAGACAAGACTCACTGATGGCTGATGAGCGACTACTGTAAGGAAGGGGAAGGTTTCTGCAGGCTACAGGACAGAAGCTTCTACCTGTACTATCTTACTGGAAATGTTATGGGGTGGGTCTAACATGGAAAATGGAATCTATAAGCATAATCTCCCAGGTTTTAAATATTTGACAAATGTTTTCAGCAATCCAAAATTCCTTTAAAACACTGTTCAGACCAAACAATCTATGTGGTATAAGGTCATTCTACCCATTGCTTAATGGCTGTGTTCCTCTGCATATGACGCCCACACTTCAACAATACCTAATTACATACGAAGCCTCAACCCCAGTGGGAGGAGAGAAAAGTGAGTACACTGCAGCTTAAGTGAGAGAGACATGTATTTTGGAGAGGAACATCTATGGGTCAACCTCCCTTAGTGGTGGCTTCAACCTGGCAGTGACCATCGTGGTATTAGCTCTACAGAGACAAGGGGGCAAGGATATCAACACAAATGGTAGGAGTGGAGATCACAGAATAAGAATACTAGAGGTGTCTTTCATATTTTATTCTAAATTCCTTGTTTCATAGGAGATACAATGGAGCTATGCTCACAGAAGATAAATGACTCTGCCCAAGCCCACACTCTTGAATCTAAGTCTACAGATTCCTAGTCCAGCATTCTTCCTACTAAATCACGTAGGATCCCTTACAGAGGAACACGGAATGTTACTCCTTTTTCATAATTTGAATGCGACAGCAAACTTGCTTTAAAATTGTGCTTCACAAAAAAAAGGAGGGGGGGAGAGAAGAAAGATAGAGGCAGGGGAGAAGGAAAGAAAAGAAACAAGAAATCTCCCTTCCCCCATCTTCTGTACTTCTGAAAACTAAGAAAAACAAACCACTCCAAGAATATAGACATACTCAAAACCAAGAGGGTAACAAGAGCCTACAAATTGCTAGTTATGCAGGCATTCTTCTTCACTTGAAGTTAGGCACTAAATATAGAACCAGAGAGCCCTTAAACAATCTCTAAACTCCTTAACCAATGCAAGCACCCAATCTCCAAGTTTTCTCCCATTTACCAGGAGCCCTCATGCCGCAAGGGCCAGGAGAGAAGACAGATCGCTGAGGATGGCAGGAAGTGTTCCCCAATGAGACTAACCTGAACTGGATAAAATATTGCCTGCAGGGTAGGGAGAGTCTCAGTGAAGAAGTGGTCCCAGACTTCAGCCAGAACCTCAATGCGATTTTCACCTACAAGAGGGCGAGAAGATGGGAAGGGAGGAAGAAAGAAAAGAATTCGTCATTACTTGTAGGAGAGGCCAGAAGACAGTTCCACATAAAATGTCAAGCTGCACATGCTAAAAAACTTGCAGCCAGGAGCTATTAAAGCCCAGAGAGCAGAGGTGTGGTGCTACAGGATCTTAATTCCAGGCTAAGACCAACAGAAATTCTCAGGGCAGAAATATATTCCATCTCACAAGGGTGCATGTATTGATCCTAACTCTCTGGTCTTACTAATAAGTAATCTAAACTTACTAGTCTTCACTAGTAAGACTCTGAATGGGAGGCACAGCATTAGGTGTGGGGAGGAAAGAGAGTGCATTACTTACATTTGATCTACAAGGTTTTCCTATAGTAAATGTAGGACTGGGTGGGAAAACTCAACTGAAAATATGCAAATATGCCTTTCCATCCTCCAATCCAGAAAAGGGAGCTGACATCTTAAAATCACATAGTAATTGTTATTACATGAATGGTTACAACATTATACAGCACTATGCTAGTTTACTTACCTATAAGATATCTCATGACTAGACTCTAATACCCCCGCTTTACAGGCTCAGAGAGGCCAACTAACTGCCCCAAAGTCACACAGCTCGAAGGCAGAGCTGTGATTCCAGAACCCATGCTCTTGGCCAATCTTATCCAGGAAGATCATGTGCACAGCTATATACTGTTTTGTTTTCTTACTCATTAAGATACTGGCTTTATTCTGGGTTTCAGCTGTCAATGGAGAGAGGCAGAAAGAGAACTTGGAAACTGTTTCCTCCACCCACTTTACAGTAACTGGGAAGGCAGCATTCTCTGAAAAGGCCATCTGCAAAACACAGCAGCTGCCTCCTGATGCTGTCCCTACTCACCCTGAGGATCAGGAAGCCTAAGCTATGGCCAAGTGTCCCTGCTACCCCAGGCTGGAGAGCACACAGGTCACCCAATGCCATCAGAAGGCTGTGTGAGGAACTCTGCACCTCCAGGAAAGACGGGCCCTGGCAGAGAGGAGCCTGCACAGCAGTTGCTGTTTAATGACCTAGATATCAGAGCTGATATTGGTCACTGCCTCTGCTCATCCCAGGTAGAGAAACTGGGTCAGCCAAGATTAGACACTGAGAGACGCGTTTGGCAAGACACCGCCAGTTCCACTGAATAAATCTTGAAAGATTCATTTGGCGCCTCCCGTCTATTAATTTAATGGGCAATAAAAGCAGTGGCTGGGGAGAGAGAATAGAACAAGGGCATGACTAGTAGCCAGGAGGTCCAAAGATGTGCAGATTTTGAAAGGTCAGGGTGAAATTCACAGGGGGAAAATGCAAATCCAGGGCACCCTCAACTTTCCTGTGCAAACCACTGATCACACTTTATCGGAACAGCTTATTCACTTCTTCTCTGTCTCGTCACTGGAACGGGAGTGGGAATGGAGCCCCATCTGTCTTGCTCATCATAGTGCTTAGCATGGTGCAGCCACTTCAATAAATCAATCTTTTAAAATCTTTGCATGAATGGATGGAAAGTGCCAAGTGTATAGATTTTTGCAGATACTGGGGCTGGTGAGTGGAAGGAGATTACCATTTAACCCAAATATGGGACAGTGTAGAACAGGACTTAATAGTTAGCATGAACATTTTCCTTTGCTCCTAGGATAAAGAAAACATCAATAATATGATCTACACAGCCCAGGAGAATCTGCCTCCTCCTTCTGGGTCTTGATCCTCTCTTTTGTATTCCTGTCAGCCTTTGGGCTCTAATCATCCCTCTTTCAGTCACCATTCTCTGTCATGCCACAGGGCCTTTGCATATGCTAGCCCTTCTGCCTTGACTGCTCTTTCTCTCCCTTCTTTACCTAACCTACTTCTGTTTATCTTTCTAGTTGCAGCTTGAACATCACTTCTAGGGGAAAGTCTCTCCCCATTGGTCAAACCACCCCGCTGCAGATTGTATTCTTAGTACTTGTCCTAGGTACAGTTTTATACTTGGTGATGATTTGATTCATGTGTGAGCTCCATGAGGGCCTGTAATGCTGTGATGGTTTTTCTGATTCCTGACTCCCCAGCACCTAGCAAAGTACTGACTCATAGTAGATAATCAAATAAACATTTGATTGAAGCAGTCACCATCCTCTTTCAAATATAGGCTATGCTGTTTCACTGCAGGGAGGAGGAGGGGGAAGTCTAAAAGGACCCTCTCACAATCTGAGTCACCCTGGTTCCTAGAACCAAGGTGAACTCCAGCACCTGGATAATTTACCCCAAAGGGCAAATGGTTACTCCAGCTTCTTTGTTGATGTCCCTTATCTTAAGCCTTCTACAACCAAGACAAGCAGAGGCCCTCTTGACCTGAAGGAGGGGAAGAAGAGAGAACCTTGCAGGTCAGCACTGGTGCCTACTTACTCCCCCTTTCAATGCCAAGACAGGATGCTCATTGGCACACAAGGTAATTCTGCAACCCAGAAGCAGTAAGACGCCTCCCGAGAACCCAGGTCTAATTGCTGGCTGCAAACTTCAGAGAGTAAGGGAGGTTTTGGAAAGTGTTCAGAGAAGAACATCTGACAGACACAGACACAGCAACAGGGTAGCCCTGGGGGAGAAAGAGTTAAAGAACACAGGTGCCTTCCCTTCCAGAAACAGCCCATAAGTCAAGGACTTAGCTCCCTTCAAAAATGAAGGGGGTTGGATGGATGGTTCTAGGTGACCGTCCTATAAATCTGCCCTCTAATGTAACGCAGCAGTTTAGGTCACCAGAAGTATATAGGTAAGTATAAGAAACTTCCTAAGACTCAAGGTCACTAAGGCTCTACAAAAGTTGAAGTTAACATGGCATCTTCTGCCCACAAAACAGCAATAAGTGGATATGAACAGCCACCTGTCTTTTCTGCATCAGCAAAGAAGGGGTGTGTATATATAGACATGTAAGTACCTAAGCAGAGATGTCGACAAAGAGGAGTTTGTTCAGTGACTGGACAGATCATATTAATTGTTTTCAAACTTTGTTTTATAGCAAGTTTTATCCAAACACAATTTTTCTTGGCGTTCTAATACATAAAATTAAAAAGTAGAGATGCCTGGTTGAAGATGGCAGAGTCCCTTAAAGGTTCCCCACATGCCTATTCACTGTACAGAAAAGGCCCCAACACCCAGAACTCTAGGACTAGAAGAGACTCAGAGAATATGCCAGGCCTGGTGCTCTCAGGCCATGCCAGGGCAGGGGGACAGAATCTTGGATGAACTTTGTTCATCCTGTCTAGCCCCATTTCTGAGTTTTCACTCTGAGTGTATCTATGATGAGGGTTACTTGGGTGAGAGACATTCAACTTCCCCTTTTAAGGGCACTTGAACCTCTGGTTTTATTCAGTATCTTTTTCATAGAGCTGTTTTTCCACATTTCCAGGAGCTTGTAATAACTCCCCAGATAACATACATACAATTAATATGGCCAGGGATAATGTTTCCTTTCCCTCCCTTTACCACGCAGTTGTCTTCCACATTTTTGTACTAGCCTGACTCCAAAATGCAAAAGAGGGCTGGGCACAGTGGCTCATACCTGTAATCCCAGCACTTTGGGAGGCCAAGGCGGTGGATCATTTGAGGTCGGGAGTCAAGACCAGCCTGGCCAACATGGTGAAACGCCTACTAAATATACAAAAATTAGCTGGGCGTGGTGGCACGTGCCTGTAATCCCAGCTATTCAAGAGGCTGAGGCATGAGAATCACTTGAACCTGGGAGGTGGAGGTTGCAGTGAGCCGAAATCATGCCACTGTACTCCAGCCTGGGCCACAGAAGTGAGACTCTGTCTCAAAAAAAGAAGCAAAAGAGCCACTAAATTCTTGGTCAAAGCAAGTCACCTAAGAATAAGCCCCTTCCTTTGACACATGAGAGGATAAAGCTAATGTAGCATACACATAAAATGGAATATTAGCCTTAAAATAAGAAGGGAATCCTGTCACATGCTACAACATGAATTTGAGGACCTTATGCTGAATAAAACTAAGCCAGTCTCAAAAGGACAAACACCGAATGATTCCACTTATAAGATGCCTAGATTAGTCAAAGCATGGAAACAAAAAATAAGATGGTGGCTGTCAGGGGCTGAGGAAAGGGGGCAATGTTGGGAGTTGTTCAAAGGACATGGAGTTTCCGTTTTGCAAGATAAAGTTCTAGAGATCTGTTACACAACAATGTAAATATAATTAACACTACTGAACTGTAAAGTACTGAAATTATAAAGAGGGTATATTTTATATTGTGTGGGGTTTTGTTTAACCACAATTTAAATTTTTTTTCTAAAGGTCTTGGGTTATTGGGTATTTATAAGGTTGAAAAAAAAATGTCATCGATGTATTCAAGGGAAGAATGGCTACAGGTTCAGCCAACTCTCAAATGTGCAAAGGTTAATTTCTAACCTCTATTCTTCCCAAGGCTTGGTAAGCATTTACTGTTTGCCAGACCTTGGAACTTTCCAGCGTCAGTTTCTCATTTTCCTTCCTACTTTACTTTGTCTTTCTAGGAGCCCCTTTCCTGGACACACTAGTATCTTTCCCAGGGAATGGGAAGAAACAAAAGGATGATGACATGACACCTAATAAGTCTGGATCTGGAAGTAAGTTTGATCTATGGCTCATTAGGCTGGAGCAGAAAAAAAAGAAAGGGTCCAGTATGTTCACCTGCTGTGTGCCAGGTATGGCGTTACACCACTCATGTGCCTTATGTTCCCTACAACCCCTCACCCCAATTTATCACTTCAAAAATGATAAAAGCTGAGACTTGGAGAAACTAGTAACTAACCAAAAGTCACCCAAGAAGGAGGTGGCAAACTAAGATCAAGCCCCACTTTGGTGGGAGCTAAGAGTAGCCCTTGGTAGAGTCATGGGGTTGGCTAATTCTTGCCTTTGGAACCTGTTTCTATCTCCATTCAGTTCCTTTCTTTCCTGTCAGTTGGACTTTAAACTCTAAGATCAGGAAATTTCCCTTTATCTATCAAATCATACCCTATTGAGTGAGTGCCTGCTTAGCCTAATGTCCTGCAAATGGACAGGACTCCTCTCTTCTATGACTCCCCAGAAATATTACAAAGGCCTGTAGGAAATAGCTCGGGACAGACCAGAGGAAATAGCATGGAGGATTCACAGAATAACTTATACCTTCAAAGGAGACCACCAGCCTGCATCCCATTAAAAACAAAAACAAAAACAAAAACAAAAAACCCTGAACAAGGTCTCCAAAGAAACCACCCCATCCCACTACATTTTTCTGAAACACAGTTCTGACTTGCACTGCTGTGAGCAGCTGACTCAAATGAAAGTGCTGCTGCCTAGGTAGGGAGGAAACGGACAGGGTGAATCACTCGCTTGGAGCCTGCCCCTTCTGGACAGAAGCATCTCAGCCGTCCAGACATCAAAGGCTGAGTCACAGAGGCCCCAGTCTACCAGGGCTGTCTTGTACTTGCCTTCACACAGCTTGATCTTCTCCTCCACAAAGAACAGTCCTTTTGCAAGAAGCTGGTTCTGCCAAAAGAGAACAAAGAACATAAGAATTTGGACAACTCCAGAGCGTAAGTGATGAACCCTCTTCCACTTCCAGTGGGCAAGGGCACAGAGTTCTAGGCACTTGTGTTCTAGCCGTGCCTCGGAGTTTAAGAAGCCTTTTTTCCTCTTGGAAGGTCAAGATTTCCGGAGAAGACAGTGAGACTTCCCATAGCAAAAGAACGAGTGAGATAAGAGGCAAACCCAACCGCCACCCTTATCCCTCAGACCAGGGAAGAGGCATGACACAAACTTGGGATGAATTCGCTATTGTTGACACCCAGTGTCCTAGAGGCCCTTAGTGATCTAAACTCCCAAAAGGAAGCATTGAGGCAATGGGAAACTATGCAGAAATAACATATTTTTTTTTTTAAAGAAAGATAAATTTAGGGCTTCTCACACTAGCATGAAAGAGACTGCGTGCAAAATCTTAAGCAGCAATGAATATGCATCTGTCAATGAATGTGTGCATGGGAAATTGTGGAAAGAGAAAGTAAAGTCCTCTTGCAACTGCAACTAACAATTGTTGAGCGTCCTGTCTACATCATAAGCTTTATATCCTTCATCTCATTTAATTCAATCCTATCAAGTTGGTGCTACTGTCCTCACTTTACTGATGGTTAGTGAAGAGACTGCTCAAGGGAGACAGACCTGGTCTTCCTGGGTCTGTAAGCCATGTTCTTTCCACTCCACTTCGCTGCCTTCCAGCAAGTCTTCCCACCCAGACCCCTTTCTTCCCTTGAAAGGCTATAGCTGGCCCCCTAAGACTTCTACAAGTCACAGAAGCTCAGAGATCAATGACGGGCTGGTGTCTTTACACTCATGTCACATTATTAGATTACCCAGGCCTATGATTATGGGAGAGGCAGCTGCAAAGGTGATATGTATCTTACCAAAGTACCTAATGCATTCTTTAGCCTTCTCCTTTATAAAACCCTAGATCCTACTGCAATGATAAAAGAAGCATATGGAGCAGAGTGGAAAGAACTTGGGTATCAGTTCAAGTTCCAGCTCAGCTACATTCTAGCTGTGCGATTTTGTATTTAATTTCCCTGAGTCCCAAGCTCCTCATATGTAAAATGGCATAATACTAGCAATACCATAACATTCTTCATTATAATCATTATAAACACATTAATCATTATAAACACATACACACAGTATTTTATGTCCTTAGTAATCAGCACTGGTGGTAGGAATAGTAATAGCTGCTATCTCAGCCCAACTTCTTCAAAAAAGGAGTGGGAGGCTGAGAGTCAGTAATGAATGGGCCTTTATAAAATGTACTAATAGAACATTTTATCAAAGGTACTATCCCATTTCTGTGATGGATACACATTAACCAAATTCATACTCCTATTAAGATTTACAAAATACGACCTAATTTGAAAAAGTAACTGGTCAACATGTAGTTCTTTCTTTTGAGATGGAGTCTTGATCTGTCACCCAGGCTGGAGTGCAGTAGTGGGATCTTGGCTCACTGCAACCTCTGTCTCCCAGGTTCATGCAATTCTCCCACCTCAGCCTCCTGTGTAGATGGGATTACAGGCACCAGCCACCATGCCCAGCTAATTTTTGTACTTTTTTGGTAGAGACGGTGTTTCACCATGTTGGCCAGGCTGGTCTCGAACTTTTGACCTTAAGTGATCTGCCCACCTCGGCCTCCCAAAGTGTTGGGATTACAGGTGTGAGACACCACACCCAGCCCCCATGTAGTTTCAAGATGGCAGATAGAACACCAAATCAAAGTTACAGTGACACCATATAGGAATACACCAACTTTGTTAAAGGAAAAAAAAAGCAATTCCTTCACAAAGAATTGTGAAACACACAGGCAATAAAGACAAAGCCCTAACCTGTTCTTTAGCTTCCAGCCAAGTTCATGAATCCCAGCTGGGTCATGGCAAGACTTTCTGGGTCAGAAAGCAAGAAAATACACCAGCACCAAATCGACATCTTGTGACAGCTGAGCTGGACATGAGTGGTCTGTGGAGGTGTGTTCAGATGGCAACCACTCCACCTGAATGCTTCTTAGCACAAATCTCATTTGTGCCCTGCAGTCTCCACCTGGTTGGTCCCTTTCACCTAGTCCAGGTGAGGTTCTCAGAACGTCCCCTTAGCATTCTGTGCATGGGCTCCTAAATGTCATTCTTCTCAGCATATCTGGTGTCAACACTGATGTTCCAGGCTTCTATTAAAACAACTTTCCTAACCCTCCCTAATTTCACATTTCTGAGATGCACCTATAGAGGTAATAGAGATCGCCTCTGTGATTCAATTTTCATCATTTTGTTCTATCACTACAATTATCTACATGGGGGGAGGATAGGGGGAACTGAGGCATAGACAGAAATGAAAACCTAGTCCAGGTGATAGCATGAGTTAACAGAAATTAATTCAAACCATTCATTTGTTAGAATTTTAGGTCCTTAGGAGTGAGGACCATATCTCATTTTAGTTAGTACCCTTGGCTCCTGGTATAGTACCTAGAACATAGTAGGTACCTAATAAATATTTACTGAATATATATACTGGCTATTTTAGTGATAAAGATTTTTTATTTTTAAGAAGCCAAGATAAAAGACAGAATATTTTAAAGAAGAATAGGTGCTATAGGGTCCCTAAGTTTGTTGCCATTTTCTTCATTTGTATTAGAAAATCATTTGAAAATTACATTGTCCATATCTTATGGAATAAACCTCAAATCATGGCCTGGATTTTCCTTTCTTCTCCTTTCTAGGTCTTCTCCCTTCAAGGAGACCTTAGGAAAAAAAATCTTTTTTATATATTTTCAAGGAAAAGTAATTATTCCTATATTATGGAGAAATGATAAAGAAAATAGTCTTTTAAAATTTGTCACAATACACAGCATGGAAATTCTATAGCTTAGACCAAAATAAGAGAAACACAAACTTGAGGTTAGAAGGGGTCTTAAGAATCATCTATACATTCTCTCCTCTCCCCAGTCCTACAGTCAAAATCAATTGGTCACACACATTTTGATGATATTTAGTAGATCCATTTCCATTTTCCAGGAGGCTAAAGTACCTTTCAAAGGCATCTTGAAAATCCTTATATAACCCCCTGCCCCCAGGAGTCTGTAGATTTTGCTCTTATCTTATAGCTGTATAAACCGAGGCTAGAAGTAGGGTCTCCCTCTCCAAAATTCCAATAAAAGACATGAGAGTGAGGCTCAGTCTCTCTACTACTCATGTTTTATTCAGCACACACTATCAGAGTAAGGATCTTTTGAGTTAGCCAAGCCCCAGGACTCTCTTCACTGGGGAACCACTGCCATCCACCCAATGGAGCTGTGCCCATCCATTCATGCTCCAACAACCGAGCCACAGCTGCATCTTCCAGCTTTGCTAATGGGTCTCAAACTGAACCCCAAATCTCCTCTCTAGAGAATTGGAGCCCCAAAGGGTCTTGCATTCTTAAGGCCCTTGTACTCTGAAGGCCTCCACTTGCAGTTGGGTGCTCTGCAGTTGATTCTTAGTATTTTTATCTTTGAATTTGTGTTTTATAAGTGAAGTCTGAAGGGATAACAGAACATGCACTGGGGTCTAAAGCCCCAGCTCACCCATGGCCCTGCCTCCTCACCACCTCCCCAGGAGGGATTTTCAGGCACCTACACCTCACCCCTGGTGCCTGGGCTCCACCACCAATGTCACCCTACTCCCAAGGTGCTGACAGAGTCATGTTGGTGGAGGCCTCCGCACCAGTACGGGGAGGGTCAGGACTTGGCATGCACCCTGCAATGTTGTGGGGAGAGGCATAGTGCCAGCCATCCTGCACTCCCTGGACTGGCAGTGCTGCAGTGCAATTGCTGCTGACTCAATGGGGACCTCTCGCCCACTCTCCATCTAGGTACCAAGAGTGCCCAGTGCAGATGTGCAATCTGTTGGGGTTACCTGCCCACTATGAGCTGCAGTGGCAGGCCAGTGGGAAGGGGAGATTGGCATCCCCACACCAGTCTGGTGAGTAGAGTTGTTTTAGAAGAAGCCAGGGACACCAGTGTTGACATTAGAGGTGGTGAGAAGAATGGCATTCAGGATTCTTGCACAGAATGCTGAGTACCCACATGTTCCTTCCGCACTGGGCTCTGCAAATTATGAAGCTCACCCTGTCACTTCACCTAAAGTATGCCAACTTGACATCTGTGGGGCTTAAGCCTGCTCAAATGGGTTGAAGGCGGGGCGAAACCCAGCCTTGGGTTTCAGGCAGCCATCTTGCATTGTTTGCTCTTCCTAAGTGTCCAGTCTTCCTGGACCTCACCTCACAGTATTCCCATCCCCTGACAAATGCCTGACTCCAGAAGTTTCTGAGTGTTTTCTGGCTGCTGAGCTGTAGTGATGGAGCTGTATGGTAACAGAGCTGGAGATGACCCAAGTTTCTCTTGTCCCACTCCTTGCCTGATGGCACCAACCCCACCACCTCCCCAGGCAGAAGACTAAGCCAAAAATGGTTACTAAATAGTAACCACCCAGGAAGCAACTTGGGACTTGGAACTGGGCCCATTGTTACTTAATGCATCCTCTCCCCACCCCATAAATGAACTTGAACACAGTCAAGTCGCACTATAATGAAGTGGCAAAGGAGATGGAAGTGAAAAAGAAAAACAGCTGACATATCTAATTTTCCTAAGACATAGAAAAACGGGCTGCAAACAGAAAAATGAGGCTTAGCTAGGAAAAATGTAAACAAGATGTTTGGGGAAAGGCGTCTAAAACCACCCAGTCTTCAGTGGACAGGAAAGACCCAGCTCCTCCCGGGTCATCACAGAGGGCGGGTTGGAAAGGTGGGCAGAACAGAGCAGAGGGTGGCCATGGGTGGTGTGGAGCTACCAATGATGCATGCCTCCTGCCAAGCAGGCACCTTCACAACCGGGTGGGATGGACCCAGATGAGACGGATAACCAAGAAGGCTAGGTACAGGGAGAACCCCATCTTCCCAGCAGGAAGAACTTTCCACACAGACCAGGAAGCAGGAATTCTGTAAACGCTAAGGCTGCTAGCTACCGTCCCTTTTAATGTTTTAGTGGTGATGATAATGCAGTAAGAATGTCAGTGGAGTCAGTTATTGGTTTTTACTCAGTGTCAGACACTGTCTTACAGTCTTTTCCTGCCTTCTCACATTTTACTTTCGCCACAACCTGTCCACTTTTTGCAAATAAAGAACTTGAGGCTCAAAGAAGCAACTAGCAAGTGTGAGACCAGACTTTGCACCAAGGTTGGTCTGAATCCAAAGCCCATATCTTTCCCCTATTATATTCTTCTGGTTTACTTAGCAACAGTAATAAAAATACTGATACAAATACTTATGACTTGTTGACTGCTCACTATGTAATCAGGCACTTTGTGTACGTCATCTCACTTAGTAACCACATCAACCATATGAAGTAGTTCCCATGATTCCACCTGGATTACTATTAAGAAAACTGAGCATCAGAGAGACTAAGTAACAAGGCTGAGGTAAGTGTTCTAACAAAGTAAGTGTTCTAACAAAGATTAGAAGTGTTCTAACAAAGATTAGAAGATTAGATTAGTAAGTGTTCTAACAAAGATTAGAACCCAGACCTACTGGCAGAAGGGCTGGTGCTTTTAGACATCATGCTCTCCTGCCTTAGAGAGGTTTCTTATGTCCTTGCCCAGAGGAGAAAGCAGATGGGATCCATTACAGATTCAGATACTGGGGCAGTTGGCTTGGCAATCTCAGGCCATGTAACTGGGTTCTGCCACAGGGCCTCCACCCAGCTGGGCCTTCCTCTCGACTATCCACATTCAACATCTAGCGAGGGGAGTGCCTGGCACTCGAGTGGATTCCATTTCCAAGTGAGATATTCTTTCCTACCCCAGAGGGGTGGCAGCTGTGTTGCTCTGCCTTCCCAGAACCTGTGTTAACCAGTTTCACTCCAGACATTTGCTTCTGGTGATATCAGTGTCTTAGAAGGTTCCTGTTGTTGGCATAAACCCAGGGCTGCAAATTATAGGCCACTTCCAGTTTTTTTTTTTCCTCTATGACTTTGAAAGGCCAGCCATCACCTCTAATGATGTGCACATCTCCTGTGAACCTGGATGCCTTCCTAGATAAACAACAAAGTCTTACAAACACAACTTACTCCCAGGCCCAGAGAGTTCCTAATAAGCCAATGTTGGTGTGTGTGGGTGTGATGAGACCCGCGAGAAGTCCCCAGATGGAGATTGAAGAAGTGGAAACTCGGTGCTAATGCTATTTCTTCATTTAGCACTGTTGCAGCCATAGTTAAAGCGTGCATTGGGGCCTTAAAAATGTTATGTTTATAAGGAAGAAGGAAGACAGTCCATGTCTGACTTGCTGAACACTCAAAACAAAAACAACAACAAATAAAGTAACCCTGGAACCCCTCCTGCCTGGGTTTTTGGGTTTTTTCCTGGGGATTCCTTGAGGGCATTTTAAATATAATCCAAGAGATTTTTCTTCTGTGGCCAGATAACCTGGGCTGGGTCTTCATGCCACCATTTACTAGCTGTATGTATTTGTATCTTAGACAAATAACCGCCATCTCTGAGCCTCAGTGGCAGCATCTGTAAAAGAGGGATATGTAATAACAGAACCGTCCTCATCAGTTATCAGGAGGAATAAATGAGTTAGCCCAGGGGAAATGCTGAAAGCATTGCCAGACTTGAGCATGCCTCACAATCATGCAGGACTCATCAAAACGCAGATTGTGGCTGGGGGCGGTGGCTCACACCTGTAATCCCAGCACTTTGGGAGGCCGAGGCGGGTGGATCACCTGAGGTCAGGAGTTTGAGACCAGCCTGACCAATATGGTGAAACTCTGTCTCTACTAAAATTACAAAAATTAGCTAGGCATGGTGGGTTGCGCCCGTAATCCCAACTACTCAGGAAGCTGAGCCAGGAGAATCACTTGAATCCGGGAGACGGAGGTTGCATTGAGCCAAGATCATGCCATTGCACTCCAGCCTGGGTGACAAGAGCAAGACTTTGTCTAAAAAAAAAAAAACAGATCACTTGGGCCCTAACCCCAGAGTTTCTGAATCAGTTAAACTTTGCTTCTCTAACAGATTCCCAGCTGATACTGAAGCTCCTGGTTCGGGGACCATACTTTGAGAACCTTCAGCTTACAACAATGCCCAGCATGTACGTGCTTGAAAATGTTAGCTGTCACTACCATTATCATTAATTCTGTTCTTATAGCTCTTCAAGAGCCTCAGAGAAAGTCACCTTATTGCTTTCCATATTGAACAAAAATTTCCTGATGCTTCCAACTCAGTTTCTACTTCTCATGCCCACTGAATCACTGAGTGTTTCCACTATTTTAATACCACGTTGTTTCCAGCATCTGCTCCTACCTTTTATGCCTCCCCCATCAGTGCCCTAAGCCTGGCTCCTGCCATTCCTTTCTCTTCTACAGTAAATCACCAAATTCCATATATAATGAGTTCCTGCAAATACATACTTGTGTAGAATACCACACTTCCATGATTTAGGAGGAATTCTGTCCTCATAGAGCTTGAAAGGATTATAAAATCCCTAATTACACCTCATTTTCAGAGCTCATTTTCGGGTGATATATTTTCAGCCTTTGGTACCCATGTGTTCCTTTCTTCCACAACTGATGTGCAATAACCTGAGTCCAATGAGGATAAAGATTTGCCACTTCTGCAAGCCTATTGATTTTCATCTTTATCTCAATTATATTAAGACCTGTGGTCATCAATTTCAAGATCCATTTTTTTCCACGGAGACTCATAAAGTATGATAAAAGTACAATCAAAGTATTCAACTAATTGTACAAAATTCAAATAATTGCTAAGGAGATTAAGAATGGCAAAGCTGCTGAGAAGTGACCTCTGACAGGCAGCGAGCCCCACAGCGAGTAGCCCAAGACACCCAGGGGTGCTTCTCGAAGCCCCCAGTCTGGCTCCCCCTCATTCTCGCCCCTCACAGTGGCCAGTGGGAGCTTCTGGGCCACCCCAAAGCTTATAGATTCCACAGTGCTGTTCTTCTCTAAGTACTGGCCAAATCAAAAAATGCAACCTCTGATGACCTCTCACCTAAAAACATAACTTCTCCTCTGTCTTCTCACCAGATCCCCGCTCCACTTGTTCAAAGCCCCCCTGTGTAGATAGGCCCCAATTTTACCTTCAAAGCAGAGTGTATGTGGAATTCCTTTTACTACTTTCTGTTCACCCAATTAGCTCTTTTTCCACTTTGGGAATCCTGCTTGTTAGAGGAGCCTGTCCAGCTGATCAAAGAACAGCTGAAACTTCTCTCTCCTCAATTTGGATTTAGAAATCACAAAAGTTACCTTCACCACTCTTGATCTTCTCTCCATCCAGCTTGCCATGAATCCTTAGAAGTTCTACCTTTGTCCCAACAAAGTATAATTGCCTTTTCTGGGCCTGATTTAAACACTTTGCCATCCATCCAGGTCTTCAGTTAACACTACACTCCTTCAGCTCTCTGCCATATGCTGTAAACTCTAGGGGAAACTGGCCTCCTGGGACTCTTGCAGATATGAGCAGCAAATGGAAAAATACATATATATGCATACATGCACACACATGTACACATACATGCACACAAATATATCTCACACATTACCAGGTATCCATGACCTATTGACAACGGTAGTAGCTAAGTTTCCTCTCTTCCTAGTATTAACCCATTCAAAGCCACTGACTCTAGCCTGAGTTTCTATATCAAGCAAAACTCCAGTTCCAACAAAAGGAATTGAACTTTCTGGGCTTGGGGCAAAAGCTTATAACACACACAACAAAGCCAGTAGATACAGAATAGCAGAAAGTGCAATCTGCAAACACACCCATGCTCTGAACCACCAAGATACTTAATGAGGTAAATAGGAAAATCCAGAATGTTTCATATCATCAGTTTCAAAAATTACAAGAAACCAATTATCCCTCAGAGCTGTTACTAGTATATAGTGTTTCTCTCGGAAACCCCAATTTTCCTTCCGGACACAATTCAAAACAGAGGGAAAGGAAAAAAAATCAATACTGGAAATGTCAGAGACTTTTCCAGCCAGTGCCTTATGAACGTGTAGCTGGGCTTCTGCAGATCACACAGCTTGTCTTCTCTGTGTGCAGGCATGAGATAAGCACAATTTTCCTACCTGCTTTCTCTTGGCCTCACCTGGGGTCATTTTCATTATTCCCCACTCAGGACATTCTGTGTTAAGACTCACAGAATGTAAAATGAGAATGTTCGCTTTCAAAAGCAGAGCCACAGAAAGGGCTGTACGAGTGGCAAGCTCAGAGTTGGGGGTCAGGGTGAGGAGACAGACTTGACTGCTGAATGCAGATGTCTAGGCATGGCCATCTGAGCCTCTGCAGTGCAGAGCCCAGCACCCAGGAAGCCCATCTTTCACCTTTCCCAACAGCCAGGTCCATGGTTTTGGTGACTTTCCTGTCCACCCCTGGGTTCCATTCCTCATCTGTCCCCAGGCCTTCCTTCTGCTCCTTTACTGGAGGAACACACTTTCTGGAGTTCCTCCTGACTTTCCCTCCTGAAACGACATCTGACAGTCAAATGTGAAGGCTAAGCTCGCCTCTACAAGCCTTCCCTCTGGGATGTGTCTCCTTATATGGAGATTTCTTCTGTAAAGTGAATGGTTTGAAACCAGCCCGTTTTTAAGCAGTGCCTGGTAATGGGCTTTCCAAATCTGAGTCTCTGTTGAACCACCTGCATGACTAGGGCCACAGCCAGGGCCACCTACATGATTATTCTTTGCATACTATTTTTCTTATATCAATCCACTTTTTAAACACGTAAATACATTTAAAACAGAAACCACAGCAACATAATTTACACTAAGTGGAATGGAACTCAATGATCAACTCAATGCCAACAAAATAATGTTAAGAAATCCTAACTAGTCAGCATCCCTAGCTGAAGACACTAAGTTCGAGGACTGCTCCTCCTTCTTCAAATGAGGGAGATTTCCAAGTCCTGGAGGAGGGGAGAGGACACCATGGTACAACTCAAGATCCTCTCTAGCACAATCCCAAGGGCGAAAGGAAAATAAAAGAGGAGAGCAGTTTCTAACCACAAGCCCTAATGTTATTTAATGTCATTGCACGCATCGCCTAAAATCATTTCAGTGATCTGTGGCAGAAAATCCCTCCCTCTCTCCCAGGAAGGTTTACTGAGTATCTACTTTGTTCCAGGAACTTTGTAGGGAGTGGGGAACCAAAAGACTAAAAAAAGAAAGAAAAAAAAGCTGTGTGCCCACATGACACTTAAAATCTATTAAAAAAAAAAAAACTGTATCTAGGAGAGCCTTCTTTCCAGATCAGCACCTTAAATAAACTTCGATTTAAAACTGTGAAAACCAGTTCTCGCCCCACGCCCCAGCAAGAGATTCTGTATTCACAAAGCAGCATTTCTGATTATGTTCCCGGTAGGAAATGACAAGTGGTTATTAGTTTTTAAGCATCTGGCATGCTTCGTAAGCAGTATTAACCGCCCCCAAAAACCTCAGGGCTTCCCAGATAAACAAGTCCCCACCCAAACACCCTTTCCTATCTGTCCTAGGGGTAACCCCCAGCACCAAAAGACAAATGACATTTAAAACCTGATTGAAACCACACCAAACCATGGAGCTTTTAAATGTCAAGGAGGAAGGCAATTCAACCCAGCAGGTTTCTCCAGGACTGACTGAAAAACCACTTCTCTGTAGTTAGATTTAAAAAAAAACAATCAGTAGAGACAGCAAGAGAAGAGAGTGAAGCCAAGACTGACCTTTGAGTCAAGGGTGACTGAAATGATTCACATTTGTGACTAATTATCTCTCTCTTAATCTTTATGTTTGTCTCTCCCTGAACAGGAGCTGTCTTCCAAGCAGCTGAGACATATGACCCGATTGAATTCCAGGCTTCTGTTGGGTCTTGGTTTGTCCAGATTTAGAGGAGCTGTCCGTGTGTGTGTGTGTGTGTGTGTGTGTGTGTGTGTGTGTTTAAACAACTGACATGTCATTCTTTTAAAGTGCACATAAAAGTTTAAGCTTCCTGAATCTCATAAAGAAAAATTATAAAAGGATGCCTGTACTGTTTTCAAAACCTAAAATCTCTTTAAACTGTCTTAAAAGTATGCTATATTTGGATACAGAATAACATTGCTAACTTGAAACCAAGATGTTAGGCATTTCATGCTACTTTCCCATTAAAAGAGATGGATTACACCTTAGAATAACACATAGGCACTTATATAAACTTAATAAGCACTTATTACTGTCTTACTCTCTGCTAGTCACTGAGCACTTTTTATAAATAACTTATTTAGTCTTCACGACAACCCTGTAAGGTTTGGTCCTATTACTGCTGTTTCACAGAAAAGGAAATACAGAGAGGTAAAGCAACTTGCTCAAGGTCACATAGCTAGTAAGTGGCTATGCTGGGCACTGAACCCAAGCACTCTGCCTCTAAAGGCTGTGATCTTGACCACTACCCTATACTGCCCCCCTACACACTACGTACAGAGTGCTTTACATGTGTTATTTCACATAAAGCATATAATAACCTTTTAAGGTAAGTTGTATTTTTAGTCCCATTTTGCAGATGAGGAAACTGAGGCACACGGAGGTGAAACAGCTTGCCCACTCAGAACAAATGAGTGAGAAGTAGGGGTTCTGACTTCACTAAGGTGCCGTCCAGTCAGTGACTCCTTGTCACTCAACACTCCCCATTCCCTCTCCACCATATGCCTTTGGTTAGAGTCATGAAAACAGCTTGCATCTGTGAATTAGAAACAATCCTCTGATTGGTCCTGGAACCTTAAACTCACTAGCTTTATACCAACAATAGATAGACAGGGGAGAAGTCTGACTGATCCAGACAATGGATCCAGATGTGGTATGATCCAGGGTCCCTGGGGGACCCCCACTACCCAAACTCTTTCAAGGGATCCCCATGGTCAAAACTATTTTCTTGGTAATACTAAGCTATTTGTTTTTTTCCCTTACATTCTCCACGAGTTTACAGTGGAATTTTCCCAAAACTACGTGGCATGCAATATCATTACAAATTGAAAGTGAAGCAGATATAAGAATCCAACTGTCTTCTATGAAGCCAGACAATGCAGAGATCTCCTTTCTATTTTATTCTGAGAGTTGTTTTTCATAAAAATGTAATTAGCACTAGTATGTAATAGGCTTATTACTTAAATACATTAAGACATATTTTAAAGCTCTTCAGGTTTAATTTCTATTATGGTAAAGATAGACATAACCCAAATAAGTAATACGTTTTATGAGTGTAAAGGGGTCCTGAGACCAAAATGCCTGAGAACTGCTGCATGAGACTGTGATCTCCATTAACTGCTGGGAGACACAGGAGTGGTGCCCCTCTGCAACGTGCAGCACACAGCAGGGACTTGAGATACGTAATTTTGTCTGTTGAAGGAATGTCCAACTGTACAGTATTGGCCACCCCTTTTAGGTCCATGCCCCCACATGCATGATAATGATGGATGCTCAGATCCACACAGCTTACCTGAAAATAGTCTGTAATGAATGATCCAAGTTCACTCTTCAACAGCCGCCTGGGGAGAAGGGAGAAGAGAAACACCGTCAAGCAGCCCTTGATGGTACAGCTCATGGTGACAATGTGCTCACCAGTGGCACAGGGTGGGGCCAGGTCTGAGATCTTGAGGGCACTTTCTTAGGTCCTGGTCCCCCTTCCCCCATTGTTATCATGGAATTGCAGTGATGGGAATCCTAGAAGGAGATGCATTCCTCAGTTCACTCTGAGAAAGTAGCACTGTGAAGAGGGCAGCTGGCCACAGGAAATCCTAATTCTAGCAGAGCTGCTAGGGGCAGGCCAGGGCACCTGACTTTATATGAAGCAAAAAGAAGGAAGAGAAAGATCATCATTTTGCACTCCTCCACATTTGCAGAGCACTTTATAGTTTAAAACACATTTTTCATACATTCTTCAACTAAGGATTATAAAGTGTATGTGGGGTGGGGTAGGAGTAATTATTTATTATTATTATTATTTTGAGACAGAGTCTCGCTCTGTCGCCCAGGCTGGAGTGCAGTGGCGCAATCTCGGCTCACTGCAAGCTCCGCCTCCCAGGTTCATGCCATTCTCCTGCCTCAGCCTCCCAAGTAGCTGGGACCACAGGCGCCCGCCACCATGCCCGGCTAATTTTTTGTATTTTTAGTAGAGACGGGGTTTCACCATGTTAGCCAGGATGGTCTCGATCTCCTGACCTCGTGATCCGCCCACCTCGGCCTCCCAAAGTGCTGGGATTACAGGTGTGAGCCACCGCGGGCAGAAGTAATTATTCTTCTTCCTGTACAGATTTTTAAAATTATGCCTCAGAGAGTTCCCCAAAATAAGTCAGTGGCAGAGCCAAGATGTGAACCCAGACTTTCTGCAAATTCAACATCTTTTCCCATAACTCCACCCTGTCTCTCCTCCAACTCCAGAACCCCCTCCCCTCACCCTAACTTAAAATTCAACTTGGTACCATGGTTTGGGTGGTCTTAGAACCCATGCCCAATGGACTGAGGCAGTCTTCCAAGGGGACCACAGCAGGGACAATACAGAGATTTTATTTATCCAGCAACGAAGATGTATTGAGCAGCTCTTTATGTGTTACATGTTGTTCTAGCACAAGGAGTTCAAAGGTGAATGAGACAGACAAGGTCTCTGCTCTCTTCTTGGGGGCTGATGGATAGATAGCACGTTAATAAATGTACTCACAAGATGATTTCAACGAATCTTAAGTGCTAATAAAATACAAATGGAAAATAGGGATATTGACACCAGCTCTCCTTTTCCCTGTGACAAATAATGGAACTAACCATACTATTCTTTATTTTGATCCAGACAAGGTAAGGGAACAAAAAGCAAGAATAACTGGCTCCCCAGATCCAGTGAGTAAACCCTTCATGATTTCAAATGATTTTCTTTACTAATCCCATTGGCTATGGCTATTAAGGAGCAAATGCTCAAGTTTCTGACGATGCTTGCTGAGTATTCACTCCCCCAAAACACGTTCATTCATGTCACTGAAGGATAAACAGGAGGTTACAGCAAGATGTTATGTGCAGAGAAAACAGGCACAATAAAATTAAGACAAAAGAATAGAGAACCACCCATGGTTTGAATTACTGTAGCAGAAAAAGCCCTGGAAAGCCACAAACACACGCTGAACAAAGAAAATACCTTCCTTTTCCCATGACAGAATATATGTCTGTTGTGGATGCTGCATTTTGAGGGCCAATTTAAAGGCAGTCTCATGGAGGGACACCCTGTCAACACAACCCAGGAGTTCTCTCAGATGTGGGCAGGTCTGATCCGAGAGGGAAGCCTTCATCAAAAGCCACTGGACTAAGAGCAGGTTGGGCATCACTAGTCTTTGAGGCAGAGGCTAGACATGTCTCTCAGACAGGAAACAGCAACCTATGGGGCAGCCCCAAGTGGACGGAGGCTTTGAAACAGGAAGAGGTAAGGAGATTGCTTCTGACCACAGGAGGGAGAAACACCTCCTAACAAAGTCTTTGTCATCCTTGGGAAGTCTCAAAACCATAGGTGAAGAAGCCAAGCTTTGCGCACAAGTGGAAAAACAAGTCCTACTGATAGGCTACTTAGGAGAGAGCTTCCCAAGGAGATATCTTGGGTACTCATGATGCTGAGGGACTAATGTGCTTCTGAGATCAAATAATACACTGTGGAATTGGTGTCCCAAGGAACCCACAGTGGGAAAACACTATGCTCATGAAGACGCCATGGGTAAGATTGAAAAAGAAAAAGGTCGAGGTTAAGGGGGCCTTCAAAATAAAAAACTATGGACACACTCCTGGAGAGCAGCATGGAGGAGGGATCTATGATGGTGTAATAATTGTGAGTTTGGGCTAGATATGACTGAACAAGTAAAGGTTGCCCCAGGCATCTCACAGCGGGATGCAGAAAAGCATCCTGATGCTACCCAGTTGAGGAATCCAAGACATCTCCTCCCCTCCTATCAGGGAGGGCACGAAGGGGCTTCACTCTACAGGGAGGGTGGAAGCACAGCAGCCTTACATTGCAGCTGGGGTGCAGCAAGCCACAGCCAAGGCCAGAATTCTGCAGAGTGTCCCAGGAAGAGAAAAGTCTAGGTAGAAATCAGCCAATAACAGAGCAGAAGCTAAAGAGCAGACAATGCAACTTCCAAGACAAAGACTTAGCAGAAAGGACTCTGAAGCTAGAAGCAGCTGTAACAGGGGGGATGAGATGGTAATGGTTAGGAATACAGAAGTAGAACATGAAGAGGGGCCTTTCACCATGCTGATAGTGATAACCATTTCTTTACTGAGGAGGAACCAGACACGATGTGGTAATCTGCTTTATATACTTTAAATGTAATGGGCCATAGCCAGGTACAACAGGAGAACCACACACTTGTCCTTTTATAAAATCCAGAATGCAAAACCTTCTCCACTAGATACTGTTCATAGAATTATCTGAACAGAAAAGACCTTTCTTAATCATTTAAGTCAAGATTCTATTGCTCTACCTGGGCAAATCAGTAAGCTACACTGCCCTTATCCCTTACAAAATCCTGCCTTCTGTCTGGGCATGATAACATGGTTAGACAGGGTCACATGTTATATATATATATATGCAGAGTTTTTCACTGCAGCAAAATATAGAAATCAACATAAATATGCACCAATAAAGTGCTAATAAAAAGATTATGTTCATCCAGGCAATGGAATTCTATGCAACTATTTTAAAAAGGGAGTGAAGAAGTGCTCTAAATAATATGAAAGATCTAAGTCATAGTAAGCAAAGAAACAATGCAAGATACAGAACAGTGTGTACATACAACAGGCTACCTTGTAAAATGGGAAGAGAAAAATAAGAATACACATTTTAGTTTACACAACACTAACATATTTGTTGGTCAATTCCACTCTTATAACTTGCTGTTCAAGTCTGTATTACTATATGAAGGGGTTTCCCCATAGGCCCTTAGAATTGAAATATATAGCTCCTTATTTTTAAACACAGAGAACACATATGCATTTATTTATTTTTTAATTAATTAACTGATTTTTATTGAGACAGAGTTGCACTCTGTTGCCCAAGCTGGAGTGCAGTGGTGCGATCTCAGCTCACTGCAACCTCCGCCTCCCGGGCTCAAGCGATTCTTATGCCTCAGCCTCCTGAGTAGCTGGGAGAGCAGGTGTGCAACATTGCTCCTGGCTAATTTTTCTATTTTTGGTAGAGATAGGGTTTCACCCTTTTGGGCAGACTGACCTCAAACTCCTGACCTCAGGTGATCTGCCCACCTTGGCCTCCCAAAGTGCTAGGATTACAGGCATGAGCCACTGTGCCCGGCCCACAGATGCATTTTTAAAAATCTTATGTAAAAAAGCACTGGGTTGTGTGTCCTCTTCTCCATGTCTACATGTAAAGCCTTGGAGAAGCCTGAAGTTGTTGCTGGAAATTACGTAAGGCAACACAACACTTTAGCCAGCTTGATTCCCTGAAGTTTGAGGAAGACGCTGTCCCACAAACACCACACCACCAGACCCCAGTCTAGTCCACAGACCCTGTAGAAAGTATCCAGTATCTACTTTAAAGTTCATATGGAACCAAAAAAGAGCCCGCATCGCCAAGTCAATCCTAAGCCAAAAGAACAAAGCTGGAGGCATCACACTACCTGACTTCAAACTATACTACAAGGCTATAGTAACCAAAACAGCATGGTACTAGTACCAAAACAGAGATATAGATCAATGGAACAGAACAGAGCCCTCAGAAATAACGCCGCATATCTACAACTATCTGATCTTTGACAAAACTGAGAAAAACAAGAGATGGGGAAAGGATTCCCTATTTAATAAATGGTGCTGGGAAAACTGGCTAGCCATATGTAGAAAGCTGAAACTGGATCCCTTCCTTACACCTTATACAAAAATTAATTCAAGCTGGATTAAAGACTTAAACGTTAAGACCTAAAACCATAAAAACCCTAGAAGAAAACCTAGGCATTACAATTCAGGACATAGGCATGGGCAAGGACTTCATGTCTGAAACACCAAAAGCAATGGCAACAAAAGCCAAAATTGACAAATGGGATCTAATTAAACTAAAGAGCTTCTGCACAGCAAAAGAAACTACCATCAGAGTGAACAGGCAACCTACAAAATGGGAGAAAATTTTCGCAACCTACTCATCTGACAAAGGGCTAATATCCAGAATCTACAATGAACTCAAACAAATTTACAAGAAAAAAACAAACAACCCCATCCAAAAGTGGGCGAAGGACATGAACAGACACTTCTCAAAAGAAGACATTTATGCAGCCAAAAAACACATGAAAAAATGCTCAGCATCACTGGCCATCAGAGAAATGCAAATCAAAACCACAATGAGATATCATCTCACACCAGTTAGAATGGCAATCATTAAAAAGTCAGGAAACAACAGGTGCTGGAGAGGATGTGGAGAAATAGGAACACTTTTACACTGTTGGTGGGACTGTAAACTAGTTCAACCATTGTGGAAGTCAGTGTGGCGATTCCTCAGGGATCTAGAACTGGAAATACCATTTGACCCAGCCATCCCATTACTGGGTATATACCCAAAGGACTATAAATCATGCTGCTATAAAGACACATGCACACGTATGTTTACTGTGGCACTATTTACAATAGCAAAGACTTGGAACCAACCCAAATGTGCAACAGTGATAGACTGGATTAAGAAAATGTGGCACATATACACCATGGAATACTATGCAGCCATAAAAAATGATGAGTTCATGTCCTTTGTAGGGACATGGATGAAAGTGGAAATCATCATTCTCAGTAAACTATCGCAAGGACAAAAAAACAAACACTGCATGTTCTCACTCATAGGTGGGAATTGAACAATGAGAACACATGGACACAGGAAGGGGTACATCACACTCTGGGGACTGTTGTGGGGTGGGGGGGGCGGGGAGGGATAGCATTAGGAGATATACCTAATGCTAAATGACGAGTTAATGGGTGCAGCACACCAGCATGGCACATGTGTACATATGTAACTAACCTGCACATTGTGCACACGTACCCTAAAACTTAAAGTATAATAATAATAAAATAAAATAAAATAAAAAATAAATAAAATAAAGTATCTAGTATCATCAGCTGTGTTTCCATATGTATTCCTTATACATGCATAAAGAAACTCTGGAAGAATACCCAATAAGCTACTGTTACTAATACTTATCTTTAAGGAAAAGAGAATGGAAAACTGGTTTCTGGGATACAGGGGTGGAGACTCTACTGTATACCCTTGCTATATGTGTAAAATTTTTGAACCATGTCAAAACAATCCTATTCAGAAACAAATTTTTAAGATTCTGAAGTTAACAACCACCACCAAGATTACCGCAGCATGGCCAGAAGCCCGAGAAAGAATCACAGGAGTAAGTCCCTACCAAGGGCACGACATCAGGAAGCAGGGTGTGTACCAGCTAACAGAGAATCCCACAAGTCCTGGGAATCCACCAATCCAGACCTGCCTCAAGCTGGTAACCCAAGAACCCTTGTTCCCAGGACTATAGAGAGTGAAGAGATGAGGAAAGGGGGCCAGGAGTCCCCAGCAGTGCTGGCTAGGCCAGCCTGTGAGCAGACTGTGGCTGAGTCATGTTGCAAATCTACAATCCATGTCTATATTCTGTTTATTCTGCTTGCATTGGTTTATAAGGAAAGAATGCTTCTGAAAAAAACCTCTATTCTTGTCTCAGCTGAATTGAGAGAAGGGGATTTTCCACACCTCTGTTCCGATACACCATCTCCAGTGGAACTTGGCAGACGCTTCCTCACTTAAAAGCTACCTTCCCCCCACCAAAAAAAGAGGAACTCAGAGTGGAGACCCCATTCATTAATTCTTTGAATCTTAGCCATTTACTGAAAACATAATGTTATGTGTTAGACATGGTTCTGGATGCTAGAAGAAAAGGATGAAACAGAGCTCAATGATTTCTCCTGGGCCCTATGAGAGAGTGATCTGGGCCACTCTCTTATAGGGCACAGGAGGTTCATGTTACCCAAAAGATGACAGTAAAAAATATCAAGGCTTTAGATACCTAGGCCAAAATCACAACAGGACAATTCACCCTGTAGCCTGACTTACTTTTACCAATTTAATTTGTAAAGAACAAGAAAGAAGAGAAAAGCTGGAGAGAGACAGCCAAATTAAAGAGGCTGTGGTTTGTGGTTCCCTAGATGCAGGAAAGATGAAAATCCCGATTCCCAATACCTAAGCCATAAGCTCCTTTGAGGCTCAGGCCTAGAATCTGGCAGCCTTCCTTCCGCTTTTCCCACTCTATCCTAGGGTTGCTGCCCTGTCAACAGAAAAGCAATTACTTGTTAGAACAAACAATCATCATCATCATAACGAATAATAAACAAATTGCTCCTAGGATGGAACCCGGCATTTTTTCTCCAATTAAAGTTTATTGAGCACTTGCTGGGTGCTGGACACCACTGTCAACAATGTAGGCGTTCCCACATTTAAGCCTAAAACAGAACTGTAAGCAGCAATAATATCCTCAATTTTAATATACAAGGAAACTGACCCAAGCAAGCACAGGCCAGAGATAACAAGTGTCTTGTTGAGATCAGGGAGCCCAGAGCTGCCTGGCTCTGCATCCTGGCAGCCACTTAGTAGCTGTTGTTAGCAATGACCCGGGAAAATTCACTGGTTCTTCATACTTCAGTTTCCTCACCTAGAATGTGGGGAGGATAAGGATACCTACTTCACAGGATTACTGCACAAGTAAAATGGGTTAATCCTCATCAAATTGCTAGAACGCTGCCTGGCCCACAGCAAGGCTTGGCAAGCATGAGCTACTATGATTTCACCCAGGACTCTGAAGCCCTGGGTCTTGAAAACTCCAGCCCACTGCTTCTCGCATCTTCCTACAAGTATAGCCACACTAGCATTTCCTACACTGGGATTGAGGACCCAGGAGAAATTCATAAAGCAGGTAATATGTTAGGTAGGGCCAGACCAGCTGATGAAAGGATAAGAAGGTAGGAAGGTGGAGGCAGAGCTTTGGAGAAAAGAATTGCCGGGATGTGTAACTGACATGAAAGCAACCCCTCAGCCTCAGCAGCCCCCATATGCCATCTGTTTCACATATTGGACTTCCATGCCTGGTTTCATTTGAAAGCAGAATTCTGCTGCTACCAATCACCACCACAAGCCACTGAGCTAGAAAAAGGGAAGCCGGGAGCTGAGGGTAATGTGAAGGGGACACTTACATGGGGCCTGACCAAAATGAGAAACTGGGCGTGAAGTTCAGCCAGAAGCCAAAAGGAGCCATAACAGGGGGAAAAAATGGGGAAGCACTGACTGGTCTACATTATCTCACCCTTTTTCCCTCCCAGGCTGACCAGCTGAGACACCACCCCAGTTGACAGGATTTCCTGTTATTACACAGACCTGCGATCTCACGCCTCACCGTCTTGTCAACTCAACTTCCCACTTCTGTGGGCTTAAAGGTAAAGGAGGCATTACTAAAAGCTGGAATCAAGCTGGTGGAGAGGCGCAGGGACAGCAGGATGGCAGCAGAGTGGGCAAGCGCGGAAGTGACAGAGGGAAATCACCTCGGACGGAGTCAGTCTGCCTTGCACACAGAGAAAGACCCAAGGCGGCCAAATCCCGCTGCTTGTCCCAACTCTCTTCCCACATGAGGTTAAAGACGATGAGGCAGCTTGCAAGAAGTGCTGCAGGTTAGCCAAGATGAGTTGGAATAACCATATCAGTAGTTAATATTTCTGCGCCATCTGGCAAGTAGGGTTTGCCCCAAGTTCTCTGGCCCTGCACCCTGGCCCTTTGGTTAGATCCGCCCAGACCGCCTCAAGATCCAGGAACAGCAGGGGTCCTCCAGAGTCCTGTGCCCAATGCTGTAGCTGGTCAGTGCCCATCTAGCCTGACTGCTGAATGCTCTGAAATCACCCACCTCACTTCTGCAATAGGATATGTTTCAAGGAGGCAGCTTCTCTTAAGCAGGAACAGATAGAAAGGCCCCCTCCCCTTCTCTGGTCCATTCCATGGGAGCCCATGGGAGGTGGTGTCCTTGACTCAGGACATGGAGTACTCACACCCTTCAGGTGTCTGCATCCTAGTGGGTGGCAGTGGGAATAGTGAGAAACATGGAGGAAACTGACAAAGAGCATTTATTGAGCTCCTAGTTATGTGGCACACCATGCTCGGCAGTCTGCACACAGAATCTCAAATTCTCCAACAGCCTCACAGGTAGGAGTGTATCCTCATTTTGCAGATAAGATCGATGCTCAGAGCTTTGCCAGGGGCCATACATTGGTAGATCCCAACTCAAATGGAGGCCAACCTAATCAGTCAGTGGTACCCCCCATGCCACAGGGGCAGGCGGGCAAGGAAGGGAGGCAAGTGAGTGTGTACTGTAAGGACCAAGAAAGTCCCTCTAAAGGCAGCAGCCAGGCCTCAGCTCCCCTGACAGGCTCCACACCAGACCGTGAGTCCAGTGCCCAGATCTGACCTTTCCAGAGAGGCCGGAAACCTGGAGTTCTAGGTGAGATGTCCAGATTTCTAAACAACTTTTAGGCCAAACCACATGCGCCAACCCCATGGGTTTCCAATCTGCCATTTCTAACAACCCTTCTTAACCTGAAAGCCAAGTCTGTTTCTCAGCCACAGCAGGTACAAGGTAGTAACACATCATCAGGCAGAGTCACCCAGACCAAGAAGAGCCCTCATCTTAATCCCTCCAAAACTAGGCTCCTCAGAAGGGAAATGCCCCCCTTACCTCATGATCTATTCATGAACCTATGTCCAGGTACATCAAGCCCAAATCTGGATAATGCCAGCTCTGTGTGGCTCTTGCAGCCCACTTACTAAGGGTTTAAGCATGTGGGAGGCTTGGGTTCAAATCCCAGCTCAGGCACTTACTGGCTACATGACTCTGGGTGAGTTATTCCACCTCTCTGTATCTGTACTTCCTCCTTGTAAGACAGGGATACAGTATCTATCTCACAGGGTGTGGGGAGTTTTAAAAGAGTTGACACATATGAAGCACTTGGAGTCTGGCATATACAAAAGGCTAAGCAAGTGTCTGCAGTTATCATTACCTCGTGGCATCAGGCCTGGGACTGGTCTATGGCATCAGCCTGTGAGCTGGATCCAGGCTCACCTTCCTCCCGTCCCCTCCCAGCTCTCCCCCGCTACTGTGGGTCCCCCTCTCTTACAGTCAACACTCTGTTAAAGAGACGGAAAAATCGGAGGTGGATTTCCCTTTGGGTTTCAGGCAACCAACTGACTCAGAAGGAAGATATTTCAACTCAGACCTGTCAGAGATCAAACACAATTCTTGGAACCTCCTCTTTCCTTGAAAATCTCTGGGGTTTTCTTCACACCACCTCCCCCCTCCCAACAAGAACAGAAGCAGGGTGGTTGGAGAGAGAAGGAAAATGTGCATTTCCTGTCTCGGGCCGGCTGCAGATAACTGATCTCTGGTTTCCGGAAACTTCATCTCTGAGCATTTATTTCTGCAGAGAAAAAGTCCTCCCAGGGAGTTTGAGGAGGCGGGAGGGCATGGAGTGAGTGGTGGTGGCAAGAATGTTAGATCCTCAACTGCCCTTTCTGCCTGCTCCCACTTCTAATTTCAACTTGGATATCATTTTCTCCTAGGTCTAATTGTGTGCCCATCCTCCACATGCCCCCAGCACTCCAGATTCCACCATCACCCCTCTAAAAGCGTTGCCTGAGAACTACCTGCCCAGTTCCTCTCTCATTCTGCTGTAAGATCTCCAAGACACAAACCACCTACTCAATGACCACCCCAGTATACAGCCCAGTACTGGGCAGAGCACTCCACATTTATTCAATAAATAAATCAATGAATCAATGGCCCCTGCTTCGACACACACACCCCAACACTCAAAGACTGAAAGCACCTATAAGAACATTGGCAAGCAGGTTCTTCAAAGAACCAGCAAACATCAATCTTGCTTTTTTCACACTTTTCTAATTCTTCTCGTTTACATAAAATCAGTGGGAGAGTTGGCAGAAAAGACTGTTTAGGGAGAGTGCGCTCTTGTGTCAGCTTAGCTGCTCTTGTTCTTGGAAGCGCTCATGAAACCCAAACCTCTAACTCAGACTTTTCCTCGCTGCCAAAATGCAGCCACATCAGGGGTGAGGCTGGAGAGAGGTGTTAAAAACCGCACTAACACCCCATTGAGAATTCAAAACAAGAAGACTCCCAGAATCAGCCCGAACTCTGGCAGATGGAAATTTAGGGAAGCCAGAATTGTTGATTGGGATGCCTGGGGATTTAGCTAGAATACGTCTATTCTGAAAGGTCATTTTCTTGCCTTGAGAGATATTACAATGTGCAAGCTGTGCCTCCTAAGGCAGTTTCAATAGGAAATATTCTGATTTATGGTTTTCATATCAATAGACCATGTGCCCTGACTTTTACATGGGACAACATTGGCAGCTATATTGAGGTGAGACATTTCTGATGGATTTTTTTTTTTTTTTGAGACAAATTCTCTCTCTGTCCCCCAGGCTGGAGTGCAGTGTGGCACGATCTTGGCTCACTGCAACCTCTGTCTCCCAGGTTCAAGCGATTCTCCTGCCTCAGCCTCCCAAAAATAGCCGGCTGGGATTACAGGCGCACACCACCACACCTGGCTAATTTTTGTATTTTTAGTAGAGTCAGGGTTTTGCCATGCTGGCCAGGCTGGTCTCAAACTCCTGACCTCAGGTGATCCACCCGCCTCGGCCTCTCAAAGTTCTGGGACTACGGGGTGAGCCACCGCACCTGGCCTGACAGATTTATTCTTAAAGGGTGGAGAAACCTGTCTTTGGATCCAATACTGTGTTTTAGAATTTGACCATCCTCAGTCCCAAGTTCTTCCTCATAATTACTTCAAAGTCTATCTGCTAACATTTAAACTAGAGTCTATTTTCAAAGACATGTCTTAAATGGAAAGGCCACTTATAATAATGACTGCATTACAAGACTCAGTTACATAAAACATCTACCTTCCTAGTCATCCTTTGCATTGGCTACTATTTAAATAAATTTGTATTTCCCAGGTACATACTAACCCTACAGATAGAAAGTGGCCAGGGTGGCTGGGATGAGTGACCCAAAGAATCTGATTTAGGCTTGGATACTCCAGACTTGGATACTCCATCAAAAAGTTTATTACCATTTGGGTTCAGTAGAATGGAGAACTGAGAAAGTCATTTCCTCTTGTTCTTTTCTCTGTGGAAAGGAGAAACAGCTGGCTCTCCTTGTAAGAACTTAGCCTCACCCAAACTTCAACTCCAGGCACCACTCTTTGAGGATTCTGTCCCAGACTCTCTAGTTCAAAGTGAGCTCACCTCATCCAAACTGCTGGAGAAGTTTTTTTCTGAGACAGGATCTTGCTCTGTTGCCCAGGCTGGAGTGCAGTATGCATCATCACGCCCAGCTTTTCATTTTATTTGTATTTTTTGTAGAAACCGGGGTTTCATTAAAGCTGGTCTCAAACACTTGGACTCAAGCGATCCTCCTGCCTCAGCCTCCCAAAGAGCTGGGATTACAGGTGGGAGCATGACACCTGGCCTGGAGAGGGTTATACACAGTGCTATTCATGGGGCAATTCATCACGTCGGCCTGTGTTCTCATGCATCGTACTCACCCATTATGTATCACTTTACTATTTAACTGTTCACAGTAATAAGAATCATATGGCTAACATTTATTAAACCTTTATTAAATTACCAGACCCTGTGCTAAGGATGTTTTTAGCATTATCTCAATCCTCCCAATGACCATGAGGTTAGTGCTATTATTATCCTCATTTCATAAAAGACAAAACAGACTTAGAAAAATGAAGTCACTTGCCCAAGGTCACACAGCTAGCCCAATCTTGATCCCTGGTCTCTCTGAATCCAGAAACTGCTCTCTTCGGTTAAAAATTTCCATTAAACTTAGCACAAATCCTCTTGCATATAACAGGACTGTCACAACTGAAAAATGGGCTGAAGAACTGAGGCTTCTCTGTTTGCACATCTCTTTCTGACATCCCTACCATCCTGTGCCCCACCCTCTCCACCAATCCTGCCTCAACCATGTTGAGTTGATAGATCTGTTCTGCAAACAAGTCTTCCAAAAGGAAAATCAAAACCCAAGTGTCTACTTGAATGTAACCAGAGAGCAGCCTATTTCAGTGTTTAAGATGCTGGAGTAAAGTCAGCTGTGTTTACCTCCACACAGGCACTTGCTGATGTGGGAGGGCTAGCTTCATTCAACTTGAGACATCCAGGTCACGTCAATGCCTGGGAGATACTTCACATCCTCAGTTATATTCTGTGTCTCTGATGTGAAAGCCTATCTCCATCCTCTGGCCTTCTCTAAAATAGTGTGGCTAGAATGCAAGGTACAGAAACGTGGGGAAGGAAAGCTCTGATTTTTTTTTTAAGCTTTGGCTTATTCTGGGCTCAATTTATATCTGGGCACATAGTTTCAAACCTCAACCATATGTATTTCCCACTAGTCTGAAAAATCACTCAAGACACAGAGGAACATCTAGCAGCCCTAACCCCAACACTGGAAAGGAGGGCTGGGGGAGTGTCATGCTCCTCATGATGAGTGTTAGTCACAGGATGTGATAAGAGATGGGCTCACAGAGACCTCGGGAAAGGAACGATGGCAGAAAAAAAGATCAGGAACCATCAACTTAATCCTTCTCCCAACATAAGACCTCTCTTTCTGACACTACAATATAGTGCAAAGAACAAAGGTGTTGCTATGAGTCCCCCCAAAATTTATATGTCAAAGCCTTAACCCCCAATTTGATGGGATTTGGAGATGGGCCTTTGAGAGATACTTGGGTTTAGATGAGGTCATAAGAGTAGTGCCCACATGATTAGTGTCCTTATAAGGGACATCAGAGAGCTCTCTCTCCCCATCAAGTGCAAAAGAGGTCATGTGTACACACAGTACACATCTTCCAGTCGGGAAGAGGGCCATCACCAGGAATGGAAATGACCTGCACCTTGATCTTGGACTTCCCAGCCTCCAGAACATTGAGAAATAAATTTTTGTTGTTTAAGTCATCCAGTCTATGGTATTTGTTATGGCAGCCCCAGTAGACTACTACAGGTATCTAAGTCAGAAAGGAGTTCAAATCCTTTTGCCACTGCTCATTGCTGTGTGACTTTTATTTAATTTCTCTAATGCATGATTTTCTCATTTATCAACTACTCATAACAAAGGGCTGTGGGGAGGGTTGAATGTGTTGATGGAGGAGAAAGGCACCTAGCATTTTCTGGGACTCAACACTCTGAAGCAGCAATGCCTCCCCAATGCATGCAACGGCTGGTGTTATAAAAGGGCAGCTTCTTGGCCATATTCAATCCACAGATGTGTTTTGTTTGGCCTGCACCAATGTTTGGGGAAATTTGGATTATTTACCAACATTTAAAAGTCAGAAAATTTACATAAACATCTCAATTTCCAGTTCTTCTTGAAAAATAAGAGATGTATCAGTGGGCCTGTGTTCTACCAGGGTAATCCTCTTTTGACAGAGGGCACAATCTCACTGCCAGGCACCCACGCCAGCTTCACCCATTCAGAAGACCTGCTTGGTACCTGAAGTCTTTTGAGTTAGCAGCCCCTGGGCTACCTGGGCTGGTGAAATCTGGCTTGACCTGTACCTCTCCCAGCTGTCCACAAACAGAGCTTTTAAGTACAATTTCAGGATCAGCCTCCCAAAGTGAAAAACAATTAGCACATTCCTGAGTCACTGTTTTATTTATTTATACTTCTATTGTGAACTAAAGAACCTCATGGAAAGGCCAGAATTTTAGTTCTTGGAGAAAAATGAAACTTTGCAACGTGTGTGTTGGCTGACCCCACTTTGCCCCTGTCACTCAACTTCTTGGGGCCTCAGTTTCCTCCTTTGTAAAATGAGGCCTTGGGCTAGATATCTTTTGTCTTTTTCCATATTTATGTAAGTATGATGTGAAATTCAAGAACATGGATGGAAATTTGATACAATTCTAAAGACTTTAATGAAAGTAGAGCTCTTAAAACACCTCAATGACCTTAATGCAGGCCTTAACTAACAGTAAACAGGAACAGAACAATGGACTTGTTTATTGTTCTGCCCACTCCAGGGTTGGGTCTTTAGCCTTGAAGTTCTGCACTTAACATATCCAGAAACGAATGAATACCAGGACATGAAAAGACCTGATGGAGGCCAGGCACAGTGGCTCACGCCTGTAATCCCAGCACTTTGGGAGGCTGAGGTGGGTGGATCACGAGGTCAGGAGTTCAAGACCAGCCTGACCAAGATGATGAAACCTCGTCTCTACTAAAAATACTAAAATTAGCCAGGCATGGTGGTGGGCACCTGTGATCCCAGCTCAGGAGGCTGAGGCAGAGAATTGCTTGATCCCAGGAGGCAGAGGTTGCAGTGAGCCGAGATGGCGCCACTGCACTCCAGCCTGGGTAACAGAGCAAGACTCCGTTTAAAAAAAAAAAAAAAAAAAAAAGACCTGACGGATCGATCTCCTGTCCCTAGAAGATCCTGGTGCTCTGAGCCCTGCCTGACTTGCTGCTCTCATTTCACCAAAACATAGACCTAACTGCACAACTACTCAACTTCTGGTGCTCTATGCACATGGATGGGCCTTCTTTTGGTTCCTTGCTCATTGCAACCAGAGGAACTTTGCATGCGCAGTTTCTACCAACTGGAGCCCTGTTCACCTAGGTAATTTCCATGGATGTTTCAGATCACAGCAGCAGCATCACATCCACCATTCCTGGCCTCCTTGACAAAAATCAAGTCATTTTAACATATGCTTTCATCACAGCAGCTGTGTTGGAGTAGTTGTCTTAGTTGCATGTTTACATTTCACATGTGTGGCTAGTTGACTAATGATTCTCTTCCCAATGAATATAAATTCCAGGAGGGCAGGGTCCATGTCTGTCTTTGGTCCTTGCTGTCTCTCCAGTGCCTGGCCAACAGAGACACACTCAAATGTTTGCTGGTAAGTCACTTAGTAAAAGGAAGAACGCAATAAAACCTCAAGCAGTCTGGTTCCAACAACTAAGCTGAATTGCCTATTATGGTGCCTAATGGTTAGGAAGGGCACAATAAATGCTTACAGAATAAATGACAGCTGCCATCTATCAACTCTCTACCCCTTCCCCTACAAAACACACTACATACTGAACAAATGATTCTCTATGGATCAGAATTCTAGACAGACACAGGTCTCAGAACGCAACAGCCATGAAAGCAGCATAGCTGACAGAAGAAGCAATAAGAATCAAGCAGGAAAAAAAAAAAAAAAACCCTTAAGGCTCCTAAGGCGGTAGCCCCTATGCCCCTGCTCAGGTTTATAGGGGAAAATGGCACCAAGTCTGGCCTGCCACATACCTGATGTTTTCGTTCAGGGCATAGAGCTCGTTGCTTTGCAAGCCACCCCCTTTGAAAACGTTGATCACAGCAGTCTGAACGCTACAGGAAAAGAGAATAACCCCTGGTTAGAGAATCTCCCTTCTTGGGCCATTTCAATAGCAGCTCAGGGCTGAAGGTGTGTGGAGTGACCAGGAAACTCATAGCACAAACCTGGCCACACTCTCCATCCATCCTCCATTTCCTCAGTGTCCTTGGAGAGAAAGGAAGACCAAAGCCGAAAGGACTCAAAAGCAGCCCCCGCTTTCTTGCAAGCCAGCAGGTCTTCCTCCCTCACCTCGCTGGCGGCCCTGCTGGTGCAGCCGCAGTCAAAGGCAGCCAGTGGGATCTGATCACAGGAAACTACATGGGCCTGGGAGATTCCAAATGGCATTTCCTGCAAGCAGAAGCTGACCCATGCCTGCGGTTCTTTCACAGCCACTGTCTTCACAGGGAAGCTTGGTGGCCTTGAGCTAACATGAACCGGTAAGTCCTTTCCTTTCTAACAGCACTTTCCTTGGAAGAATTTCTCGCAGGCCAGCCTTACAGGCCCCTCATATGTCCACTCCTGTGAGGTGTACCGGCAGTAGAGTTAGTCCCTTGAGAGGCCATATCAGGGCTTACTCCACAGCCTCTGGGACGACAGCCCAGTGTTTCAGCAAAGGAGCTGCTTACAATCTTGTCTATATTAAGGCCCCTGGCCTTTCCTTTAAAGAACAGGGATCCATTTAACACCAAAACATTTTGGAGCCCCCTCTCTCCATCCCTATCATCAGAGTCCTGCTTTCTGTGTCCATTCATTTAAAATATCCATAATGAGCTGGGCACAGTGGCTCACACCTGTAATCCCAGCACTTTGGGAGGCAGAGGCAGGTGGATCACTTGAGGTCAGGAGTTCGAGACCAGTCTGGCCAACATGGTGAAATCCCGTCTCTACTAAAAATACAAAATCAGTCAGGTGTGGTGGCACGCACTCGTAAACCCAGCTACTTAGGAGGCTGAGGCAGGAGAATCGCTTGAACCTGGGAGGCAGAGATTGCAGTGAGCCAAGATTGCACCACTGCACTCCAGCCTGGGTAACAGAGCAAGATTGTCTCAAGAAAAGAAAAAAGAGAAAAGATCCATAACGATCCATACTACAAAGAATTCAGTCATGCTTCAAAATAATGATGCATTTAATTACTCCAAACAGTGTCTGCAAAGATTTGAAAAACAGTAGCCCACAAGCATATAAGACATAGTGCTGATTCAGTCTGCTCAATTCTTGGTGCACAAAAGGTTGGCTAGACACCTAACAAAACTCTGTGCCTCCTCTTCCAAGCACCTGTGGCTCACAGGTCTTCATAATCTTGGGTTTATGCCAATCATTTAATTTTTCACAGACATGTTTTATCTTCCCAAGTGGGAAGTAGGTTACTTAAGGTTTCTTATAGAAGCCCACTCTCGGATAGGCTGACAGTTTCAGGTGTGACTAATGCGCATGAATAGCGACCATAAATTCCAGTGCAACTGTCCCAGTCTGGTAAACTGACTCTAACAGGCCAGAGGCTCTCAGTGGTCTATTTTCTGGCTACTGAAACAAAAAAAGCTAACAGACACACTGGATATTAAAAAAACTTGCTCTCTTGGCCAGGTGCAGTAGCTCACACCCATAATCCCAGCACTTTGGAAGGCTGAGGTGGGAGTGATCCCTTGAGGCCAGGAGTTCAAGGCCAGCCTGGGCAGTATAGTGAGACCCCCCATCTCTTTAAAAAAAAATTGCTTTTTTAATTAGCTGGGTGTGGTGGCATGTGCCTGTAGTCCCAGCTACTCGGGAGGCTGGGGCAGGAGGATCGCCCGAGCCCAGAAGTTTGAGGCTGCAGTGAACTATAATTGCACGACTGCACTCCAGCCTGGGTGACAGAGTGAGACCCTGTCTCTAAAAAAAGGAAAAAAAGAAAATTTGCTCTCGTCATTATTTACCCCCATAATCACGGCCTTCCCAGAATCAGCAGAAGCTCAGTCAGCCCCCGGATGCCTCCCTCCCTGCCATGGCCCTTGGCAGCCCTCCACCCCACATCCTGCGGCCTCCTTCACCTGTTCCAGGCTGAGCTGGAGCTCAGCTGCAGAGCCTGCCGAGTTGCTTGGAATCGGGGAAGGTCGCTGAGCACGGGGGAGCTCATGAAGCGCGGTCTAGGCCTGCGGAAGGAGCCCATCTTGTGGAACTCGACGGGCAGAATGGGAGCGAAGCCGCGGGTCATAAGTCCTGGTGACAGTTCAGCTTCACCTCTAGGACCAGAAGGTTCCGAATGCCCTCGGAAAGGGCTTCTCCAGGGGCTGCCTTCAGGCCCTCAGGCTTTCTTAAAACCACAAACGTAGCCAACACCTGAAAAGAGAGGGCAGCTTTTATTGAGAACTCCTGGCCCGAGAACACCTCTTAGAGGAAGTTGGCTGGGACTTTCCAGCCTAACTACCCCGAAAACAACTGCGGGACCCAGCAATAGCATCTATTCCCTGGCAGGTTCCCATTCACAAGTTTGCACAGGTCTCTTTTCGGTTGTAACAGTGTGGTCACCCTCAAGTGGGAAGACAGTGACAATGGGGCCAGCCTAAGGCCAGTCCTGCAGAAAAATGATTTCTAAGCTGTGCTAGACTCTGGTTCCAATATGCACCCATCAGTTTGGGCACTGCCTGGGTTCCTGTGGCCCACGATGTTGTGCAGTAAGAGATGGATTTTTTTAAAATGTCTCAAGGAGGACACAAGAGCTCCTCATCCTGGCATTGATGACCATCCATGATATGCCCTTACCATGCCAGTCTGCATATATTGCTCAGTTTTTCTCAAAGTATCAGTGACTCTTCACTCAAGCACATCTCACCTTCCCTTACCTGCTGTTCCTTCACTCATTTCATCAGGACACACTCACTGAGTGTTTGCTATTTATTAACCACTGTGAGTTGCAGAACATCCAAAGATTTCTAAGACCAAATCCCTGCTCTCAGGGTACTCAGTCTATGGAGAAGATAACTGTCTTTTCAATTATTCACTCGTGCAATAAATATTTATTGAGCAGCTACTATGCACAGCCACTCAGGCACTGGGAGATATAAGATGGCTCCAGAGGCCCTGGTGCCCTGCCCCGTGGAGCTCGCAACCAGCAGGCACTCTTCTATGTCATGCACAGTCCTTCCCCCACACTGTTGCTCGTACCAACTACTCCTCTTGCCCAGAATTCTCTTCCTTTTTCCCTCTGCTTATTTAAACCCAACTCGCCCTGCAGGGTTGGGTTCAAGGACACTGTCCCCTTGTAGCAGTTGCTGGGAGACTTCATGGCTTTGCGGTTAAAGGCAGTGGCTTCAGGTTTGAGTCTTAACTTGGCCACTCCCAAGTTGTGTGACTTTGAACACACTGAGTCTGAAGTCCTCAGCTGTTACTAATGCCCGCTTTCCAGGACTGGAGAGATGAAATGAGATCATGTGACATGGCTGGCAGAATGGCAGAGCCATGGGCCTCAAGGACTGGCTATTTCCATTCAGATGAATTTCTTTCTTTCCTTTACACCTTTGGACCTGTAATTTCAGTCTCTTATTCTTTAGTGACTCTAAAGCCTAAATGAATGACTTAAAAAGCGAGTATTAGAGTTCAGCAGAGTGAAGGACAAAAGGAAACACCATGAATCTCACAGTTACTTTTTACTTGACAGTTTAGTAGGTTTAGCCCAGAGGTGTTTTCACTGCCATCTCTCTCACCAGCTAACTCTGCTATGTCCAAAAAACTAATGATGCAAGAAAAAGATATTCTAGCCTTAAGTCAACCTTCAGGTTGCCAGAGGAGAAGATTTTTGCAGCTCCAGCTGGTTAGCACTTGAAGAAGGGGGAACCGAAGTCTCACCTCCAAATCAAACATGCTGTTGTGGTCAGAAGAGTGAGTTAAGCCACTCAGATGGGCATGGAGGCAAGCCATCGAGAGGGCACGGGAGGTGTTAGCAGCTATCTGCAGGCAACAGGCATAGCAACAAGGAACTTGTAATACGAAGAGGCAGAAAAGAAATGGCTTGTCCTGTCTCTTAAATTTTTTCTTTTAAGGAAAGCAGACTTATGTTCTGTTTTCCTATACAGTCTTTGCCCCTTCACCCCCTGCTCAGAATGAGTTCAACAGTTTTGTTAAACTTTATTAACAAAAGAAGCATAACAGGCTGTCAAGTTTCAGAAGGCCTCAGCAGCTTCATAAATGCCACTGCAACGTGGAAAGATCTACACAAACCAAAAAATGAGGTGACGAAGAAATAAAGCCACAGAAGGTCCTTCCGTATCCTTAAATTGGCTAGCTTTGGGATTTAACTCACCCAGTAAAGGTCACACTACTAAGACAGGATCCATTTCGCTGCCATTCTTCAAATGGGCCTGCTAAATGCAATTCACCTGTGTAATTATAGGATATTAACTCCCTTTATGAGGATCTTAAACGAGTTAATGGAGCTGCCTCTCATTCCATGGCACTGGTACAGGGAAGTAGAAAAGTGAGCAGAATGGATCGTTCCAGGTGTTTACCCACCACCTTCCTGCCGAAACACCCACTTCTCCAGGAAACTGTAAGACCCTGAGGATCGCAGGCTGGCTCCTGTCCCCGTCCACTTCTCAGTTAGTGTTCCCAGGCTGCCTAGTCCAGCAAAGCCCCTGGGCAGCCCCATCCACGCACTCAGCCTCTCTTAAATAAGGGTCACTTTCAGCCTACGACTGTGGCTCCCGCGGACTCAGATAAACTGCACAGTCACATACAACGAGTTGCCACTGGCTCATTTTTCTCCTCCCGAATCCGCCACTCTCAATCCTGACAGCTGAAGAGAATGTGAAGCTGTCTTTGTCTCCACTGTTCCTACTGCCGGGCAGAGCCAAGAGACCTCCCCAGAGCAGCACAGGGAGGAAGGAGGAGGCCGTTGGGAGCATTGACAAGAGTGGCCTAAAGGGAAACGCTGATACACCCTGGGTTCACCTGCTACAGCACTGGCCCGGCAGGCGCAGGCCTGTCCTGACCTATATCTGACAAGTCAGAAAATGACAGAACAGACGGGGCCTCGGAGTGGGGCCAGTCCAGGTCCCATTGACGATGACAAAGGTATAGCAAAGAAGCAAAGAAACACATCCAAGGTGCTCGAGGCAGGAAGAGAGCCAGGACTGTGAGAGCTATTCCCCGACACCTGTTTGAGCATGTTCCCCAGCTCCCACCTAGGCCATTCTGCAAACTCCTTGAAGACAGGCATCGGGCTTTATTCACCTCTGTATCCTCAAGACTAAGCTCACTGCTTAGCCTGGAATCCCAGCACTTTGGGAGGCCGAGGTGGGCGGATCACCTGAGGTCAGGAGTTCGAGACCAGCCTGACCAACATGGAGAAACCCCATCTCTACTAAAAATACAAAATGAGCCGGGCATGGGGGCGCATGCCTTTAATCCCAGCGACTCGGGGGGCTGAGGCAGGAGAATTGCTTGAACCTGGGAGGCGGAGGTTGCGGTGATCTGAGATCGTGCCATTGCACTATAGCCTGGGCAACAAGAGTGAAACTCATCTCAAAAAAAAAAAAAAAAGAAAAAAGAAAAAAAAAGAAAAGAAAGAAAAAGATGAAGGAAAAGAATTAAGAAGGCATTGGCTAGGCCGGGCACAGTCACTCACGTCTGTAATCCCGGCCAAGGCAGGCGGATCACCTGAGGTCAGGAGTTCGAGATCAGCCTGGTCAATATGGCAAAACCCTGTCTCTATTAAAAGTACAAAAATTAGCCGGGCATGGTGGTGCGTGCCTGTAGTCTCAGCTGCTCAGGAGGCTGAGGCAGGAGAATCGCTTGAATCCGAGAGGTGGAGGTTGCAGTGAGCCAAGATGGCACCACTGCACTCCAGCCTGGGCAACAAAGCAAGGCTTCTCTCTCAAAAAAAAAAAATTAAAAAAAAAAAAAAAAAAAGGCACCGGCTGCCTGGCTGACATGAAGCCAAGCATTGTCACAATACATAAACTTACTCAACCCTCACAAAATACCAGTTGAGCTGGGCACAGTGGCTCATGCCTGTAGTCCCAGCACTTTGGGAGGCCAAGATGGGTAGATCTCGAGGGCAGGAGTTTGAAATCAGCCTGACCAACATGGTGAAACCCCGTCTTGACTAAAAATACAAAAATTAGCTGGGCGTGGTGGCGCGCCTGTAATCCTAGCTACTCAGGAGGCTGAGACAGGAGAATCGCTTGAACCCAGGAGGCAGGGGTTGCAGTGAGCCGAGATCGTGCCACTGCACTCCAGCCTGGGCAACAGAGCAAGACTCCATCTCAAAAAAAAAAAAAAAAAGAAAGAAAAAAAAAGAAAACTTGAACATCAGAGAAGTTAGGTAACCTACCCAAAGTCACACAGCTAGTGCGTGGCAGATCATTGACTGGTGCCTCATTCCCACTTTTCCATGCTACCAAACTCAGCCAGAAAACCAGAATTGAAGCCACTAAGTTAGGAACTAAATTTCCTATCAAAAGTTCAATCTCATGCCCCTGAGATAAATAAACTGGCATAAGGAACTCTATGACCATATTTGATGGGGCAAGAGGAGTGGTGAGAAAGGATGAAAGGAGAAAGCACAGCTGCCTTAGACACCCACTCCCTACGAGCTGTGTGACCTTGATCAAGTTACTTGACCTCTCTGAGTCTAAAATTCCTCCCACATGAAATGACCCTGAGTGACTACCTGAGGGTTGGAGGAGGATTAAATGAATAAATATTTGTCAAGCACTTAGAACTGTACCTGGCAAATAAGTGCTACATAAGAGCTCGTTCAATAAATAAAATCATGTTTTCGTAGTTATTTCTAAATTGCCAAGCCATGATAGCAGTGGGAATACAACAGCAGCTCCCTCTGCTTCTGGTGACGCAGTAGCGTCTGGAAATACTCCACTGAGGAGCAGACAAGTCCTCTGAGCCGCCATCCCCATCACAGTGCACCCAGGCTTGCCGCCTTAGCCCTTTAATAACTCATGACCTTATTTACTGACCCTACATCTCTGTGTAGCAAGTTCCTCGGTTTGAAAGTGTTTTTGTACACATGGTGTGCTTCTAAGTCTTACCTCAGTCCTGTAAGGCAGATGGAGCAGACAGTCTGTCACAAATTAGGAAACTGAGGCCTGAGCAGGTGCCTGACTTGGCCAAGCCTGGAAAGCTGTCAGGTCAGGGATTCAGCCCCGGCTGGAAGTGTCCCAGACTCACGCCTGGCTCACTGTTGAGCCTGCCAGGAGATTCCTTTTTTCTTTTTTCCTATATATTTCAAAATATTTTCATTATGAAACATACTTTAAAAGTTTATACACATGCAAACATACATTTTAAATAATAATAATAAGCCAGGCATAGTGGCCCACGCCTATAATCCCAGCACTTTGGGAGGCTGAGGCGGGCGGACTGCTTGAGCCCAGGAGGTTGAGACCAGCCTGGGAAATGTAGTGAGACCCTGTCTCTACAAAAAATAAAAATAAAAATAAAAACAAATTATTCAGGCATGGTAGTGTTTGCCCGTATTCTTAGCTACTGAGGATGCTAAGGCAGGATGATCGCTTGGGCCCAGGAGTTCAAGGTTACAGTGAGCTGTGATCATGTCACTGCACTCCACCCTAGGCAACAAAGCAAAACCCTGTTTCTATTAAAAAAAATAACTAATAAATAAATAATGATGAACTAGTACCTACTTAAGAAATAGAACGTTACCTTGGAAACTCTATGTGCCCCTATTTTTCTGATAATAGCATACTTGGTCATTTATTATAAAAAACATAAGCATTCACATAACTCTATAACAAACATAGTGAAAGGCCTCTTTCTAGCCACTTAGCATAGAGCAGCTCTATCCTGTAGAACTTCAAGATGACAGAAATGTTCCGTATTTGTGCTGTCCGATATGGTAGCCACTAGCCATATATGGCTATTGAGAACTTGAAATGTGGCTAATGCAACTGAGGAACTGAATTTTAATTTTATTTAATTGTTAATAGCTGCACACATGTGTACACACACATTCTTATTAATATCCTAATAAGAATGAGTAATGTTTTTCTTTCCTTCTAATAACACGTCATGGCCATCTTCCCATATCACTACATATTGATCTACTTTATTATGTTTAATGGTAGCTTGACTATTCCATTTAGGAGGTATTACATTTTATTTAACCAGTCCCCTATAGGTAGATATTTAGGGAGTTTCCCCTTTTTGGGTTACTGTAAAGAATGAGCGTATCTGTGGGTCTTCGGGATGACATGACCATGTTTGTAAGGTGCCTTCTCAGCAATGGAACTTCTGAATCAAAGGGTCCAGAAATTCTTAGTTATGACTCTAATACCCACCCCCACCAGAGCCTAGAAATAGCATTGCAGAAAAGATGTTGAGAAGTATAATGCTTATAGCTCTGAATGATGTACAGCCACAAATGTGTATCACTCAGAGCTCTGGGGGCAGATAAACCCTAAAATCAGTGGTCACTTTGCCATTCACTCACTGTGGTAGGCAGAAAAAACATCTCCCCACCCCCCACAAAGATGCATACTCTTGTCACCAAAACCTGTGAATATTATCTTATATGGCAAAAGATGCAATTCAGATAAGAATTTTGAGAAGAGAAGCTGGTCCCAGATTATCCAGGTGGGCCATAAACGCAATCACATGTGTCCTTATAAAGGGGATGCAGAAGTTACTAGAGACAGAAGAGGAGAAGACACAGACACGCATAGAGAAGAAGGTGATATGGAGACAGACGCAGAAACTGGAGTAATGCAGCCACCAGGAGCTGAAAGAGAAAAGAAGCAGATTCCCCCCTAGAGGGAGTACAGCCCTGCCCCACCTTAATTCTGCACTTATGGCCTCCAGAACCATGAAAGAATATATTTCTGTTGTTTGAAGCCATGAAGGCTGTGGTCATTTGTTATAGCAGCCACAAGAAACCAATAAACTCACAGTGTGACCTTGGACATCTCTGAGCTGCAGTTTCTACATCTGAAAAGTGGGAATAGGAAGAGTTACCTTGGAGAGCTGTGATGACCAGAAAGATTGTCTATGAAGTACTTTGCATGGTTCCTGGAACTGTATAGGTGCTAGACACAGGTGCAGTGGAGGCTGAGAGAAAAGGCACCCGAGTCAGGCTGGTGTCACCACTTCCTGTGGGGCATTGAGCAGGTGATTTAGGATTTGCAAGATATTGGATGAGATGACTCAAGTAGGGCTTAGAATACTCCTTGAACACAGCAAGTGCTTGATAAATGCTACCTATGGTTTCTTTTATTGCCTCCATTAGTACTATCCCTGTATTAGCCCGTTCAAACTGCTATTACAAAATACAGCAGGCTGCATGGCTTACACAACAGAAATTTGTTTTCTTACAGTTCTGGAGGCTAGAAGTCCACGATCAAGGTGTCAGCAGGGTTGATTTCCTTTGGGGTCTCTCTCCTTGGTTTACAGATGGCTGCCTTGTAGCCATGCCGTCACATGGTCTTTCCTCTGTGCACTCATGCCCTTGATGTTTCTCTTTATGTCCGAATTGCCTCTTCTAGGACACACACACAAAAATGGAAAGACATTCCATGTTCACTGATTGAAAGAATCGATATTGTTAAAATGTCCATACTATCTAAAGCAGTCTACAGATTGAATGCAATTCCAATCAAAATACTAATGACATTCTTCACAGAAATAGAAAAAACATCCTAAAATTTATATGAAACCATGAAAGACCCAGAATTGCCAAAGTCTCCAGAGCAAAAAGAACAAAACTGGAGGAATCACATTACCTGACTTCAAATTATACTACAGAGCTGTAGTAACCAAAACAGCTTAGTACTGGCATAAAAAACAGACACACAGATTAGTGGAGCAGAATAAAGAACCTAGAAACAAATCCATACATTTAGAGTGAACTAATTTTTGACAAAGGTGCCAAGAACATACACTGAGGAAAGGACAGTCTCTTTAATAAATGGTGCTGGGAAAACTGGATATTCATATGCAGAAGAATGAAACTAGACCCCTATCTTATATATAAAAATCAAACCAAAATAGGTTAAAGACTTAAACCTAAGACCTTATACTATGAAACTACTAAAAGAAAGCATTAGGGAAACTCTCCAGGACATTGGACTGGGCAAAGATTTCTTGAGTAATACCCCACAAGCACAGGAAACCAAAGCAAAAATGGACAAATGAGATCACATTGAGCTAAAAAGCTTCTGCCCAGCAAAAGATACCAATCAACAAGGTGAAGAGACAACCCACAGAATGGGAGAAAATATTTGCAAACTATCCTTCTGACAAGGGATTAACAACCAGAACATATAAGAAGCTCAAACAACTCTATCGGAAAGAAATATAATAATCTGACTTTAAAATGGCCAAAATACCTGAATAGACATTTCTCAAAAGAAGACCTACAAATGGCAAACAGGTATATGAAAAGATGTGCAACGTCATTTGATGTGGTTTGGCTCTGTGTCCCCACCCAAATCTCATGTTGAATTATAATCCCCATGTGTCAGGAGAGGGACCTGGTAGGAGGTGATTGGATCATGGAGGCAGTTTCCTCCATGCTGTTCTCATGAAAGTGAGTGAGTTCTCATGAGATCTGATGGTTTTAAAGTGTGTGGCAGTTCCAGCCTTGCTCTCTGTCTGTCTCTCTCTCCTGTCACTATGCTTTCCCTTTGCCTTCCCCCGTGATTGTAAGTTTCCTGAGGCCTCCCTAGCCATGCGGAACTGTGAGTCAATTAAAACTCTTTGCTTTATAAATTACCCAGTCTCAGGTAGTTCTTTACAGCAGTGTGAAAATGGACTAATACATCATTGATCATCAGAGAAATGCAAATCAAAACTACAATGAGGTATTATCTCCCCCTAATTAAAATGACTTTTATGCAAAAGACAGGCAATAGCAAATGCCGGTGAGGATGTGAAGAAAAGGGAACCTTCATATACTGTTGGTGGGAATGTAAATTAGTGCAACCACTATAGAGAACAGTTTGGAGGTTCCTCAAAAAACAAAAAATAGGGCTACCATATGATTCAGCAATCTCACTGCTGAGTATATACCCAAAAGAAAGGAAATCAGAATACAAAGGAGATATCTGCACTCCCGTGTTTATTGCAGCACTATTCAAAATAGCCAAAATCTGTATGCAATCTAAGTGTCCATCAACAGACGAATGGATAAAGAAAATGTGGTACATATACATAATGGAGTACTCTTCATCCATAAAAAAGAATGAGATCCTGTCACTTGCAACAACATGGGTGGAACTGGATATCATTATGTTAAGTGAAATAAGCCAGCCACAGAACAACAGACTTCACATGTTCTCATTTATTTGTGGTAGCTAAAAATTAAAATGATTGAACTCACGGAGACAGGAAAATGATGGTTACTAGAGACTTGGAAGGGGTAGTGGTGGTGGGAGGAAGGGGGGATGTTAAATGGGTAAAAAAATATAGTTAGGTAAAATGAACAAGATCTTGTATGTGATAGCACAATAGGGTGACTACAGTCAACTATATTTTAAAATAACTGAGAGTATAATTGGAATGTTTGTAACACAGAGAAAGGAGAAATGCTTGAAGTGATGGATACCCCATTTACCCTGATGTGATTATTATGCATTGCATGCCTGTACCAAAATATCTCATGTACCCCATAAATATACATACTACGTACCCACAAAAATTAAAAATTAAAAGAAATATTCTATGCCCAATGTCTCCAAGTTAGAGAAACTAGAATTTTGGTCCATGTTTCTTTCTGAAGGACCAGTGCCATTTACATTAAGAAAAATCCCCTTCAAAAGCAACTTAAAAGTTTTGGTGCTGAAAGGGTTAACTTCAGTTATCTGGAAAGCCCAGGCCCTGGGTCCGGGAAATTCGGCGGCAGTTACAGGGTTACTGGGAGGTATCACAGGCCTTGCTAACACTCAGCTTATATGAGTTTCATCAAAAACTTCCAAGATGTGTTTCTAGGAGAAAAAGAATGCGTCATCTCACTTTCTCCTCACAGCTGCCACGGCCAGGGCATGGAGATGGGGCACAGCCCTGCCTGCTGGGGCAGTGGGTAGAGGAAGATGCTGCACTTAGTGGAAAATGCAAATGAATTCCACTAGGGCTCCAACCTTTGACTCTGAAAAGGGAAGTAGAATCATGGCCCAACAACTTAAAATAAAGAAGTGGGTGGCTTATAATAACTCTGAGGCTTCCAGGAAAAAGCCATTCTAAGTGTAAGTAACAAAGAAGTCAAAGAAAACAGCCATGCCATCTGATGTGACTGCCTGGAAAACAAGGAGAAACTAGTTACCAGGGAAACAAGAGAGATGGCCTCTTTTACACACAACCCTCGGAAGCTTCTGCAGTCAGAAAGCCCAGCGTGCAAATCCTTCCCTGGACCATGAACACAGGAATGACCCAATGTCCTTCCACACCACCAGGATTTAGATAATGATCGGTCAAACTCAACTGATCCATTCTCTAATTGCAGTCAGAATGGTCTTTCTAATGACAACCTTGATGATCATGATAGCACCATTTACTGACTGCCAACTGTGAGGCGGGCACTTGACATGTATTATCTCAGCATTTTAAAAATGAACTTAGAGGGTCTTGACTTTTAGTGAAATGGAATAGAAAATATCGGAGTGCCTCACATTTGGAGAAAATAAATTTATTCATGATTACTGGGTTAAAATGCCTCATTTATTTCATACCTCATATGGCACTCAAAACTACATGAAAGCACCTGTTTGGAAGCACCTGTGTCTGATCTTACAACCACCAGAAGGCAGGTGCTATTACCAGCCCCAGCTTACAGAAAAGCAAATGGAGGTACCGAGTGTTTAACTTGTCTCAGGTAACACATCTCATGAGAAACGATGCTGGAACTAGAACCCAACAGTCCATAGCCCACAACGCTTATGTCACTCTTTGCTGCGATGCCTTCAAATGTTCCCCACAAGTCTTAGAATAAATTCACAAACTCCATCCTCACAGGCTCACTTCTCACCACTCTGCAGTTCTGCTCATTGGCCTGCCTTCATGTCTTCCACCAGCACCTGCTCTGCCCCACCTCAGGATCCTTCCATGTGCTGTGGCCTCTATGTGAAATATTTCCCACCCAACTCTCCAGGTTCAAACCTGCACCCCCTTTATAGCCCACCTTCACTTGCTCAGAGACACCCTCCTTTCTCCTCACCCCTGATTAGGTTCCACTACTCCAGAGAGCACCCTCCCCACCTCCTTTGTCGTCTTGTCATAATCTGCCTTAATAAATGACTACAGAATTATTTGTTATAGGTTTGTGAGGCCCATAAGGGCAGGCACTGTCTGTCATGTTCTCAGGTACATCCCCAGGGCTTAGCACAGGGCTTAGTGAAGCAGGAATTCCACAGATATTCTCTGAATGAGTAAATGAGCCAGCTGTGTGTGAGGCATCATTGCTGAGAGACAGGAACCATAAGCAGTTGTCGGCTCAGAACACCAACATTTAAAATTACATGGGCATTTTGGGAGGCCGAGGCGGGTGGATCACCTGAGCTCAGGAGTTCGAGACCAGCCTGGCCAACATGGCGAAACCCCGTCTCTACCAAAAATACAAAACTAGCCAGGCATGGTGGCGGGCACCTGTAATCCCAGCTACTCAGGGGGCTGAGGCAGGAGAATTGCTTGAACCCAGAAGGCGGAGGTTGCAGTGAGCCGAGGTCGCGCCATTGCACTCCAGCCTGGGTGACAAGAGCAAAACTCTACCAAAAAAAAAAAAAATACATGGGGCTTCACCATGGGTAAACACCATGGTACTGAAATCTGACTAACTTGGCTTCAAATCCAGCCTCTACAGCTTATTAGCTGGATGACCTGCGTACTTTCCTCATAGGCTCTGAATTTCAGTGTCCTTGTCTGTCAAATGGTTGTAATGCTTATGTGCATGTTGTTAAGATGAAAATGAGATAACCTAGATCACGGCCTCGCCCTGAGGAGGGGCGCAAAAAGCTATAGTTAGTATTAATATTTTTATACAACATTGTGTTCTTCACAAAACCCTCTTAGGCTTCGCAAGGTGATGGGTGGTGGGGTTGAGGGAGACAGGCACTCGAACGCATCGCTGGAGGGACAGCAGTCTGAATTGACTGCTGTGGAAGGAAATGTGACAAGATCTACCGAAGTGACAAAGGCCATACCCTCTGACCCAACAAATCTATTTCCAAGAATTTTATTCAAGGCACGTCAAGTGGCTTATGTAACATGGGTTTTTACTGCAGCCTTCTTTATAACAACAATGAGCTGGAAATAAGTGCTAACCAACAGGGAACTGGCCATATGTAAACTATGGTGTCCCATATACTGGAAGGTGATGCAGCTCTGAGAAAGAGCCGACCTTGAGCCGATCGTGGTGGCTCACGCCTGTAATCCCAGCACTTCGGGAGGCCGAGGCAGGCAGATCACGAGGTCAGGAGATCCAGACCATCCTAGCTAACACGGTGAAACCCCGTCTCTACTCAAAATACAAAAAAATCAGCCGGGCTTGGTGGCGGGCGCCTGTAGTCCCAGCTACTCCGAAGGCTGAGGCAGGAGAATGGCGTGAACCCGGGAGGCGGAGCTTGCAGTGAGCCGAGATCGCGCCACTGCATTCCAGCCTGGGCGACAGAGCGAGACTCCGTCTCAAAAAAAAAAAAAAAAAAAAAAAAAGAAAGAGCCGACCTTGAATGAAAGAAAGGCTAAACACAGAGCCACGTGTACATTATGCTACCATCTATGTAAAAAGGATTAAAAAGAGCATTTACCCTTTTCATTGCATGTGCGTAAAATGTCTCTGGAAGGGCAAACCAGCAACAGATAACACTGGTTTCCCCTAGGGCAAGGAGCTGGGTAGCAGCGACACAGTAGGGAAGTCTTTTCTCTATAAGCCCTTTTGGACTTTTTGAATTCAGAAACATGAAAATGCCTTACTTCTTCAAATAAATAAATGTAAAGGCAATAGTGACTCCCCTAACCTCCTTTCCCCAAAAGGAAGACAATAAATAAAGGTCATATGATTTCTTCAAAGTCACCCAGCTGTTAGGAGGAAGTCAGGATTCAGCTTCTGATCCCAAGTTGGGCTCTAGCAATGACAGTTCATTCATTTGACACCAATTTTATTTATTCAGCATTTATTTCACAATAGGAGTGACCCTGTGCAGGAACATATGGGCTAGCAAATAAACACTGGCAGGAAAAGTAGATTAAAGGAAGAACCAATTTCTTTTCTTTTTTCTGCACTATGCATCATAAATGGGCCGAAAGGGCCAGGCTGGGACCAGCTTAGGGAGTGAGGCAGGTGTGGACAGTAAGCTTGCTTTACTACCAGCACCTGCCCTGGCTAAAGGAGGCAGCCATTACTCAATCCGATCTGGTGTTTGCCGTCTTAGGATATAAGCCTGGTTTTGCCAGATCTGATTTTTCCCAAGAAAGTCCAAAAATCCAAATTTTTAGAAATGTGAAATCACTGGATTTGTAAGTGTTGGCAACTAATTCACCAGGCCAACCAGCACTCTGAAGGCCAAACATGTAGGTTTGTGACCTTTATTCTACCCCATCACAGCTACGGCCTCCAGTCTTCTCAGACCTTTTATGCGGAGCCTAAGCCAGGTATAAGGTAAGCCTGCACTAATCAGTCCCTGTGGCCTTGGGCAAGTCACTTCACTTCTCTGGGTCTGCTGACTCACCATTCAATTAATGGTTTGGCCCAGCTGATGGCCACGATGATCTTTCACCATCTCTGGCTGTGCATTCAGCCCCTACCCTGGGAGCCATACACACTGAGAACCTTTGAGAGAGGAGGCAGGGGCTGATACCCTAACACAATACAAACTCAGAACCATCCCTCAGCCATGTTTGAACTCCCACCTACCACATCATCTAATTCACCAGCCTCTTAACTTGGCAGCTGTCTTATCTCATTGTCAGCCCATCACCGATTTCTTTTTTTTTTATACTTTAAGTTCTAGGGTACATGTGCACAACGTGCAGGTTTGTTACATATGTATACATGTGCCATGTTGGTGTGCTGCACCCATTAACTCATCATTTACATTAGGTACATCTCCTAATGCTATCCTTCCTCCTCCCCCAACCCCACGACAGGCCCCGGTGTGTGGTGTTCCCCACCCTGTGTCCAAGTGTTCTCATTGTTCAATTCCCACCTATGAATGAGAACATGCAGCCCATCACCGATTTCTCTATGAAGTCTTATGTATGACATACTTCCCTATATATTATATACACACCCAGATACAGGGTAAGCCAGCAGCACCCAAGGTACTGCTAAAGGAAACACACAGAAGGCAGAACCCTCCAAGCCAGCATAGGAGACTAGATCTGGACCCCACGCCTGCCCCTGCGCCAGCCCATTGGATGGAAACCAGGTCACAAGCAGATTTTCAAAAGTGGTGGGGCCATTTGGTCAAATCAATTGTCAACCATGACTATTTTATTACCATTATGACTGCTGATTAGAATAATATTAACTCTCATCAGAGGCTGGCCATGATGGTCAGGACTGTGTCAAGCCTCCATTTGCATCTATTACCTCAGTTAATTTCTACTCTAAACCAACGAGGTAGGTTTCATTAGGCTCATTTTGCAGATGAAGGAACCGAAGCATAGGGATTCACTTGCCCAAAGGCAGAAGACTAGGAAGAGGAACCAAGAGGCAAATCCTGTGTGATTCCAGAGCCTGAACTCCTGACCCCTGTCTTAAACAATGCAAGTGTGTGCCACACACAGAGCCGAGGGATTAAACGCCACCCATTGCTTCCCTGCATAAGCATCACCCATAGCTTCTTACCTTAGAGCAAGAGGACTCTGCCCCTCAAGCAAGGAGTCTCTGTTTCCTTGTGGCACCCACAGACCAGGCTGCAGTTGTTGTGTTTGTTTACTTGTTCAGTGTCTGATGAGCCCTGACAGTATGGAAGCTCCTTAAAGGCAAAAATCTTGCCCGTCTTGTTCACTATTGTATCCTGGTGCCTAGCACAGTACTGAGCACATAAAAGGTACCCAATAAATATTTTTATTTTATTTATTTTTAACGTATTTTTAATTATTTTTACTTTTTTTTTCTAAGACAAGGTCTCACTCTGTCACCCAGGCTGGAGTATGGTGGCACAATCACAGCCCACTGCAGCCTTGACCTCCTGGCTCAAGCAATCCTCCCACCTCAGCCTCCTGAGTAGCGAGGACTACAGGTGTGTACCACCACACTCAGCTAATTTTTTGTAGAGACAGGTCTTGCTGTGTTGCCCAGACTAGTCTTGAACTCCTGGCCTCAAGTGATCCTTCCATTGCGGCCTCTCAAAATATTGGGATTACAGGTGTGAGCCACCATGCCTGCCCAAATATTTTTAAATGATGGAATGAAAGGTGCACTTCCAAGCCACCAGGAAGAGTGGCCTTCCCATTTCTGAGAGATCAGAATAATTTTCTTTGCTGCTGACTAAACTTGGGTCCACCTAAGCATTATTGTCCACGGGGACGTAGACCTGGGCCACATGGGTGAGCAATCCTGAGTCTGTTTGCTGGTCAGTGGAGCCTACAGACATAGCAGAGAAGTGCCTGCTACATAGCATAGCACAATTGTTTCTATTAAGGACCAACCTTTGCAACTCTTAGGAGACAAAAGCCGGCCAAAGAATGAACACTGACTCTCACAAACAAGAAAATGTTAAGGGTCAACTGTGAACTATGGAAAGGGCTCGACAGGAAGCAAGAGACAACTTTCTCAGGCGCTACTGGAAACCGAGTGCAGAGAGAAGAGTCTGAGAATCCAAATTTGCACAACAATAAATATTAGGGCAAACAGGATACACGCTCAAGTGTTTATCTCTGCTTAACGGTGTTCACTAAGTGTCCACAGGATTCAGAAAGCTGACAATTTAGATGCACCTAGAAGTAATTATATCATCACATCATCATCACCTTGGCCTGCAAGCCACTGTGTAATCACCAGAAAAATCCCCTTCTGTGATACAAGTTAAACAAAGCTGTGGGAAATAACCACACATCTTATTTACTCATCTATAAGCCTACTTTAAGTATCAAGTTTCTTGGAGTGCATATTGTCTGGGTGTGGCCCCCAAATGTCATCCAGAGTGATTCTGCAGCGCCTACCAGATGGTAAGCCAAAAAGTCTAGACACAAACAGTAGCTAAGACTGACCATTATGTGAGTGAGCAATTACATTTCTGACATGTAACGTATATAAAACCCTGGTGAGTGAAAGAGTAGTCAAAAGCTACAGTCTGGCAGCCAACAAGGGTTTTAAGTGTGGGAAAATGTGCTCTAGATTAAAATGTGCAACTTACTTTAAAAAATTAGCTCTACTCTCTCATGGCAGAAATAAGAAAAAATGGTTTTTTTCATAAGAAAAGGAGACAAGGCTGGGTGCAGTGCCTCATGCCTACAATCCCAGCAATTTGGGAGGCCAAAGTGGGAGAATCCCTTGAGGCCAGGAGTTTGAGACCAGCCTGGGCAATCTAGCCAGATCCCATCTCTAAAAAAAAAAAAAAAAAAAAGCCAGGCATGGTGGTACATGCCTGTAGTCCTACCTACTCAGGAGGCTGAGGCAGGAGGATCCCTTGAGCCCAGGAGTTCAAGGCTGCAGTGAGCTATAATCATGCCACTGCACTCCAGTCTGTGTGACAAAGTGAGACACTATCTCCAAAAAAGAAAGGAAGAAAGAAAGAAAGAAAGAAAGAAAGAAAGAAAGAAAGAAAGAGAAAAGAAAAGAAGAGAAAAAGAGATGAAGGGAAGGGAAATTTATTCTCAGGTAGTATAGCCAGGTATAACAGGCATTGAATAGAGGCTCAGAAAACTGATGGAAATATCCACATATGATCATTTCATGGAGGTAATGATTCCAATTCAAGTCCATTTAACTCAACCAAACATTAGAGTGTCCACTGGATGCCAGGATCTGAGTAAAGGAAGTTACAGGGGGCAAAGAAGAATAAATTATCTTCTCCCAGGGAGCTCAGGGTTTCTAAGGAAATATGCAAAAGTAATACTATAAATGCAGACACCAAGGGCTGTAATTGAAGATGGACAACTGAGACAAGATTGAGGCAGAAAGGTTAACTCACATTCTGGAGTTACGAAGCAAAGCTAATGAAAGGTCAACTGAAAACTACAGGTTCTCTACTTCCTTGCCCATAACGCTAAAGAATATGGGGCCTGGAGACTGGAAAGGAAATTTTGAGAAGGAAGAACAAGTTTTCATAGGTAAGAAGCTTTAAAAGTCCAAGGTGTATCCAAGGTCTTAACTATGAAAGACCAGGTGTAGGATGAAAATATCACATTTCAACAAATATCTAGGGAGTACCTACTACCCTTGCCACAAAGATGAGCCAGATATGGCTCCTACAATAATATAATAATAAAAGGGAATCGTAATTGGTCATGATTAAAGAAAAAGACAGGGGAGGCCGAGGCGGGCAGATCACCTGAGGTCAGGAGTTTGAGACCAGCCTGGCCAACCTGGTGAAACCTCATCTCTACTAAAGATACAAAAATTAGCTGGGTGTGGTGGCAGGCGCCTGTAATTCCAGCTACTGGGGAGGCTGAGGCAGGAGAATCACTTGAACCCGGGAGGCAGTGATTGCAGTGATCCGTGATCGCACCATTGCACTCCAGCCTGGGCGACAGAGCGAGACTCCATCTCACAAAAAAAAAAAAAAAAAGGAAAAGAAAGAAAAAGACAGGAAAGCCTAATGCTGGGATGGGAAACAATGCTTACAGCAGACCGAAGCAGAGAACATGAACAAGATTAGCGGGTCAGGTGGGGAATGTGGCAAACTAAAGAGTGTCCTCAGACTCCTTTTGGTTTATTACAGAAAAGCTGAAAACCTGTGTTCAGATGTCAACTCTCCCAACTTTTAAATACTGGAGAAAATAATCTTGTTTTCTTCTTTTCCCCAAAATACAATGCAAGCCAAACAGTACATGTCTGATGCCAAAGTTTGGCCCACGGGCTGCCAGTTTGAGACTGGCATGGGACTGAGTGGGGACAAATGTACACAGCTGTTGACTGTGAGGGCCAAAGAAAAGAGATATTGTGAAGGTTACAGAGCTAAGCCTCAAGAAAAAGAAATACAACCCTGGGAAAAATAAATAAAGTAATTGAACCAAAAAAATTAAACTCCAGAGGCCTGTGGTATAACATTTGCCAGTAACATCTGCACAGCACTTTATAGTTACTAAGGCTCTTCCTCATGTTATCCCACTTGGCCCCCAACAATCCTAGGAGGTAGCCACTATTATTATTCCTATTTTAGAAGTGGAGAGTTTCTGGTTCAGAGCATTTAAGCAACTTGCCTGTGTGGTCCCATAGCTATGGAGGGATAACACCAGAACTCAGGTGTAGTAGATCTTGTACTTTTTCAGACTGTCAAAGAGAAGAATTCCAGGCCATCTCTATCACCTTATTTTTAAGGAATATAGATTCCTGGGCCCTCCCCTAGTCATTTTCATTCACTGGGCCCAAGATACCTAAATTTGTACTTCCCTGATATCTTCCAAGTGATTCTGATGTACAACTAGGCTTGATAACACTGGTCTAGACCAATGTCCTCAACTAGGGGCGATTTTGTCCCACTGCCTGGAGACACTTTTTGATAGTCATAACTATGGGAGTGGAGGATGCCATGGGCATCTAATGGGTGAAGGCCAAGGATGCTGCCAAAAATCCTACTATGCACAGGACAGCCCCCACCACAAAGAATTATCCGCCAAAACCATCAATAGGGCCAAGGTGGGGAAGCCCTGACCAAGGCTCTAGTGCCCTGCTACCCACATTGTAGTCTGGGAATCAACAGAATCAACATTGCCTGGGAGCTTCTTAGACATTCTGGCACCAGCCCAGACCTACTGAATCGGATTCTGTGGTTTAACAGGATCTCCAGGTGATGCATGTGCGCTTTCAGAAGCACAGCTCTAGACCATGCTTCCTTGGCCATCAAGGAATTTTAGAACAGAATGGAAGCTTAGTGGTAGGCCAAAGTCATTACTTTGTAAATAGGGAAACTGAGGCCCAGAATAACTGAGCAACTCACCATGGTCATACAGCTTGCTTATGGCAGAGCTGAGATCAGATTCCAGATCTCAATTCCTCAACCTGTGTTATCTCCATGATGCCCGTTAGGACCAAAATGAGGGCTCATTCAACAACCCTGCCTCTCTGAAAAGTTGATACCAACCTTGGTGGGGAGGTTTTCTTTTGTTTGAGACGGAGTCTCACTCTGTCACCCAGGCTGGAGTGAAGTGGCGCGATCTCCGCTCACTGCAGCCTCTGCCTCCCGGCTTCAGGCAATTCTCCTGCCTCAGCCTCCCGAGTAGCTGGGACTACAGGCACGCGCCACCATGCCCAGCTAATTTTTTGTATTTTTAGTAGAGATGGGGTTTCACCATGCTGGTCAGGATGGTCTCAATCTCCTGACCTCATGATCCACCCGCCTCGGCCTCCCAAAGTGCTGGGATTACAGATGTGAGCCACCGCGCCTGGCTGGTGGGGAGCTTTTTTGAGGCCTGAAAGGAATCTATTGTCCTCTTGGTGAATAATTTAAAAAAAATTATCCCAAACACCACAAAAGAGTACCATGTTTACCCAAGAATTCAGCCTGCGAGATGTTTTACAAGGAAAGTGGCCATACTGCTTCCATAGTGGTGGTGTCCGGGAGCTAGCATGATGAAACAGTTCTCCAAAATGATGGCAGCAGTCGATGTGGTCTCCTCAAAGACATCTGGGGAATGATACTGAACCAGTTCCAGAGAAGTATTTAGAATTAAATGGCAAGCATAAAAGGGTTTACACCAAGGATTTATGTGGCTGAGGTCACAAGCAGGTTGTGACAGGGTTTGAGGCAGCTTAGTTCAGTCTGATACAGACACACATCAGAGCCAATGGTAGATTTTTCTCCCCCTCCCCACCCACCCCTACCCTGCCCCCTGTCCTTGGGAAAAAGATAAAAACAAATCCTTTCAGCTATTCTTCCAGGCTCAACTTAAGCTAACATATACTCCAGTTCCTAAACAGCTGAGTCCATTGCAGTCCCTTAATCCTAGTATTTGCTGGAAACCCAACTGCTGTCAAAGATGCCATCAACAAAATACAGGACGCATCCTGAGTCAAAAAGAACCAGCAAAGTTGGAGAAAGTTCTGTAATAGGTAATATAAGGAGAGAATGGGAAAGTGGAAGTGTTGCCGGCATTTGGTAACCAGCTAAAGTGAAACCAGAATATTGATGTGTGGGTGAGGGAAACATATTCGCACCTCAAAATTGAGGGGAGAAAAAGAAGAATGAAAGCTTTGCAAGTTTAATACATGAGTAGATACATAATTTTATGTAACATATAATTCTATGCTAAATAAATTGAACAAATAATTAATGACAGGTTGTTTGGAGGGGGTAGATGTTTACAAGGTCTTCCCGTAGGCCACGGTCAGATGGATTTCTACTGCTCTCCACAAACCCTTCTAGCTGAGCCTAGCTGTGAGCTTCTGCTTTTTAATGAAGTTAGTATATAGTGATGTCATTTATTATCCTGCTCCAGAAATGCAATATTTTTTAAAAGGGGGGAAAGCAGAGAATGTCCTCTACACATTTGAAGAATATAAAAAAGCCTCTAAAATCTCAGAATATGTTACAGCTGGAAATTTCAGGGAGTTTTTTAAAAAGTCAGCTTAAATGTAATAGACCGTTTAAATTCTTAGTTGATGGTAATTAGGGAGCAAGCGGCATTTCTTTAAATGCTGCTAGACAGAACTTAATCCAATTTAGGTAATCACTAACCTTTGCTTTTTTTCTCTCTTTCTCTCTCCCGTACATGAAATCCGAGGATTAATCTACAAAGGCCATAAACTGGCAAAGCATAAAAAAAGAATATTTAAAGAGGGAGACTGAGTGACTGGAACCTCAAAGGGCCAAGTCTAATTAAAATGCAAACAGGTCCCGCAGGCTCCCTAATTTATATTGACTATAAAGCCAACACCGGGCAGCAGAAGGCATCGGGAGGGAGGTGGAGACACTTCACCACTCTTCCCTTCTGGGAACCTCATCTAGTGTGTTCTGCAATGCAACAGCCATCCTCGCCCAGGCCAATGCTAGTAATTCTCTATATTCACAATATCCACAGCGCCTGACTTTCCTTATTCTGTGGCATCACTACTGTCAGAATTATCCAGACTATCCCTTCAGGCTTCATTGTTCACCCACCTCCTGTCTCCTCATTTTAGAGTCCCTGAATAGCTCCGGCCTTGACTTCTGATCCAGAAACTTCCAAGTGAACCACTAGGATTTTCTTGAGAACTTGGGACCCTGGGTTCTCCATGGAAGGCCTTCAAGGGTAGATATCAAAATGTACTGAAAAGAGCAAGACGCTTGAGTTCATGGCTGTGTGACACTGGGAAATTAACAACCCTCTCTGAGCCTCTGTTTTCTCATCTGAAAATAGAGAAAATAATACCTTCCTACCTGAGTTGTTGGGAGGCGCAAATACCATTACCATAGCTATACCTGACTCACAGAAGTTGCCCAATAAATAAGTCAGCTCATTTGTTTTAACTGTACAAGTTTCAAAGTAAATCTTGGATCCCCAGGTACTGACAAAAATGTGAATTAACTCAAATTCACCTCTGATGCCCCATCACTGCCATCCATCCCCCTCCTTGGCTCCATGTGAAATCTTCTCTTGTAAAACAGTGCTTTCTGCTTATCAGGGTACCACTCTCTTTGTTCCCCAATTCCAAACCCCATAATATTCTGTACAAAATCCACAAAATATTTTATTCCTATATTTCAGCAACTAAAATATTAATTCACACTGGCTTGTTAACAAAGGGTCATTTCTACAAGCATTGCCTTTAACATGTATTTACATTTTACATACAGAGAGGCAACTCTTGAGAACAAACCTTTAATGATGAACATTAGACATTGTAAGGATCTTTCAGAGGAACTCACACACTGTTTTTCAAATCAATTCTGTATTGGGTCTAGCTCTGCAAAAAGAATGAAAAGGAAAAAGGCTGCAATTTAAGAGAGATTTCAGCATATTTTACCTTGTACGAAAGGAACAGCCACAGGAAAACAGACAGATGCATCCCTACAAATCATTAGTATGGAGAAATCTGAAAAAAATTAAGTAATCCACAAAGTCCTTACTGAATTCAATTTTCTACAGATAAATGGCTTTAATGCTGAAGATACATTAAGTCAAGGAGCAAAGTGAGGATTATGATTTAGGTCTGGACTATCAGCAAGAGATTTTCAGATAATCAATATAACAGTTTTCTAAAGACAAGATTAGGGCTTTTTTCCCCAATAACTGAGCCAATTTGTAACATTCTGTGAAATTTTGAAAATAAATAAAAAACCATACATCTAATCAACTATAACGTGAGCTAATCAACAATGGAGAATGGAAGGGAAAGACATGTCCAGACTATGAGTCTGGAGTAACAAATCTGCAATCCATTCTCAGCTCCATCCCTGTGTGTATGGCTTTAGACAAATTACTTAAATTCTCCAAGCCTCAGTGGGCTCATCTATATGATAGGGATGTAATAGTACCTATATCATTGTTTGCATGAGGAGTATATAATATTATCAAAGTCTCTCAGTGCAAAGTTTAAGACATCATTAAGACCTCAAGAGGCATTTGCACCTTTCCCCTTTTTAAAACAAGTGGCACATATTTGTAATGTTCTAAGACAGAACATTATTGAAATTTCACCCACAGAAATAAATATATATCCATGGCCCTCTGGACCTGAAAGAAATGAGGTCCCACCCTTGAGAAACAAACTAGTCTAAACTAAGCCTTTGAGAAATAAGCTAGTTAGACTTTCTTATTTCTAGTGCCTTTCTTCTTTTACATATTAGTGGTTCCAGTTGTTAGAAGCATCAGTAACATACTCAAAGAACAATGGTTGCAGTTGGAAAAACTGAAGACAACTTTGTGGATTGACCAAGCATCACTTCCCTTATCTGAAAGGCTACATTCTACAGAAACCGCTCTAAACAGCACCCTTGATCCTGATTCTAGGGCTGCAACCAGAGAAGACTAACCAGCCAGGTTCCACAGACAGGAGCCCTGCACCTTCGTCAGTCATACTGGGAACCTTACCAGAGGCTAAATTTTAAATGTGGCTAAATTAGTTTCTGCAAGCTCCATTTCCCCTCCTGACCCGCTAGCTGCTTCGTGTTGTCAGTAACAGCGCCTTCCACCCCCGAGCAATTTACCACAGCTCAGCACTTTGACATTTTGCAGTATGTAGGGCAATGAAATGTCATGACTGCAAATTTCTACGGTGGTCAGGATCACCAAAGAGAGGTCAAAAAGGGTAGTCTCCCGGGCTTGATCAGCAAGGGTCCCTTGAGGATGGTGGGGGATGAAGGCAGTCCATTGGGCCGGTGGCATCCCTTTGGTCCTTAGCATGGGTCATCTGAATGTGCACGTGTCGTCTGGGCAACAGGTCCAGAATTCTGCCCAAGCAGGGAAGCCCGGAGATTTCAGCCCAGAGCTTTTTCCACGCGGGTCTCCGGGGCAGACGTGCAGCTCAGACGCAGCGCGTGAACCTTTCGTCTTGTGGGGCGCATCGCGGTAATTGAAACCTTGCACACCGCAGGACTGCCGTGGCGTCTATAAATACTCACCGCCTAACTGCTGACAAACAAAACGCGGGCTCCCGGCACCGCGGGGGAAGAGGCGGCGGCAGCATGTGACCGAGGACAGGGACTGGGTAGAACTGGGGGAAACCCCTTTTGCCAGACAGGAAGGCATCCCAGAGCGGATTCCTGAAGCACAGTTAGCAAGCACACAGCCTGGTCCCACCCCGGGCGGCGGCCTCAAGGAAAATGGGCCGGAGGGTTGGGCAGGCAGGGTCCCAGCTGCCCGGGCGGGGCCCCTAGAGCGCCCCCTGCGTGCAGCGAGCCCGGCATGCGCGCACAGTAAGCGCGCAGAGGAAAGCCTCGCCGAAAGGAAGGCAGGCAGGAGAAATAAAACGGAAGGGGGATACTGCGGGCTCCCAGCGCGGGGTCCGCAGCCGGGCCGTCCCAGGGCTTGCTCGCAGCCCGTCCCGGCGGGATCCCCACCGGCTGGGCCCTGGCCCACCCTAGTCCGCAGAGCGCGCGCGTGCAGCAGCGCACGGGACAAAGTGGCTCCCTTCCCTGCCCTTCTCTCCCACGCCTCCCTCCAGAAAAAGGGGGACCGCCGGGAAAAGTCTGCTGCAGGCGCGAAATCTCCCGTGCTTAAGCGGGGTCAGCTCTTTAGATTTGCCCCCCAGAGGGAGAACGAGAGAGTCAAACAAGCCGACTTTCTTTTTCGACCTCCCGGCTCAGCCTAGGTCCCATGATCACCAGCATCCCCATCCCACCTCACGGCGGTACTTCAACCACCCTAAAGAGCAGACCGGGAGCGTGGCCTGCCCACCGCCCCACCATGGTGGTCGCGAGTAGGATCCCCTACGCCTGCCTGCAGCGTCCGATCGGAGGATCCTTAACCATGCAGGAGTTCCCACCTGGTTGCCCCCCAAACGTGACACTTTTCCCCAGCTCCTACCCCCGCCACGCCGCCCCGTCAGATTAGCGCGCGGTAATTTTCGCTCAATCCTGCGCGGTTGCTGAGCCTATGACTCCGGCCCCTCCCAGAGACGCCCCCCACCCACCACTCACCTCGTTGGGGTCTCCGGCGTGAATCACCCCGAGTCGCGCACACCCGCCGCTCGCCTCCGCCCCAGACTCCGCGCGCCTAGGAAAAAGTTTCCGGTCTTCCCGAGGAAGTTTTCTCACCGGAGAGAAATGAGCGACCTGGATGGTTCTCCCCGTCGCGCTCTGCCCAGCTCTCCCTCCCTCCCTCCCTCCCTCCTCCCCCAGCTCTGCCCTCAGATGGGGTCCCGTCCAGCCTCGGTTCCTGTCCAGCGCGAGTCAACAAACGCTTCGGCCGCGGAGCTCCCACAGCCGGGCTGGTGACACGTTTCCCTCCTCTCTCATCTTACGGCCGCCGCCGCCGCCGCCGCCTCCTCCTCCTCCTCCTCCTCCTCCTCCTCCTCCTCCTCCTCCTCTTCCTCCTCCTCCCCCTTCTCCTCTTCCTCCTCCTCCCCCTTCTCCCCCTCCTCCCCTCTTCCTCCTTCTCCTCCCACTTTTCCTGTCCCGGGCACCTAGCTTTAGTGTCTCTCCAATGTCCCCCAACTCACTTCACCCCATCCCAATCCTCCTCCCCTTCAGCAACTCTCATCCTGCTGGGGAGAGAGGAGAGGGGGGCCCTGCACTTACATCCAGTTCAACAATTTCAGGAAATCCAAGCTTTTTGACTTAAAAAAAAAAAAATTGCCGAGGAGGATGCAGCAGGTCAAGGGAGCTCCGTGCTTGCGTTTCTCTCACACAACGGGAGATCTGCAGCCGCCCCCAGCCCCCAGCCCAGCTGCCCCGCAATGGGAAACTGCCAAGCCAAGAGGTGATTCTGGGGCTCACTTAAAAGGAGCAGGGCGGAGCTGAAGAGAGGAGTGGAGCCTGGAACTCTGGCGATTCCAGAAGTTGTTTTAAGTGCATTGATGAAAATATAATGCAAGTGAAATCTTTCCCTTGTTTGCAAATTCTTTTAAAGCTCCCAAACTCATTTTCTAACGCAGGTTTCATGAATTAGAGGGTCCTTCAGAGTTTGAAACCACAGAAAACCAACAAGCCAAAAATTAAAAATAATGCATAATTATTTTGAAAACTGTTGGGTTTTGTTTTGTTGTTGTTGTTGTTGTTGTTTGCAGGTGTTAAGAATTTAGTGCAGCTGTTTGCAGGACTCACTACCTGCATCATTTCACCCTATGGTTGAGCAGGAAATACTTTAAAAATGCTGCCCGATCGCACTTCACACATAGGCTTTGAAACCACAGTGACATTTGCTGAAGAAAAAGATGTGCATGTCCTTTTATCTCAAAACTGAGCAAGACTCATTTTCATTTTTTGATTTGGTCATTGCGACTCTACAAAACCTATGTGTTACGGTGATTGTGGGCATGGGAGCGGGTTGAAGAAGTTCTGGGTGTCTCATTTGTCCTGCGATATTAGGTAAAGCTAAAAGATCCTCAACAGAAGCCCTAGAATGATGAAGGGCTTTAAATTTCATCCCAGGAATCACACACAATGAAAGAGACTGGGCATGGGACACATGCCTGGGAAAGAAAATCTTTTTTTTTTTTTTTTTTTTGAGACAGTTTCCCCTCTGTCATCCAGGCTGGAGTGCAGTGGCATGATCTCGACTCCCTGCAACCTCCACCTCCCCGGGTTCAAGGAATTCTCATGCTTCAGCCTCCCGAGTAGCTGGGATTGCAGGCATGCACCACCATACCCGGCTAATTATTGTATTTTTAGTAGAGACAGGGTTTCACCATGTTGGCCAGGCTGGTGTAGAACTCCTGACCTCAAGTGATCCACATGTCTCGGCCTCCCAAAGAGCTGGGATTATAGGCATAAGCCACCGTGCCTGGCAAGAAACTGAGAGGACAATGAGCAGGGAGGAGACTTAAAAGGGGCTGGTCTAAGGGATTAAGAGCCAAAGCCTGGAGCCAAAAGGGCAAGGTCTCTACAGCAGCTCCTCTTCTTCCCATCCTCTGGTTATTAGCCAAGTTACTTAACTTTGCTGTGCCTCAGTTTACTTATATGAAAATGGGGATAAAAGTAGTAGCTATGTCTTAGGGTGGCTATGAGGATTTAGTGAATTCATACAGAAAAAGTGCTTAGAATCCCTGCTGGGATTCAAAGGATATTAAGCTATTATTTTTCCTATCATTATCCCTAGGGCCTGGGAAGTGGAAAGGGAACTAGTTCTACCCGGCTGCAGGGAGATCAGTTTGGGAACATCCATTCTACATTGCGAACTCTCTCAATCTCCTTCAAGTTTTATTTCAATAAGACCTACCCTATTCCACCTATTTAAAGTTGTAATTCGCCCCTCCCTCCCAGTCTCCCTCATTCAACTCTGCTTTTTTTTTTAATAGCATCTATAACCTTGTAACATATTGTATGGTTTACTTTAAGAAAAAAATTGTGGCCGGGTGCGGTGGCTCACGCCTGTAATCCCAGCACTTTGGGAGGCTGAGGCGGATAGATCACGAGGTCAGGAGTTCAAGACCAGCCTGGCCAACATAGCGAAACCCCATCTCTACTAAAAATACAAAAATTAGCCGGGCATGGTGGCGGGTGCCTGTAATCCCAAGTACTCTGGAGACTGAGGCAGAGAATTGCTTGAACCCTGGAGGTGGAGGGTATAGTGAGCACTGCACTCCAGCCTGGGAGACAGAGCAAGACAAAGAAAGAAAGAAAGAAAGAGAGAGAGAGAGGAAGGAAGGAAGGAAGGAAGGAGGAAAAAATTATTATCTGTCTTTTACCACCTCCTACTTTCAGGGTAGAACATCAGCTCTATAAGGGATCGGTTCAGTTAAACAAATCTGATGTTTTTAATTCACTGATATTGCCCAAGTTTCTAGAATAGTGTCTGGCACATAGTATGTACTCAGCAAATGACATAGAAATGAACTTATTTAGCGTATGCTGTACTGATTGCCTATGGTGGGCAGGGCATTGTGCAATAAGAAAAAAAAGGTTAATCATGAGGCCTGTCTAAAGATGAAAGAGTCTCCTCTGGAAGAAGCGTACTTCCTGGTAAAGAGAAGTATTCACAACATACGAGCATGCCATAAAAAAGTATTGAAGGACTGAAAGGGAAGTTTAAAGAGGTTAAATTCTTTTCTAACCCTAAGAGTTTCTCATTTTGTAAGCAGATGTTTTTTCTTTCTTTTTTTTTTTTTTAAAAAAAAACAGAGTCTTGCTCTCTCGCCTAGGCTGGACTGCAGTGTCTTAATCATAGCTCACCATAGCCTCAAATTTCTGGGCTCAGCTGAGCCTTTGCCTCAGCCTCCCAAAGCACTGGGATCACAGCCACCATGCCAAGCCAGAATTTTCTTAAGAGGAGAAGTAGTCAGTATTTCCATGGAAATCAGAGCTTCTCCTTAAGGACCATTAATGCCAATATATGATGCTTGTCACCAGCCAAATTTTAACCAAAATTCTACCTAAATGTCAATGGGACTTTGCTTTTTCTTATTAAGAAACAGAATCTTCATAGGAGAAACCAGTGTTGGTCATTCTATTTAAACATTAATTTATGAGGAGGAAATTCTAGGTCTTTATTAGATATATACACAGCTTGCCATGTCCACAACCTCTGAAATGGAAGTCAGTCCAATCAAGGCTCCTGTTGAAAGAGTAGCTATCCCTTAGGCAGCCCCCTTTAAGACTAAGGGTGGGCACCTAACCCAGGTGCATCCAATCCATAGATGTGTGCTGTGAAAATTTTGGCCCCAAAAAGTACACTTCACCAGTAAGATTACATTTCAGGAATGTGAACACACACACACACACACACACACACACACACACACAACTATTAGGCAGAGCAAAAGCTGAAGTTTGTGACTTTATCTGAACTCTAGATTCTAAAAGCTGCACACTGGCTGTGGGCTCGTTAAATGTTCTACATTAGATTGTATTGTTTGAACCTTATGAGGTCAACATTGTTTGAACTACTTGCCAATATTTTAAAATTAGAAAACATCATGCAAAAATACAGATTTTTCAGCTTGCCTTGAAAAACCTAGGGGACCTGGCATCATTCTTGCTGCAGACCTGCACTCTGTAATTGGCTAGTTCTGCAGTGCTTTTTCTCCCTTTTAGGGAGAACATGCAGTTTCCAGTTTGCCACAATCCCAGCCACTCCCTGCTTCTCTTGTTACCAGCCTGATCGCCCATTTTCCTGCCACTCTGAATGCAGCTTGCAAGGGATGCGGACACATAGTTAGAAGGGGCCAGAGCTATGAGCAAGCAGAAATTATGCAATAGAATGGCATGGGTTCAAACCATTTTACAAAGAAAACCTTGCTTGGAACCACATAATTTGAACACTACTGAGATAAAGGAAGCAGTAGAAGACAATTAGACATCAAGACCAGGAGAAGCAGAGGCCCTCCCTGAGAGGCTGCCTTGTGATCAAAACCACCTTTCAGATTCTGTTCTTCCAGAGGTCTGTTGTTCTACTTTTGCTTTGTTCCCATGACAATGCCTGCCCACCCCATTCCCATTACTCATTTCTACCCTGCACAGAGCCTAATCAGACCAAGTTCAGGCAGGGTTAGGTGACTTGTTTGAAGTTATACACAGGCAAAAAAGGACAGGACAGAGATCTCTGTCCACTCTCTCTTCCTCTGATTAACTGCTTCCATCTCGAATAATAATGAAAATTACTCAATTTACGCATTATCGCATTTATTTATTCATTTTATTATTATTATTTTTTATTTTTTTGAGATGGAATCTCTCTCTGTCACCCAGGCTGGAGTGCAGTGGCACGATCTTGGCTCCCTGCAAATTCTGCCTCCTGGGTTCAAGTGACTGTCCTGCCTCAGCCTCCCAAGTAGCTGGGATTACAGGCGTGTGCCACCACACACAGCTAATTTCGGTTTTTTAGTAGAGACGGGATTTCACCATGTTGGCCAGGCTGGTCTCCAACCCTTGACCTCGGGTGATCCGCCCACCTCTGCCTCCCAAAGCGCTTGGATTACAGACCTAAACCACCATGCCCAGCCCACATTATCACATTTAATGCCTTAGGGGTCTGAGATACAATAGGTGTGAAACAAATGTCTGCCACGTTTAGGTGTTTGAAGTTTGATCTCCCTCCACAATAACCCTAGTGTCTCATACTATGATATAAAAGTATATAGTATATCATACTATGATATAAAAGTATTCCAATGAAGAAAAACATATATCCTCCCATAAGTTTTCTCCTTTTGTAGATGGAAAAAAGGAGAATCCAAGATCCTTTGTTAATGCCTAGCACAACTTGTGAGGAGCACAGGTAGATCTCCCAGCCGCGTGCAACATAAGAACACACAGTTTTTCAGGTCCTCAGAGCTCAGGTAATAAAATGAGTTAATGTAGTTACTCATGATAAATACCAATCTAGATATAAAACTTGCGTAAGCACTCAATATACCACCACAGCACTATACTATCCATAAAAATGGGACCATTTGAGAAATATGCTCAGCATCTGATCTAACACCAGGGTGTGAAATCAGTGACCTTTGGTACAGCATGGAGATTTAGCACACAAATGATAAAAGTTTGCCCTCCTTCTGCCTTCCTTGTAACTTCCACAGTAGAAAAATTGAGAACCCTGAAGTCTGCTTTTTGGGAGAATTTTGGATGACATAAGCAAAATAATTATTTTAGTCCCTTTCATCCTTCTCTTGTTAGCAATGGGGTATTTCCGGTATGTTGGGTTTTATCATCGTTTCTGTCTTTCGGTATTGGGGAGTGTCTGCCCTCCATTCTAAAGTGGCTCGTAGTGAATTAAATCTGACTGTCTTCTGAGAATAATTTGAATAAGCAAATCTTAACAGGGAAAAAAGAAATTTGGTGATCCTACTTGAATTTTTCTTGGATAATTTTCTTCTTGTTTTTTTGTTTTTTTGTTTTTTTTTGAAATGGAGTCTCCCACTGTTGCCCAGGCTGGAGTGCAGTGGCGTGATCTTGCCTCACTGCAACCTCCACCTCCGGGGTTCAAGTGATTCTCCTGCCTCAGCCTCCCAAGCAGCTGGGATTACAGGTGCCCGCCACCACACCCAGCTAATTTTTTGTATTTTTAGTAGAGATGGGGTTTCACCAGGTTGGCCAGACTGGTCTCAAACTCCTGACCTTGTGATTTGCCCGCGTTGGCCTCCCAAAGTGCTGGGATTACAGGCGTGAGCCACCTCGCCCGGCCTCTTGGATAACTTTCAAGGATTTCAGTTATTCCTTCCCACAATCCTAAGTCAGTCATTTGGTCAACAAATACTGGCTGGCCACTTATTGGTGTCAAGCACCAGTGATGTAATGGTGAACAAGAAAGACAAGGTTTCTAACACCAAAGAGCAGAAGACAAACATTACACATGGAAACAAATGCATAAAGGAGATCATCTCAAGTACTGATGTGTGCTATGAAGAGGACAAACTAGAGTGACTGGAAAAAAAGAAGAGAAATGCTTTACATAGGGTCATCAAGGATGATCTTCCATAGAAGATAACTTTGAAATCGAGACTTAAATGATGAAAAGAGGCATTTATGGAAACAGAAGAATGTTCCAAACAGAAGAAATGGTCAGTACAGAGGCCCTGAGTCAGGAAGAAGCATGGCAAGTTAGAAGGAGAAAGCAAGCCCCTATAGTTGAAGCATAGGAAACAGGTGGGGTGGGGGACAAGATGAAGTCCAAGCAACAGAGGAAGGTCATGGTAAGGTCCTGGTAAGGAGTTGGTCACAGTGGGAAGTCACCACTGCCATGATCAAACATGCTGCCATTGTATTGCCCAGTTCATTTCCTAGAAGGCCTTTTGCATCAATGGAAGACACTCCATTGCAAATAATCCCCTCTCTGCATCTTAAGACAGGATTGAACGGGAAACATTCCAAATAAATACCGAGTTGCAGGCTGGGCAGGGTGGTTCATGCCTGTAATCCCAGCATTTTGGGAGGCCAAGGCGGGTGGATCACCTGAGGTCAGGAGTTCAAGACCAGCCTGGCCAACATGGTGAAACCCCATCTCTACCAAAAATACAAAACAATTAGCCAGGCATGGTGGCAGGAGCCTGTAGTCCCAGCTACTCGGGAGGCTGAGGCAAGAGAATCGCTTGAACCTGGGAGGCAGAGGTGTGGTGAGCTGAGATCGCACCACTGCACTCCAGCCTGGGTGACAGAGTGAGGCTCCATCTCAAAAATAAATAAATAAATAAATTCCCAGAGTTATCCAAAACACAAGAGATTTTTGTCTTTCTTGGTGATCGTAGATGCCTTTGGGGGGCATCTGACCAGACCATACCGCCTTTTCCAGGAACCATCACATACCTCAGACTCTGCAGAATGGGGCAGTGGATTGTCCTAGACCTGTATCAGGTGACTGGTCCTGGGACTGGGCACCTGACACATGAGTAGATGAGATGTGCCAATCAAAGTGTCCTTTGGGATACAAACTAAGGGACCCACGTGCTATATAAGATAACTGATCTCCCAGCTTCATCCTCCCCTAGCAGAAGCTGGCTTCTGGTTTCCTCACAACACTCAGCCTCAGCCTCAGCATCACTCTCTGCACTGCAGTCATCAGGACCGGCCACCTTATGCCCTGCATCCTTGTCTCTGCCCATCAGTTCAAAGATCAGGGCCTAAGGTTCTCTTAATCACCCCAGATTATCATCACCACGTGCTTTTATCCATCCCAGTTTCCGACCTGTCTCCCAGCCCTTCCTCATTCCCAAACCTCCTTTTGTGCACCCTGAAACCCATAGTCCATCACCAGCAAAATCCCCTATACTTCGACTTCTTTTCTGAGCATTTCCTTTGCCTTTATGTACTAACTCAGTGGTTGTCAAACATTTTTATCTCACGACTCTCTTTAAAGTGATTGGGGACCCTAAGAGCTTTGATTTTCGTGGGTAGTGTCTATCAATACTTACTGTATTTGAAATTAAAAATTAAAATTAATGTATTCAGTTTAAAATAATAGTAAAACCATCACATATTTTATGGAAAATAACTATATTTTCCAAAACAAAACAGAACAAAAGTACTGGGAAGGATGGTATTGTTTTACATTTCTGAAAATCTCTTTAATGCCTGGCTTAATAGAAGACAGTTGGATTCTTCTACTGACTTCTGCATTCAATCTGTTGTTGCATTATCACACATTACGTAGACTCTGGAAAATTCCACTACAGACTTGTGAGAGAATGAGAGTGATAAGGTGAATAATATCTTAGTTTTCTATGAAAATAGTTTTGAGCTGTGGATCTCTGCCAGGTCTTAGAGATTCCCTAAGGGTCCCTGAACCACATTTTGAGAATCGCTGTTCAAAGTGAACTCTGCTTTTCTGCTGAGGCCCTAAAAATCCTCTCAAATGATGGTAGTTTCTCTCCCACACTCATGGCATGACTGGACTTTGAGGTAGAGTTATCGTTTTCCTTGTTTTTTTGTGCCACTTCCAGACCACAATCCCTCCCTAAAATCCCCATCAAGCCATTAGACTATTCTACTCGCTATCCCCTGCCCCTGTAGTGGTCATTACAGATTCCTGGGTTATCTCCCTCTTGCCTTGAAATTTTCAGACCTGGTTTATGATCACTCTCTTAGATGTTGCTCTTTTCATAATTCTCCATGATTTCAATACTCATAGAAATAATTTTTCCAATATCCCAGAAGCTCAGATCCTTGACCTCTGCCCTGATGACCTTGTTCTCCAATCTACGGCAGCCACTTACTCTCATGGTCAGCCTTGACGTTTTCATTTCCTATTTACACCCACTCCCACTCTCTTAACACCACCTCCCATCTTTCACGGTCATTCCCTCTAGTACTTTGGCTCCCACAAATCTTCAGCTCCCCTGAGATATACTATCTTAACCCACGGCTGGTCATCCTCAAGTCCTCACTTCCCTCCTCACCCAGATTAGATTCCCTTATTATATTAACTCCCTCACATACACCCTGGACTCTCTTACCCTTTTGTTTACCTCATACACTTCATTGTATTTACTTTGAGAGAGAGACGGCAACAGAGAGAGAGAGAGAAGTTCTCTGGTCCTGGCTCCCATGAAGCCTGGCTTGGGCTTGTTTCTATGAGACACTCCTTTTATTTGAGATAGTGGGGTCCAGGGTCCAGGTCAAGTTGTTCTTTGAAACCCAAATATCTTGACCAGAACAGTCATCCCTTCTAGTATAAGCCAAACCTTAGGTCAATCAATGTTTCCTTGTGGGGAAAAAGGCTAAGGTTTGGACTGAGACCTGGTAGTACCATTTTAGGACAGTTCCATTTGAAGGCAGTGAGAGTCTCAGTTGCAGACACTACCTGTTTCTCAGGGATTTCATGAGGCCTAAATGAGGTTTAGGAGAGCTGTGTGAAATACTTGGCACAATGCTTGGCACATTGTAATACATTTTTTAGTAACAAAGAAAAATAATTAGATACCATATTTGAAATAAGAGACCTTGTGTGTTATTGACCAACCATTATGTTTGTTTCCCCACATAAATAATCTCAATTCTTTTATGGCAAAGCCTAGTATTTTATTATATTCCCAATTTGGTGAACATATGTTTTAGCCTTTATTTACATTCTGATGTGTATTACCGCATGCTGTTGAATATAAATGAGACTTCAATAAGTGGTCTGAGAATATGGAAATACAGTCGTAATCTTAAAAATAAAAAATGACATTTACACCCTTCCCACTTCAGAAACAGATAAAATCAAGATAAGGAATATAATCACATGAATATAACATAAATAATGACATAAGACAGCAGTCTGCATTGGATATATAGAAAGGCGAATGGAATAAGCAAAAATTTGTGTATGCTTATTCATTCCTGTCTGTGGGAGAAGGGAGGAGAAGGGAAGGAAGGGAGGGCAAAGAAGGCGAGAAAGAAGGAGAGAGGAGTTTTAAACTCTACTGTGAAAGAATTCTGGCCAGGATAGTTTATCTAGGCTATTCAAGAGACCCAATCAAAAATTCCTCAAGGCAATCTCAGCCCCTTTCCTCAGAGTCAAAGCCTACTGTACAACCCTCTAACCACTAATTTAGCGTCCTAGGCACCATAATACAAGGTACATCCCACACAAAGTAAGCTTTGGGGGATTAACTCATGCTAACTACATTCCCCAGAGAGTGACGAATAAACTAAAATACTAATTAATCAGTAATTTGGTTTCTAGGACTTTCTACCTAAAATCACATTTTTAAATTATCTCTTTAGCAAAAGAGATGTCATTAATAGGAAATGTATTTGTTTTTCATTTTACTCAAAATCTTCCTTTGCCAAATAGAATTTACATTATACTCTAAGTATGGCATATGCCTCCCTCTTCCTCCCTTTTTGTCCTCTCTCTCTCTCTCTCTCACACACACACACACATATGGAATTGATAAAAACAAAAAAATTACAACTGACATTAATATTAATTGCAAAAAAATATGAATTGCAGATGTACCATGTGCTGACACTATGTGAGGTACTTTGCAAGCAGTGGCTCACTTACTCCCCAGACAACACCAGGAAAGAGGTGCTATTATTATCCCCATTTTATAGATGAAGAAGTTGAGATTAAAAGAAACAGCTTAGTCATTTCCCAAGGTCCCACAGCTTGACAGAGGTAGAAATAACTACAAATTATACAGTTTTATTTCCCAATGTAAGTTCTTCAGTCATCTTGACCTCCCAATTAAGGAAGAGGAAGTTGCAAAACTGTTTGGGGAAGATAAATATTCTCATCCAAACCACTCATTGCAGGGAGGTTTTCTGCTGGATGTGAGAAATTAGATTTCTGCAAGAGCAGAAAGTGAACAGAGGAAAGATGCCCTGTCCCCTAGCAGCACCTGTACCTAGCAGTGCTTGAATGTCTCACTCAGTCAAGGTGAGACACGCCAGCCAGGTGGATGGCTGCCCTTCACAAAGAACTCTCTTCTTTCTCCAGCGTTAACTGGTGGGCAGTTCTAGTCTGACAATAACACAGACTGGCCCATCACTCAACATCTGCTTCAATTCTTTTCCTAAATATAATACTTGTATTACCAGAGTTTTGGTGTTTCAGCCTGGCTTTCATTGATGAAGTCTGGCTTAGCTATCCTAGATGGGAATTTCTCAAACTGTTCCCCAAGAAGGGGAAGGGATAATACCATGAAATGTTGCTGGTGTTGCTGGAGAAACATTCCTTAGTCTAATAACTTTTGGAAAAATACTCCATGCAATACTGTAAAATGCAGTCGTATATTAAGAACTTGGAGATGTCTTCAGAAAAAAAATTCAATAGTTTAATTTCATTTCATGGAATACTATTAACAGCTTAAGGAAATAATATTCAGCAGGATATAATTGGGAAATGTGGTCCTAGACAAAAGAATTCCCTGTCAGTCAAACTTGCTTTGAAAGGACCCGAGACTGTATAAGACGAGGGGAGATCTTAATTGAGTCTACTCAGTAGACTCTGCTTTTGGCTTTTTAATTTCTTGGATGACTGGTCTGCTGATAGTCTCCCAAATTTACAGAGAAAAAAAAAAGCCCTGCTTCAGTTTCCACTGCAGAAACAAAGCAAGCAACCTTGAACAATCATTCCCGCTAAGTGCTTTATCATAAGAACCACCTACCTCCTTCACAGAAGGGATGATGAGACCTAACAGATATGATCTAAGGACGTTTGATAGGAAATCAGCATGAGCAGCCATTATTTACTGAGTTTACATTAAGTACCAGGCCCAGACTAAGCCCCCAGCAGATAATAACTCGTTTAATCCTTACAGCCTGCCTGTGATGTACGGATCACTGAACTGTCCATTGGGGAATATCTAGAACCTCACACAGTGCCTCCTCCACTGAGCAGCCACTCAATCAATGTTCACTAGAGGAAGAAAGAGAGAAAGGAACGGAGGGAGGGAGAAAGGAAACAAATTGAGGTTTAGAGATGTCAAATTGCCAGACGTCACACCTTTAACAAGCAGGAAAGTCAGGACTCAAACACGGGAGAGCTGAGCTCTTCCACACCTGGACAAACTGCCAAGCTTCCTGCGCACTAACACACAGCCAGCCTCTAGGAGCTGGCTTGAGGCCCTGGCTACACTTGCTCAGGACGTTAGCTTTGGGCAGCTTGTAGCTTGTATAATCAAAACTGCTGTGTTTATATGGCACTTTTTTTGAGTTTGTAATAATGCAATAGGTAAAATTTACTGAGCACTTACTAAGCTAAGCACCAGGCACTATTCTAAGAACTTTACAAAGCTCATTCTCCATGATCATCCTAAGAAATAGGTGCAATTATAACCTACCTTACAGATGAAGACACTGAAGAGCAGAGGGGTGAGGTGACTTAACCTCTAATTAAGTGGTGGAGTCAGGACTTGAACTGAGGCAATTTGATCCCCAAATTTCTGCATTTAACCTCTTTACTAAATTCATTCCCTCTATCTAATGACAGACCTCACGAGAGAAGGAAAGGACAAAGGCAAGTCCCCTTCACAGTTGGATAGTTAAATATGTGTATTAATTTAACCCCCAAAAATGTTTACTATGCATAGCTCTCAGCACAAGTGTCAACTCATTAATTCTCCTAAAACATGAAACAACACTATGAGCCCAGTGCAATTATTATTATTTCCATTTCACAGATGAGGAAACTGAAGCACAGAGAGGTAAGTAACTTGCCCAAAGTCACACAGCAAATGGCAGAGCTGAAATTCACACCTGGACATTCTGCCCCCACTAGTCTGTGGGTTTAACCACCACAGAGTGCAGCCTGACAAGAACATGCAGGTGCCTTATTTAAAAGTGAAATACCCTCCCAAGACCAGTGGCTAAAAATGGTCTCTAAGAGGAAGGCAGAGCCATCTGTAGACCTGGAAATTAAACAGGGCCATGGAGCTTGAATGACTTAATCACTGTTCAATTTAGATTTCCTGGTTGAAAGAGTTCCTGTTCGTCCTACTGGAAATTAACAGCCGATTGTTTCTTGGCATTCTTGTGGGAGGGGTGGGCCATTTTCCTCTGGCCCAGCTGTTTCTGGAAGAGTAAGTGCCTTGCCAGTGTCAGGCAGGTACAGAAAGACTGGTAGGTAAAGGGGACCAGATCCCTTTGTCAAGTGAGCTTAGCAGAAATCGGTCAACTCCTGCTTTTTCTGCTGGTCTAGGAGCTGGGGCCCTTCCTCCACTCCTTGCAGGAAACCTGCCCGGGGGTTGATTCATCTCTCAAAGGCGGGTCAGGAGGAAGGGGAAAAGAAAAGACAAGAGTCAGGTCATTTATTATCAGAAGGGGCAAAAGAGCTTCTAAGGAAGCGGTGAGGAGCTGTAACCACAGCATCTGCAGAAAAGGCATTGAGCTATTGACAGTGAATTCTGCTTAGTACAGTCAATCTGTCCCCAGCTAATCTGGAAAGAAAGATATGAGCTCCCAGAGGTCAAGGAGTGATGTCTGCCCTCACACTTCGAAAGCACTCCAGGAATATATTTTAAATAACTTGTTTCATGAATGTAAGTTAACAGCAAAGAATTGGGCTTACTTTTCTCCTGGTCCATAAATATTTGCCTCTCTTTCTGTCTCCTGGTATGATGCAAAGAATGGTGTGTGGAATCTTGACCACAGCCTCATTCCCGGCCACTCTTTCCCTCTCACTTCATCCTATGCCCAGGCACACTGAGATGCCTGTGGTCTGGGAAAGGCAGTAGTTATTGCACACAGGTCGAGGGTGCAGAGACAAACCAGGCTCAGGCCTGGTCCAGTGACATAGCCATGTGAACCTGGGTGCACGACTTAACGTCTCTGGGCCTGGAGAACCTTGTTCTCTTTCTCCCCCTTAGAAATACCCACTTCCCCTGCAGGAGCCAGGTCAAAGGGCTGCCCTGCTCCTCCATCCCAGGCAGGCTGCCCAAGCACTCAGCACACACACCACCCCCCAGCCCCCGCCCATGCAGCATTTGCCTCCTCTTGTTACAGTGATCAGTTTACCTGTCTGTCGCCACTCACAAATTATAAAATCAATGACAGCACATTATTTATCTTTGAATCCCCAATATCTAAGCAATACCTGGGCTATAACAGAGAATCCATAAGACCTTTTATGGAAGGAAGGAGGAAAAGTGGAAGTGAGGAAGGAAAGATGGGTGGAGAGAAGAAGGGAGGACAGACATAATTGATTATGCTTTCAAACAGAAACAGCAGGCATGGTGTGAGAAGTGCTAGAAAAACATTCTTTCCCCAATATGTCAATTCTGCTTGCCCAGTGTCTAAAACGTCCTTTTTTGGAGATTAGTTCCTGGGGTAAAGATACTGTCTCCGGTTCTCCTTGTCATTGTTTCCCACCAACCACCGCCCCCGTCCGCCCACCCCCACCCCGCCAAGGGTGATGTGTGAAACTGTCAATAGCCCAGCACCTTAGCATTCACTTGCAAGATAGATTTTCTAAAGACAAGTGGGGAAAAGGCACGTCAGCACTTTGGTGCTAAAAGTGGAGGAATAGGGTCCTCAAAAAGGGAAGGGAGGGATCCGTTTCAGTGAGTCAGAGTCATAAGAATGAGAGCATGCGATTCCCATACCCACCCTGCCCTGCCCTCCCATCAGAAGCATTCTCCCTTGCCTACATCACTCGGAGCAAGTTCTGTTTTCAGGACGGAGCCGGTGACCGGTTCGCCAATGGAAGGCAGGAGTCTCTGGTGACTGCCTGCTGCTTCCGTGCTGACAGAATGTCTTTTTTTTTTTTTTTTTTTTTGCCTTTTATGTACTCATTTGTTATTACTTCAGCACCCCCCGACTTTGAACTTGGTAAGGGAAAAGACTCTCTCTACTAGCATCCTCCAAACTGAAAGGACCCTCAGAGGTCACTTTATCCAACTCTGCCTCATGCTGGAATCGTCTGTAGCACCTCTCCCAAGCCCCTCGAGGGAAGGGAGGCTCGCGATCTCTCTTTAACAGCCATTCCATTTTAGAAAACCACAGGAGTTAGATATAACCTAGAACCTGCTGCTCTAAAACAAAGGAGAAAAACAAGTAAAAACAAGTGACTTGTGTTAGGTCACACTTAGGAAAATTCTGCAGAAGTCCAAGGGTAATGAAAAAGGTTGTCTCTTTACCTCATTTTTTTTCAGTAGACATTGATTTGCCCACATAAATGAACAAGTATAAGCAAACACACTATTGTTTGATCACATTCCCACAATGATTTCTTTCCTCTGGTAGAAACAGTAAATACCTAGAGATCAGTGACTCAAACTTTTTGAACTCAGTAACCCTTTAAAGTCTTAGAAATTATTATGAGCCTTAAAGTCTTTTGTTTTTATAAGTTATATCTGTTGATACTTAACATATTAGAAGCTAAAACTGAGAAAATCCTTGGTTATTTACTAATCGATTTAAAAATAATTTTAAAAGCCATTACAAATTAACATAAGTAATGTATTTTTATGAAAAATAGCTATATTTTCCAAAAGCAAAAGGTATATATAGCAAGAAAAGTGGCTTTGTTTTTTATTTCTGCAAATCTCTTGAATATCTGGCCTAAGAGATCTGGATTCTCATATCTGCTGTGCACTTAGTCTGTTGCAATACCAATGCCATGTCACCTCCGGAAAACTCCACTGTATACTTGTGTGAAAATCAGAGTAGAAAAGGCAAATAATATATTAATATTGTTAGTCTTGTTAAAATAGTTTTGAGCTCATGGACCTCCTAAAAGGATCTCAAGCAACTAAGATGAGTTACATAGGTGGGGACCAGTGCAAAGTGAAAGTGCTGTTTCTTGTCCAAAAGTTATAAAGCATTTCAAGACAGCCACAGCAGAACATTGAACTGAGCTCTGAGCATGGGGCCCTGCGTGACTTCACAGTTCCTGCAGGCAACTTCAGGGGTCTCTGACCACATGTCGAGAACTGCTGCTGTAGAGTTATACTTGCTTCTTGAATCAAATGAGTGGCTTAAGACAATTAGTGTACACCAGGGTGATATCAAGTTAGGAGTGTGTACGTGTATGTGTGTTTGAGCTGCTGGATCACCAGGTGTAAGTGTTCTTGAGTAATAACATATACCTAACAAGATAAAAGCATGACTTACACAGATTTTCCCCCTGGGTGTATATCATAAAACCTTATCCTCTTATTCAGCCTATTATTCCACACTGACCCTAAACACACACACACAGATGCATTTATGCATGCACACACATACGCCTTGAGCTGATGGCTTGCATGCATGTGGGTGTGTGTGTTACATGTGCGATGGGTTGCACATACCCCTTTGTGTTCCAAATGGCTGCACACCAGATAGTCAGATATTTGTCATGGTTTCCTGTTTTGGGTTTTTATTGGGTGACAGGCTTTGATCAGCAAAACTGATATCTCTCGTCCCCATTTTCCTGTTTGGTACCTTATACATAGTAGGCACTCTAAGCATTTGCTGAGTTATATTTTATAACTCTGGTGGTTAGAGAAAATTATGCTTATTAAATACTGTTAGCAACTGATGGTTAGCACATAGATATCCCATTTGATCCTCCTTCCTGAGAACTCAACACTTAGGGAGGTAACCATCCCACTAATAATAGGTAGACTTGTCCAAAGAAGAACAGTATGTCATTGTCATTCTACTAGATACAAGGTCGCAATATTTCATGATTCTCCCGAGATTCAGGCATGAATTTAGCTAATAAAGAATATAAGGTTTCTGTTTTGTGTGTCTGTGTCTGTGTGTGTGTGTGGGTGTGTGTGTATGTGTGTGTGTGTGTGTGTGTGTGACAGAGTCTCACTCTGTCGCCCAGGCTGGAGTGCAGTGGCATGATCTCGGCTCACTGCAACCTCTGCCTCCCAGGCTCAAGCAATTCTTATGTCTCAGACTTCCTGGTAGCTGGGACTACAGGCGCGCATCACCATGTCCAGCTGATTTTTGTATTTTTAGTAGAGATGGGGTTTTGCCCTGTTGTCCTTCAAACTCCTGACCTCAGGTGATCCACCCACCTCGGCCTCCCAAAGTGCTGGGATGACACGCGTGAGCCACTGCACTCGGCCAGGCTTCTGAAGTATTTAAAACAATGCCCTATAGTTTCTGTTATAGAACAGTCTGGATTTATCCCGTCTCTGTCTCTGTTGATCCACTCCTTTGGGACATACTATTAGTGTCTTCATGGCATCTGCTCTGGAATCGTCATGTCTGTATCTTATCTGTTATTTTCTACGTTTTAATGAAAGTGTTACACTAATTGCTGACATCTTTGCATCATTATTGATTGTCAGCATTTGATCACAAACATTTGTGTCTTCCTAAAGAACAAAACACCAGAATAAAACGATAATTAATATGTAAAAAAATTAAAATTAAAATTAATGCCCTAGACTCCAGTAACAAATTAATCCATTTCAAAGAATAGTATACACTTGTATAAATATAATGCGGACTCTATTACAATTCTGGTCAAATCACCTCTCTCTCCAACACCGAAGGAAGTGACTGTGGCCTCTCTCCCGCGCTAAGACAAAATCTTACAATAAGAGGATTAATCTTTCACCTAAAATGGCAGAACATCCTTCTATTCTCATTAGAAGTTAACACCGCTGGATCAACGTACAAAGGACCCCTGGATCTTTAGTTCAAATCTGCCACTTACAGATGAGGAAACTGAGGCTCAGCGACATGAAGTGACTTATTTGTCCAAAATCACACACAGGTATTTAATGGCAGCACTGGGACTCAAACGCAGTTCTCCTAACATTAGATAAAGGACCATCCAACCACAAGAATATGAGCCTGCAAGTCAGTGTGGGTCCAGGTTACTGAAAATCCAACCACTGATTACTAAAAATCCAAGCACTGATGTATCAGGGATTGTCAATAAGTAAAATGCAAAACATCTCCAAATCTAGCCAGGTGCCAAAGCCCTTAACCAGTGCCCTGAGCACTATCGCCTCCCAGATGTATGAAGTATCTTTCCTTCCTCTTCAGTATCTTCATCCTCTTCCCCTTTACCAGCCCTTTTTCTTACTTCCATTGTGTATTTATCACCTTGGGAAGAAGAAAAAACAAACCTCTACATGGCTGGCTACTCCTTGTAGTTGTAATTCTATTTCTTTCCTGACAGTTACTGCCAAATTCTTGGAAGTTATATACAGGCGTACCTTGGAGATATTGCAGGTTTGGTTCCAGACCATAGCAATAAAGTGAATAATAATATCACAATAAAGTGAGTCACACAAATGTTTGAGTTCCCTGGTGCATATAAAAGTTATGCTTATACTATACCGTAGTCTATTAAAAGTGCGTGCAATAGCATTGTGCCTAAAAAATGTACATACTTTAATTTAAAAATACTTTACGGCTAAAAAATGTTGATCATCTGAGGCTTCAGTGAGTAGTAATCTTTTTTGCTGGTGGAGGGTGTTGCCTCAATGTTGATGGCTTCTGACTGACTGGTCAGGGTGGTGGGTGCTGAAGGTTAGGGTGGCTGTGGCAATTTCTTAAAATAAGACAACAACGAAGTTAGCCTCATTGATTGATTCTTCCATTCACAAAAAACTCTTCCTTTCACAAGAGATAGCTGATAGCATTTTACCCTCAGTGGAATTTCTTTCAAAATTGGGGTCAGTCCTCTTAAACCCTGCCACTGCTTTATCAACTAAATTTATGTAATATTCTAAATCTTTGTTGTTATTTTGATAATGTTTACAGCATCTTCATCAGGAGGAGGTTCTATCTCAAGAAACCACTGTCACTCATTAGGGTTGAAATCAACTTCTTCTAAACACCTGTTAATGCTGAGGTTTCAACTTCCTCCCATGAATCACAAATGTTCTTAATGGCACTTGAAATGGTTAATCCTTTCCAGAAGATTTTCAACTGACTTTGTTCAGATCCATCAGAGGAGTCACTATCTATGACAGCTTTAGCCTTACAAAACGTATTTCTTAAATAATAAGACTTGAAAATCAAAATTACTCCTTGATCCCTGGGCTGCAGAATGGATGTTGTGTTAGCAGGCAGAAAACATTAATCTCCTTGTACATCTTTATCACAACTTCTGGGTGACTAGGTGCATTGTCAATGAGCAGTAATGTTTTTAAAGGCATCTTTTTCTTTTTTTCTGAATACTAGTCTCAACAGTGGGCTTAAAATGTTCTGTAAAACATGCTGTAAGCAGATGTGCTGTCATCTGGACTTCTTGTTTCCCTAACAGAGCACAGGCAGAGTATATTTAGCATAATTCTTAAGGGCCCTAGGATTTTGAAAAAGGTAAATGAGGACTGACTTCAACTTAAAGTCACTAGCTGCATTGGCTCCTAAGAAGAGAGTCAGCCTGTCCTTTGAAGATTTGGAAACAACCACTGACTTCTTACTAAAATGAAAGTCCTAGATAGCACCTTCTTCCAATGAAAGCTGTTTGCCTACATTGAAAATCTGTTTAGCCACCTTCATCAATGATCTTAGCTAGATCTTCCATATAACTTACTGCAGCTTATCCATCAGCCCATGCTGCTTCACCTTGCACTTTTATGTAATGGAGACAGGTTTCTTTCCTTAAACCTCATGAACCAACCTCCTGTAGCTTCCAACTTTTCTTCTGCAGCTTCCTCACCTTGCTCAGGCTTCATAGGATTAAAGAGAGCTAGGGCTTTGCTCTGAATTATGCCTTGGCGTAAGAGAATGTTGTGGCTGGTTTGATCATCCATCCAAACCACTAACATTTTCTCCATATCAATAATAAGGCTGTTTTGCTTCTTATTATTATTGAGTTCACTGGAGTAGCACTTTTAATTTCAAGAACTTTTCCTTTGCATTCAGAACTTGGCTGTTTGGCCCAGGAGGTCTAGCTTTTGGCCCATCTCAGCTTTCAACATGCCTTCCTCACTAAACTTAATCACTTCTAGATTTTGACTTAAAGTGAGAGACATGATCTTTCCTCCACTTGAACACTTAGAGGTCATTGTGGCATTATTAATTGGCTAATTTCAATAATATTGTGTCTCAGGAAATACCAAGGCCCCAGGAGAGGGAGAGTCAGGGGAACAACCAGTTAATGGAGCAATCAGAATGCATATAACATTTATGGATTAAGTGTGCCATCTTATCGGGTACAGTGTGTGGTGCCCCAAAACAATTACAATGGTAACAGCAAAGATCACTCATGATAGATCACCATAACTGATAAAATAATAATGAAAAAGTTGGAAATATTGTGAAAATTACCAAAATGTGACACAGAGACATAAAGTGAGCACACGCTGTTGGAAAAATGGGGCCAACTGACTTGGCCAGAGGGTTGCCACAACATTCAATCAGTAAAAAGCACAATATCTGTGAAGTGCAATAAAGCGAAGCAGAATAAAACAAGGTATGCCTGTAAACCCTGGAGGCTTCCCTTTTCTCACTTCCCTCAACTCCCTTGAGGCCTCACAGTCTGGCTGCCACCCCAGTACTTTACAGAAACCACCCACTCAGAGGCCAATGATCTGCTTGTTGCTAAATCAAATGGCTTTTACTTGGTCACAATTATCCTTGACGTCACTGATCATGCTTCCCTACTAGTGACAGCCATCATAATAATACAGAAGCTTTGATACTTAAAAATAGATCAGGTGTTGGCTGGGCATGGTGGCTCATGCCTGTAATTCCAGCATTTTAGGAGGCCGAGGCAGGCAGATCAATTGAGCTCAGGAGGTCGAGACCAGCCCAGGCAACATGGTGAAACCTAGACTCTACAAAAAATACAAAAATTAGCTGAGCATGGTGGCATGTGCCTGTAGTCCCAGCTACTTGAAGGGCTGAGGCTGGAGGATCATTTGAGCCTGGGAGGTCAAGGCTGCAGTGAGCTGTTCGTGCCACTGCATTTCATCTTGGGCAACAAAGTGAGACCCCGTCTCAAAAAGAAAAAAAAAAGCAAAGATCAGGTGTTAATAGGCTGTTTGTAAATTCAGTAGTTAAAAGCATGGGGCTGGGTGTGGTGGCTCACCCCTGTAATCCCAGCACTCTGGGAGGCCAAGGCGGGCAGATCACCTGAGATCAGGAGTTCGAGACCAGACTGGCCAACATGGTGAAACCCTATTTCTACTAAAACATTAAAAAAAATTTAAAAAAATAGCTGGGCATGGTGACACGCACCTATAATCCCAGCTACTTGGGAGGCTGAGGCTGGAGAATCACTTGAACCCAGGAGGCAGAGGTTGCAGTGAGCTGAGATTGCACCACTGTACTCCAGACTGGGTGACAGAGCAAGACTCTGTCTCAAAAAAAAAAAAAAAAAAAAAGCAAAGCAAAGCAGAGCATGGGCTCTGGGGTCAGACTACCTGGTTCAAATCTTGCTTGTACAATTCACTAACTGGGTCCCTTAAGCAAGTTGTGCCTCCACTTCTAAATCTATAAAATGGGCACGTAACACTAACTAGTTCACAGAGTCTTGGTGAAAGTGCAATATGCTTAGAACTGTCTGCCACATATTGCATTCTCAGTAAATGTGAGTTGTTGTTGATGCTATATTTGTAAATCCAAGGAGAACAAGAAGAGATTAAGTTTGCAATCTTCACTCACATTTCCACCAAATAGAAATGTTAGTTTAGGCTCTCCAGTTTATGTTTCTCTTTGCCACCGTAAAACATTGCTGTCTTGGACATCCTTCCTTAAAGTGGATCAATTCGTAAACCTGTTGAGGCAGATGAGACCTCCCTCTGCTGACGGTCTCTAGAAATATCTGAGAGGTATGGGCTCCATGACCCAATCACCTGAGATTCATTTTAATGAGGAACAGATTCTAATGAGTGAACTTAGCCACACGGAACACCTATGGCTTACAACAATCATCTCCAAGCAGCATTTTCTCCCAGCTACCCCTTTATGTTCTCCAACCTCTAGCCATCTCCTGAATTTGCATAAGGCATCTGAAATTGATGCTGAGCTCTAGCCACATATTCCAGATTGTTTCCAGTTTAGTCTTCACTTTTCCTTGCCCCTGGCTAATAACTGTCTTGTGTGTAAACTCAACATTTTTCACATACCATATGATTCCCTCTTTGTTCTGTACCATCATAATAATCATAATCACAAAGGAAGACGTTGCTTAAGTGCTCACCATGTGCCAAACTCATTTCTAAGTATTTAATATGTATCATCATCCCCATCATCCAATGCCTCACTTCAAAGGCACATGTAGCATTCTGCGTTTTCTCACTTTCTTTTCTTTTTTAAATAAATATAGAATGGTCCTATTGCAATACATTTTCTCACTTTCAATTTTAAAAAATGACCTCTACTTTCATTATGACTGCAGCACATTCCTCTCACTGCTTCTGTGCATATAGGAAATAACAGGCTTAGTAAACTTTATGATACCTCAAAACCCACCGCAGATGCAACCAACAAATTATTGATAAGGGACAGCCAGATGGCTAAAGCTAAAATAACTGCCCCAAAGACTTATTCCAATCTTTGGTGGCCGTTGATGTGCCTTTGCCTGGAGCACAACTTTGTTCCTAGCAATAAAATAGTATAAACTGAAAGATAACTAGAGCAGCTTCCATAGGTTTGTTGCATGTTTACCAGGTCCCAGTCTGTGCTCTCTCTGTGCTAAGAGCTTCACATGTATTATCTTATTTTTGTTTCGTCTTCAAAACAGTCAGGAAGTGACTACTGTTATGATTTCCATTCTACAGACAAGGAAACTGAGGTTAAAGAAGTAATTTGCCCAAGTAATAGTAAGCCAGAATTGAGACACAGGTGCTCCTGACAATGAAGTCTATGTCTCAGCCGCCCAATGCCTAGGTTGACTTCTGTCACGGTGTACTCTCCTGGCTTTCTAGCCACTTCTGACTATTGATTCTTTGTCTCCTCTGGCTTCTCTCCTTTTTCTCTTTCTCCATGGACTCTTGAAGTCCTAGAAATGGTCTCTCATTTTCACAGTCACTGAGCTTGATTATAAACCCTCTGGAGCAGGGGTCCCCAACCCCCAGGCAGCGGATCAGTACCAGTCTGTGGCCTGTTAGGAATGGGGCCACAGAGCAGGAGGTGAGTGGTGGGCAAGCAAGCATTACTAGCTGAGCTCCACCTCCTGTCAGATCAGCTGCAGCATTAAATTCTTATAGGAGCGCTAACCCTATTGTGAACTGCACATGTGAGGGATATAGGTTGTGTGCTCCTTATGAGAATCTAATGCCTGATGTTCTGAGGTGGAACAGTTTCATCCCAAAACCATCTCTCCCTAACCCTCCGTGGAAAAATTGTTTCCACAAAACTAGTCCCTGGTGCCAAAAAAGTTGGGGACTGCTGCTCTAGAATCCAACCCGTTCATTCCTGTCTCCCTAAAGACTATGACAGCACCTGGCAATAGTACATAAACAATATATTTTTGTTGAATGAGTGAATGAACAAATCACTTTTCTCAAGATTATTAGGAAAATAGTAATCATTTCATTCTAAATGAATGATAGGAGCTTTACCCTTTTCAATTTTCTGGTTTTCTTTGACTCATGTGATGCTGGAGCTCATCAATATAAGACATTGTTTCTCAAGCAGGGGCAATTTTGTCCCTCCACATCCACTCCTCTGGAGACACTTGGCAATGTGTGGAGATGTTTTTAAATGTCACCACTATAGATGTGCAGAGAAGGAGAAGATGCCAGTGGCATCTAGTGGCAAGGATGCTGCCGAACATATGACGTGCAAGACAGGGATGCTGCTAAACATCCTACAATGTGGGTGACAGTCACCCACAACAAAGAGCTATGTGAGTTTGAGGTTGCAGTGGGCTATGATTGTGCCACTGCTCTCCAGTCTGGGAGACAGAGCAAGACTCTGTCTGTAAGAACAAACAAACAAAACCAAATATTTTTACACCATCCTTCTCAGTCAAGTGGGCCAAGGGCTTCCTGTCACTTCCACGACAAGGCAGAAATCTATGTGACCCACAGGACTGTGCCCAATATGGCTGTCCACCTCTCCAGTTCATCTCACACCGTATTCCCTCTCTCTGTCCTCTCTGTCCAAAAGTCAATAGTGCTGAGGTTGAGAACACTGGTATCAGGGTTTGTTCTTCATAAAACTGGTATCCTGGTATCTGAGGAGGGCCAGGGATGTCTAAGCCCCACTGTTTAGCTGAGTGCCAAGTACTGTAACCTGGGATTAGCACTGCCCTCTGAGCTGAATAGAAGAAACAGGGGAAAATTGGGGATCCATACTGAGGATCCAGAGATCTAATTACTGGCCCTGAAGCCAGGTACCGACATGAGTTACTCCTGTAGGCAAGTTGTTTAACCTCCCTGGGCTCAACTTTTCATCTGTAAAGGGGAAAGGGGGAAGGAGTAAGGTGAGCCCTATCTAGATCTAAAACTCTCTAATTTCAAAGATAAATAGATGGGACTCAATTAACTAAAAAGCTTCTGCACAGCAAAAGAAACAATCAGCAGAGTAAACAGACAACCCACAGAGTGGGAGAAAATCTTCACAATCTAAACATCTGAAAAAGGGCTAATGTCCAGAATCTACAAGGAACTCAAACAAATTAGCAAGAAAAAACAAAAAACAAAAAACAAATAATCCCATCAAAAATGGGCTAAGAACATGGATAGACAATTCTCAAAAGAAGATATACAAATGGACAACAAACATATGAAAAAATGCTCAACATCACTAATGATCAGGGAAATGCAAATTGAAACCACAATACCATACCACCTTACTCCTGCAAGAATGGCCATAATCAAAAATATTAAAAAAATAGATGTTGGCGGGGATGCAGTCAAAAGGGAACAATTTTTTTACACTGCTAGTGGGAATGTAAACTAGTACAACCACTATGGAAAAAGGTGTGGAGATTCCTTAAAGAACTAAAAGTAGAACTACCATTTGATCTAATAATCCTGCTAGTGGGTTTCTACCCAGAGGAAAATAAGTCATTATACAAAAAAGATATTTGCACACGCATGTTTATAGCCACACAATTCGCAATGCAAAAATGTGGAACTAGTCCAAATGCCCATCGATCAACGAGTAGATAAAGAAATTGTGGTATATATAAAAATATATATATAAATATATATATATAAACATATATATATATATATATTTACCATGGAATACTACTCAGCCGTAAAAAGGGATGAAATAATGCCATTCACAGCAACCTGGATGGAACTGGAGACCATTATTCTAAATGAAGTAACTCAAGAATGGAAAACCAAACATCGTATGTTCTCACTCATAAGTGGGAGCTAAGCTATAAGGATGCAAAGGCATAAGAATGATACAGTGGACTTGGGGACTCGGGGGAAAGGGTGGGAGGGTGGTGAAGGATAAAAGACTATACACATTGGGTACAGTGTACACTGCTCGCGTGATGGGTGCACCAAAATCTCAGAAATCACCACTAAAGAACTTATTCATGTAACCAAACACGACCTGTTCCCCAAAAACCTATTGAAATTTTAAAAAAGAAAAAATAAATAAACAAAACTCTAGTTTTAACAAATTCTGAAACATGAACTTTTTTTAACTGGTTCTCTGTTTCATAACCAATCCCAAGTGAAGCTTTATCTTTATCTTTACCTTTAAGAACCTCTTGCCACTGTCCCTCTTATTCTTCACTCCCTCTTATTCTTCACTTCTCCACCACTTCCTCCTTCCCGGCACACACATGCATACACACACACTCACACATTCACACACACCCACACCCACACACACTCTCACATTCACAGACTCACACATCCACACACTCACCCATCCCACACACACACTCACTTATACCCCCCACACACACCCACCCCACACACACTCACACCCACCCACCCTCCCACACACACACCCACCCTCCCACACACCCACACACACAGTCACACACACGCTCACTCTCTTCCTGCATCCGGGCCCTCATTGTCACCACTTGGATTACAGCAAGAAACTCCTAATTGACCTCTTTTTCTCCAGGGTTAAACATTTTAACCTGGATTCCCAGCAGCCATATAGCCTAAGGTATGTTTCCCTCCTCCTTGTAGAAGAGCTTCTCATCCTCCCCAGAGAGGTGCTCGTGTTTCAGATTCCTTCTGCAAGGAAGCTTCTCTGAAGTCAGCAGAATTGCCTCTTTTTTGCTCCCATTCTAGTGCCAGGTTCCATTTTCCTCTTGTGATTTTTCACCACCCCTTCCCTGCAGCTAGGAGAGCAGTACTGGCCCTGGGTTACAGTGCTCAGCACTCGGCTAATTGGTAGGGCTTATAAATCCCAGGCCCATCTCAGCCAGCGGAGCATAGGTTTTAGGAAATAATAATAAATCTATACATCTGTGTGCTTACAATGTGTCGAAGCATCACCTAGGCCACAGAATGGGGAAGATGTGCCTCAAACACACTGTGGGAGGCTGGGGTAGGCTCATTGTTTCTGCCTGCCAAAGACGGGCACCACGGGATTCCAGAGAAAGAACAGAAGGCCCCTCGCCTTCCTTCCCATGAACAATCGACCAGAAGGAAGCAGGATACTTGGCCAGGACTTCCCTGCAGGAAACCTGGGTCCTACTCGGGCCTCCTGTTTCCCCTCCCTCACTGGCCCTGGTTCAGTTCCAGGTGAATGATCAGCCTGTTTGGTAAACAGATGCCAGAAAGAGGCAAGTACAAGCTCCTATGGAATTTTTTTTTAACTTTAATTTAGTTGCTTTTAGAAACAACAGTTTTTGAAATCTTCAATTTTTCTTTCTTTTTTTTTTTTTTTTTGGCAGAGTCTTGCTGTCGCCCAGGCTGGAGTGCAGTGGTGCGATCTCAGCCCACTGCAACCTCTGCCTCGCGGGTTCAAGCTATTCTCCCGCCTCAACCTCCCAAGTGCTGGGATTACAGGTGCCCGCCACCATGCCCGGCTAATTTTTGTATTTTTAGTAGAGATCAGGTTTCACCACGTTGGCCACACTGGTCTTGAACTCCCGGCCTCAAGTGATTCGCTCACCTTCGTCTCCCAAAGTGATGGGATTACAGGTGTGAGCTACCACACCCAGCCAAAATCTTCAATTTTTCAGTGAGGGATGCTAAGGACATTTTACATCAAATGTACCCTGAACATACTGTGTGCCTGATACCCCGCTTGGCCCTGAGAGAATAGGAAAGAACAAATCTTTTACTATACGTGAGTGGTCACGGGCTAGCTAACTAATTTTCTGAACTCCACTGCTCATCAGTAAAGTAGAGACATTGGTAGCGGAGTTATAGGGGTGTTGTGATGTCATTCAATATTGATTATCTATGAAGACATCTGGCACCATTTCTGACACACAGCAATCTGCTTGAACTTGGCATCAATTATTCATTCTAAAATAATTTTTTAAAAGAGCTATTAATATGAAAATATGTAAGACAAAGACCCAACTCTCTCAGATCTTACTTACAGTTATGGTTATGACACAGCCATGTGAGATTATTAATTTATGATGCAAATCAATACAGCATAGAATTACCAGCCCAAATGGGCAAGGCAGACAGAGGTGCCCGGAAGTTCCAGGAAGGAGATAAACACATGGTCGGAAGAGGCAGGGACTTGGTTAGTTAAAGCAGGAGTGGGATTCGGATGCACAGAAAGGTGAGGCAAGGAACTCGGGCTTTAGGCATTGTGTCACCTTCGATTTACATCCTTCATTTCTCTCTCCAAGGATATATCCATGGAGTCTTTCATACCTCATCTGCCTTATTAAATAGGAACAATAGATACTGTGAAGGCTGTTTTACAGATGAAAACAACCAAGGCCCAGAGAAAGCCATGCAGCCAAGCTATCACCTTGGTTTTGGCTAAGAAGAGTATGGGGTGAAATGTTGTGAAGTTAAGGGGACCGGCATGTCAAACACAGCTACAGGAGCAAACTAGAAGACTACTCCGGCAGCTGTTAGAGTAACGACCACAATAATAAGAACCAAGCCAACAACAAACTGTTAACATGTACTGAGCACTTACTGATTGTGCCAGACACACTGGAAAATGCTAAATGTGCATTGATTCATTTGATTCTCATAATGGCCCCATGAAATAAGTATCATTATCATAATCTTATTATGGCTCTTTTACAGAGGAAAAATGGAGGCTTGGAGAGATTCAGAAACTTTTCCAGGGTTGCAAAACCAGGTCTATCTATCCCAAAGTTCAGGCCCTGAACCACCATAGGAACTTTTTTCCCCCTCCCCAAGCTCCTGAATCTTGCAGAGACCAGGTCCTCCTGAAATATTTTAGAAGGAGGCTATGTAAGGATCTCGCCCTTACGTGCTGGCTGGACCATCATCTGCTTGACAAGAAGTGGATGTCAGTGGTTCAGGGCACAGCCTGGAGCATGGGTAACAGTTCCTTTCTCCTCTCTAGGATGTGAGGGCAGCTTTTATTTCTTCCATGCTTGCCCTCTCTTCTTCAGGCTCAGCAAGCTCCACTCCTCTTGACAGCACTTCCACACTCTTCACCTTCCCAGTCTCTGTCTTCAGCAAACATCTAGTTTGTCCATGTCTGCCTTACAACTCAGCACCCCAAAATTAAAAGAAAGTCCTAGATATGGTTTGACTGTTGCAAAAAACACTGGGACTGTCCCCTCTATTAATCAGAAAATTATACTTTCATTACCACCATCTCAAACTAGGTTAGGCTTTTAGCAACTGATGGTTTCTTGAAGCTTGTGGTCAATCAAAATCCCCTTAAATCAAGTCAAAACTGTCCCATTCCACAGGCAAAGTCATTTCTATACATCTGGGAATTCCCACTGCATATGTATTTCATTTTAGGAACGTGAAAAAGAAATTATGAAACAATACATGTGTTTCATTTCAAATCAAAGAAAACAGAAATGAATAAAGAAAAAACGAATAATCACCCTACTGCCAATCCCACCCTTTTTCTCCCCAAGGTAACCAGTATTAATAGTTTGGAGCCTATTCTTATAAAACACATACACAATATTCAAAGTTTCTTTTCAAAGATATTATACACTATGCAAAGTATCTGCAAACCATGACTGGTAGACAAAATCTGATCCACTGCTTGCTTTTGTAAATAAAGTTTTATTGGAACACAGCCATGCCTATTCTTTTGTGTATTGTCTATAGCTGTTTTTGCACTACAATTGCCAAGCTGAGTAGTTGTAGCAAAAACTGTATGGCCCACAAAGCCTACAATATTTACTATTTGGCTCTTTACAAAAAGCTGTTTGCCTATTCCCATCCTATGTACTATACTAGCTTGGTTTTTCATTTAAGAAAACATTGTGGTCTCCTTTTAGGTCACTGCCTATGGAGCTAATATTCTTTTAAAAGCTATCTAGTATTTCATAATATGAATGCTCCACAGTTTCTTCTATTATTTCACTATTGCTAGACACTGAAATTGTTTTCAGGTTTCTGCCACTATGGACAATGCTGTAATAAACACCTATTTCTTTTTTTTTTCTTTGAGATGGAGTCTCACTCTGTGGCCCAGGCTGAAGTGCAGTGGCGCAATCTCGGCTCACTACAAGCTCCGCCTCCCGGGTTCACGCCATTCTCCTGCCTCAACCTCCTGAGTAGCTGGGACTACCGACTCCCGCCACCACGCCCGGCTAATTTTTTGTATTTTTAGTAGAGCCGGGGTTTCACCATGTTAGCCAGGATGGTCTCGATCTCCTGACCTCGTGATCCACCCGCCTCGGCCTCCCAAAGTGCTGGGATTACAGGCATGAGCCACTGCGCCCGGCCTAAACACTTATTTCTTAAATCCTTCAGAAGGCTGGGCCGGTGGCTCATACTGTAATGCCAGCACTTTAGGAGACTGAGGCTGGAGGATCGCTTGAACACAGGAGTTTGAGATCAGCCTGGGTTCAAATAATAAGGCCCTATCTCTACAAAAATATTAAAAAATAAATCCTTCAAAAGATGGATTTATTTTTTGAAATAAATCGCAAGATGATAAGGCCCCATCTCTACAAAAAAATTAAAAAATAAATCCTTCAAAAGAAACTGAGTATAATGAAGAGAGCCAAGGGGCTCTCAAGAGAGATACAGCCCTAATCTCAAACGTGACGCTCTCACTGTGTCAATAAGCCTCTTCAAGCAGCAGTTATAGCCAGCCCTGGGTGTTGCCACGCTCCCGTGAAAGGAATTATACTTTTAGGAAACAGAATATGTCTCCAAGTGAAAATCTTGTCCTGATAGACTCACCTAGACGCTTCCCAGCTTTCTGCCAAAGCACAGAGCTTTTCCCGGAGCATCTGCTGTTACCTGACCTACCCACACCTCCCACTAAACCCTCCATTACAACCATTAGGCTGGGGCACCTACCACTGCATCCAGACAGGGCTTTCTGCCACTGCCAGGGCAAGAGGCACCTTGGAACAGGGGAGGAGGAGTTAGGCTCAGGAGAGAAGATACCTTTGATCCTAGAGATGGAGGGAATATACACACAGGTCACTTGTTTCTAATCTTTTGGGGATCACAGACTCCTGAAAGCTATAGACCTTGTCTCACCAAAAACTATGTCTGTTTCTTTTTCTGCATGAATTCTTCATAAATTCAGGGCATGCACAGAATTCCTGAAAATGCTATCCACGGGGCACAATCCCTAGGTTAACAACCCCAGCTCCAGGTACACTGCAATCATGTTCCCTACGGCGGGTTACACACTGCAATCATGTTCCCTATGGCGGGTTACCCGCCCCTTATCAGGAGTTTAAGACACAGCATATTTCTCTGTGATTCATTAACACTTCCCTTCCTCCCATCATCGACCTTGTGCCTGCTGTTCCAAAGGACTTCCTTGGGCTGGCAGTCACGTGCCCCCTTCTTCCTCTACCTATCCTGTTTGGGAAGATAAACTGACTTCCTAGCCCTCAAACCACCTCTCACCGGGTGCAGAACACAACGATCAGTCCCACGGGCCAACACCGTCCTTCCTGCCGCTGCTCTCACCCTGACCTCCCTTCCTAGCCTCCAGTCAAGCCCAAGCTGGAAAGACCCTTTTCTCTCTAGCCCTTTGCCATCTGGAAAAGTCTTCTGGAACATTCCTGAAAGCTGTAAATCTTTGTGAAGTAGTTTTTCCTTTCTGGCCCCTGCCTGAAAATTTGATGACTTTGTTGTTGCTAAATTTTAACAAATCAAGCTTGGCAAAAATGCTTCAAAAATGCCAAATTCAATAGTCAAGGAGGAGCTCCGTGGGTATTTGTGCTGCCCCTTCCTTACTGGTCAGAAAAGTAGCACTAAATAAACCTGATGGCTGGTCAGTTCATTCTCAGTCAGAATCCTCATGGTTTTCATTTATCTTGATTTTTTAATCTCAGTCTTGAAAAGTAATGCTCATTTTTTGTTATTTACAAAAACAGAGTGCATTTTTTGCATTCTAATGCCTCATAATGTCCATTAAACTGTTCTTGCCCTTTGACCCAGTAATACCCTTTCCAGAAATCTGCCCTGATAAAATACTAAGAAATGTAAACAAAAATCACCTTCAGAGATGGCCATTTTGTTGTTATTGACAATAGCAAAAGTACAAATGAAGTTAAATGTCCAAAACAGGTGGTACAATATAGCCATAGAATGGAACATTATGTTTGCCTTAAAAATGATGTCAATAACTTTTAATAATATCAAGAAATATTTATAACATGTTAAGGAAGCAAAACACAAAACTGTAAATACAGTGCAATCTCAACTAAATGTGCATGGAAATAGGTCTGGAAGTAATACACCAAGACTTAACATGATTTTCTGTGAGTAGTGGAATTAGACTATTCCATACATTTATATATTTTCTGATTTTTCTATGAGCATGCGATTTTTTTTTTTTTGAGACAGAGTTTTGCTCTTGTTGCCCAGGCTGGAGTGTGCAGTGGCACAATCTTGGCTCACTGCAACCTCTGCCTCCCAGGTTCAAGTGATTCTCCTACCTCAGCCTCCTGAGTAGCTGGGATAACAGGCACATGCCACCACACCTGGCTAATTTTTGTATTTTTAGTAGAGACGGGATTTCTCCATGTTGGCCAGGCTGGTCCCGAACTCCTGACTTCAGGTGATCCACCCGCCTCGGCCTCCCAAAGTGCTCGAATTACAGGTGTGAGCCACCGCACCCCACCAAGCATGTGATATTTTTAAAATAAAAACAACATAAGACTTATTTCTACATAGTAAAAAGAGCATGGGCTTTAGAATCAAATGCCCTAGATCTATATTCTGACTGTGTCCTTGGATAGGTGACTTAAGCTTTCCAGACCTGTTTCCTCAACAGTAAGTGGAGGTAATAATAGTATTTACATCACGGCGTCATTGCGAGAATCACATACCTTATGTACGTACACTTAGTTTCTTTTTGGTAAGTGATGGAAACCACTATAAAGGCTGATGGGTGAAGGTTAGCTGCTCTTCTACCACCTGAGAGCAAATCTCAGACCAAATCTTCCACACTACCAACATCTGCTTAACTTTTAGAGTGAGCAGAAATAATGTGGTTCCTACAGCCTTTACTGCGTGCTCAGTGAAGTCTTTGTTCACTGTCTTTTTAGTTGTTCAGACCAACCTCCACCTTGCACGAAAGGGTCCCCAAGGTAAGTGAAACCATATTTCAGAGGCAAGTTTGTGAGACCCTTACAGACAGCCTCAGGCAACAAAGAAATCCTCTAAGTAGCTAGATAGAGGAACTTACAAAGGTCAAGGTGTCTTATATAATTTTCACACAGGGTAGACACTAACAATACTTTTTGGCTAATCTGCAAATCTTGCATATCACTCACTGAGAGTACATGTACTCCCTTACAGATATTGAACTAGAATTTGTCTCTCTTTTCTGTTTTTTTAACATTTGAAACAATTCTGAATGCATTTCTGATCAACATGGAATTCTGATACAAATCACACAAGCCAGTCACATCTTGGTCCTGAAGGAATCATTCTGGGGTCTTTGCCCAGCTGCCTTTGAGATCGTCAGCCCTTCATGCTAAATTGTGAATCTCCATAAGCTGCCAATCACTTTAAGAATCCCTTTTGCAAAACCATGATCTCCCTCGAAACATCAAATTGTTCTTGCCTTTCAATTTAACAATTCACTTATTGAAGTCTGTTCTAAAGCAGTTCTATCCAGTGCCCAGCACGCAGTCCCTGGTGCATCGCCAGTATTTTTTTAAATACCTGCAGGTTTTTAAGGAGAGACTATGAGAAAAAAACAATGTGCCAAAGTGACACATGAATTAATTTTTTCCCATTTCTTTCTGAAGTGCGGCTATGTTTAAAGGGAGAAGAAGACTGGATTGTAAAGGGTCTCTGGTCAGAACACTGAGAGGAAAGAGTCAGCCCTGACCCTGAAGTTCCTAGGACCAGAAAGCGTGCCCCATCCCACCCGATTCCAAGTCTCGCTGAACCTCAAGGGATCCTAGAAGGAGGCCTGCTTTGGTATTCTGAGAGTTCTCCATTCAGGGTGGTTTTATCAGAGAAATTGAACCAGAAAGTACTCTGCTCAGATAACAGGATTAATTAATATTCTTCTCATTCTTCAAACAACTGATCAGTGTGGAATACCACCCATGTCTTACTGGAGGTAGACCTGGCACACGTAGAGCTGCCTGAGACTCTCCTGGGATTTCTCGAAGTCATTTCCTTCTCCTGAACCCTAGGCTTCCCTAGGGATAATGTATAATAATAACACTCCCCTTTGTTCTTATGGGGCATATTTCCGCCCCCCCCTCCCCCCCCCCCCGTCTGCCCTATTGATCTCCAGCTTTATATTTCCAGGTTAGTGTTGATAGACCAAAGCCAGCCTACATAATAAAGATAATGGTGATAATAATACGGTTTATAGAAACTTCTCTACAGACTGGTACTAGGCTAAGCACTTGGTGTTCACCAATTCACCCTTAGTTGAGCCTTCATGGAGTGCGGAGTGGGACATGGGGAGTGCCTCAGCTCCCTCTGCCGACCAACCTTGAGTCTGCTGTATCCTCCCAAAAAGATCTGCCTCCATCAAGACGTTCAGAAACAATGGCTATTTTGCTGAAGACATTATGCAGAGACGGGCTTGTAGATGGAATCACAGTGTGGACCGAACAGTAGGTACTTTGAAACATTTCCATTAGCTGTCCAATGTCCACCCAACATTTCTTTCCGCTTCCAGTTGTCTCTTCGTTTCCCCTGTTCTCTTCCCCACCTTTGCCTCTTTAATTCCCTTGGATATTCCAGAGCCATTAAGCACTGGCTCTCACCTTGCAAAGCCCACCTGGCATCTCAGCTTCTGGAAAACCAGGTAAACACCACAGAGCCCAACGACTTGACCTCAAGCTCTTATCTTGTGGGGAGGGGGTTCTTAGCAAATTCTAGCCACTATTATTATCTGATATAACCCTTACAACATTTATGAGAGGCAACAGCTCTGTACTGTTATTGTTCCCATTTTGCGCAGCAAGAAACAAGCTCAGAGGTTAACTTGCCCATGGTCACTTGGCCAGATTCAGAATTGGGAGCTCCAGAGCTGTGGTCTTAATGGCTCTGCTTACTGTGACGGCATGTCCCATTGAGCTCCAGATAGTTCCAATTGAAGCCTGTGTTCTTCACTCTCAAAGCACTCTGGTCTGGAATCCTATGATCATCTTAACTATGTATGCTAGAGGCTTGTCCATTGTTACATCCACAGCACCTGGCATATCGAAGTACCCAGTGAGTATCTTCAGCTCTCAGGTTGGTCTTTGGACAGCCGTCACCCCCCTGAACCACCCATATTCCCTTTGCCTCTGAATTATAGAAGCTTTCAAATGAAATTCTGACTTGAGCCAAGCATATAGAGGGCTCACTTTCCCATGGCTGCCAGGCAAGTAACCCTGCCCCCAAATTAATCTCTCTCTGTGTGACAGGCTCCATTTATCATGTTGTGGACTCTGCAGCACAGGGAGGCTCAGGAAGCCTGGGCGACCACCGTGGACATTGGCATAAAGGCCAGTATGCTTACTTAGTCCAGCACCACGTTTCATATCTGCCTCTCCATCTGCCTGCCTTTCCCGGAAAGAATCTGGGACGGAGATGGATTACATTTGTTTATGGGCTTATGTTTCAAATGAGAGTTGGACGGAGGCTTAATAGAATTAATTAATTCCCTCTGTTCCATGAGAGATAGAAGAAAGCTCTCTCTACCACAGCTGGCTCTGAGATGGCCCCAGAGACACTGCTAGGTGTTCAGCTGGGATCCTTTCATTGCCCCCATCTCTAGTACAAGTTCAACTTTGTTTAGAGCAATAAAGAAAAACAGTCTTTCCCTGCTTGCATGTTATTTGTATAGGAAATCAGCTCTGGGGTTTTTGTAGTTTTGATGTGTCAGCTTCAGGCAGCACGGGGGGCAGGGGCAGTTTCCTCCCTGCTTCTCTCTCCTTTTAGAGCAGAGACACAAATTCCATTCTCTGTATTGAGAGGTAACAGTGCAGAGCTTCAAAGCAAAGACTCTGAAGCCAGAATGCCAGGGTGTGAGTCCCAGCCATTTCACTACTAGTGTGGCCCCAGTTCCCTCATCTGCAAAGTGGTGCCAGTGTAACAGTACCTCTTCCCAAATTGGCTGCAGTGATAAAAAGTAAAGCACTTCGAACAGTGTCTGACACATAGTGTTATATGCATGCGCACTCCGTATCATTATTATCAGTTATTATTTGTGACAAGCTAGAAAGGAAAATGAATATGGCTATAAGGGCCCAAGTCATAGGGAGGAGGGACTGTGCCATCTTAGACAGCACATGCCCCATCTGCACTTGGCAGCCTGAGCCCATGGGCATACAGACCCAGTGTTTCCAAAATAGGCCAGTTTTTCAAGAGAAACTAAAAATCCAGACTTTGTGTGACATCTAATTTGCAAATGCTGACAATAAATTTAGAAACATTATTAAATACTGGGCTGGACAGAACAAAACCACACAGATTGGTGAGCCCAGTCCAGCAGCGGGGCTCCAGACTGCAGCCTTTGCTCAGTCACTCCTTCCCGTCACTGCAGAATGGATGAGATCAAAGCCGTACACAGAAACACAGCTGTGCACTGGATGGCAGCAACTGTGCAGTAAGGACGCAAGGAGGGAGAGACCAGAGGTTGAGAGCTCAGAGAAGAAGTTGGGTGCAGTTATTTAGGCAAAACACAGAAAGAGGTGAATTGTTTTTATCAAGTCCAAAGTAGGATTTGATAACCAAAAGGGAAGGGAGGGACAGAGGGCTGGCAGCTGAGACTCGGATGGGGAGTGGTAGGTTGGCAGTGCCCAGGCTGGGGCAAGGCCATCCCAGCCCAAGAAACCTTCCTAATGGGGTGGGGTAGCTGGCATTGTCCACATTGTGGATGGATATTTTAAAGAAAGGCAGTAAATCTTTAAATTATGAGACCACCATTGTTTTCCAGTCACCTTCTTACCATAGTGACTAAGAGCCTAGGCTCAGGAATCAAGCTGCCTGGATTAAATCCTGGCTCCACCCCTTACCAGCTGTGTGAGTCTGGGCAAGTAACTTAACCTCTCTGTGCCTCATTTTTATCTGTAAAAATTAATGGTGTGTACATCCTAGATGTCAAAAGAAAGAAATGAAATGATATACATGAAAGACCAGCATAGTGCCTAGCACATAGAAGTTAATAAATATTATTGTGAATAAGTTATAATAATTTAAATAAGTGTCAGCTTTTATTCCTCAATAAACCAACAGGGATTTACAAAGTACTTAATATATACAAGTTTTAAAACCAGATTCCAAGGCCAGGCATGGTGGCTCACACCTGTAATCCCAGCACTTTGGGAGGCCAAGGTGAGTGGATCGTCTGAGGTCAGAAGTTTCAGACCAGCCTGGCCAACATGGCAAAACCATGTCTCTACTAAAAATACAAAAATTAGTTGGGTGTGGTGGCCGGCGCCTGTAATCCCACCTACTCAGGAGGCTGAGGTGGGAGAATTGCCTGAGCCGGGAGGTGGAGTGTATTAGTCCATTTTTACACTGCTGATAAAGGCATACCTGAGACTGGGCAATTTACCAAAGAAAGAGGTTTAATTGGACTTACAGTTCCACATGGTTGAGGAAGGTCTCACAATCATGATAGAGGGCAGAAGGTACTTCTTACATGGTGGTGGCAAGAGAGAATGAGGAGGAAGCAAAAGTGGAAACCCCTGACAAACCCATCAGATCTCATGAGACTTATTCACTATCACGAGAATAGCACGGGAAAGACGGGCCCCCGTGATTCAATTACCTCCCATTAGGTCCCTCCCACAGCACGTGGGAATTCTGGGAGATACAATTCAAGTAGAGGTCTGGGTGGGGCACAGCCAAACCATATCACGGAGGTCGCAGTGAGCCAAGATCACGCCACTGCACTCCAGCCTGGGCAACAGAGTGAGACTTTGTCTCAAAAAAACCAGATTTCATAGGCAATATGAGGATTTTGAGGAGTGGTCCAACAACTTATTCCGTACAAAATTCCCAACACAGAGCACAATGTCACATGTGAACTATGAGGCCAATAAATATTCCCTGCATAAGGGGATCCTGCCGTCAGGGAATCTAGAATGAGGGGTTGAAGTGAGGGGTAAGACCTAAGTGTGTAAAAAATTAACAATGAAAGATTTTAGCTTTTCAACTAATCCAAAGAAGAGAAATCCAAGGCAGAAGAGAGTGATTATCTGAAGAAATCTCATGGTCATTTCTAGAAGAGTGCCACATCAGAAGTCATTTCAGATTCCAGCAATTACGGGAAAGAATCATGGAAACAAAATTACAGCTTGGATGTCAAGCAAGAAAGCATTTCAAGAGGGGTGAATGAATGGAGAGAAAGTGACAAAATACAAGGCGTGTTTTAGAGACTGTGAACAAAGGAGCTCAATGGGGATAGAGTATTAAGAACTGCAAGTAAGTAAAGGAAACCCGAAAAGCTGGGTTGATACTTGATTGAGAAAGGCCTTCAATGCCAGGCTATGGTAGATACTACTAGATGTCTCCCCTTCTTCCTTTTTAACAAGACATCTAATTTATTTTCCTAGCATAGACTGTATTTATCAGCCTTACTGGTAGCTGGGTATGGCCATGTGACAAAGTTCTAAAGAATAAGACTTAAAGGAAAGTCCTATGCACAAATTCTGGAATGTGAACATAATGGCTGAAACTTTGGCACCATCTTAGATCATGAGGCAGAATGTTAAAGATGATGAAAGGAAAAGAAAGGGACCAACCTCCCTGATGAATATATCAGCCTGGGACATCTGACCTCTGAACTGTTTCGCATTAAAGAAACTTCTTTGTGATATAAGCCATTATTATTTTGGATCTTAACCTGTGCCTGAAATTATTCATAACTGATGAGCAAGCCAAAGACTTCACAATTTCGTCCTGGAGCAGCAGGCAACCATTGGAAGTTTAGGAGCAGGCAGGTTGTAAGATGAATATGTGGTGTGGAGGATACCATGCGGAACAATATGGCAGCAACTGTGCAGCAAGGACGCAAGGAGGCTAAGAGCTCAGAGAGGAAGTTGAGTGCAGCCATTTAGGCAAGAAGAATAAATGGGCGTGTGCTGAAACCTGTTTGGAGGTAAAACCATTCTGAGAATTGGGATTTTAAAAAGTCATAAATACACAAGAGAATTTTCTTAGTCCATTTGGAATGCTGTAACAGAATGCCCTAGGCTGAGTAATTTACAAAGAGCATACATTTATTGCTCACAGTTCTGGAGCCTGGGAAGTTGAAGATCAAGATGCTAGAGGGCTAGATGGTGAAGTCTTGCTCACTGCTTCATAGATGGCACCTTTTGCTGAGTCCTCACGTGGCAGAAGAGGGGAGAAGCCGGAAGGGGCAAGTAGACTTCTCTAAGCCCTTTTGTAGGAGCACTAATCCCATTCAGGAGGATGGAGTCCTCATGGCCTAATCACCTCTGAAAGACCCTCCTTCTTAATACTATTGCATTGGGGGTTATTAATTTTGGGGGGATGACCCATGGGGGAATGACCCATGACCCAGCGACCGTGGCAAATACAATGCATTTTGAAAATGTTGAAAAGGTTGTTGCTTTTTCGCAACAACCTTTATGGCCTAACTCCTCTATGCCTTGGTTTCTTCTTCATCTATATGATAATGGAGATAATAATTTACATGCCAGGATAACTGTAAAGACATTTATTTATTTATATATGTTTGTAGTATACCTGTAATGTGCCCCCACACAGTGCTAGATGCTCAGGATACAGAGGTCGACAAAACTCTTAAGAAACAGAGGTACCCATCTATGAGGGACAAAGACAATAAGTAAATAATGATATGAGATAATTTCTTCAGTGACAATTGCTATGCAGTTTAGAAAACTATGGTACATAGGTGTATTACAGGTGGCATGCAAGAGGATTCTAAATGGGAAGCAGACATTTTTAATTGTAATAGCTATATGTTTATAACACATCTTAGAAAAATACATGCTTTTCTATTGATGAGAATGACGTTTATTCATTCAACAAACATTACTTAAGCACCTACCAGGTACTAGATTAGGCACTAGGGGAATACAGCAGAGAGCAACACAGAAAAATCCCTGACATACCAGCGCTAGCATTATACCTTAAAAAAAAAAAAAAAAAAGGCCAGGCGTGGTGGTTCATGCCTGTAATCCCAGCACTTTGGGAGGCAGAGGCAGGCAGATCGCTTGAACCCAGGAGCTCAAGACTGCCCTGGGCAACATGGCAAAACTCAGTCTCTACTAAAAATACAAAAATTAGCCGGGTGTGATGGTGCATATCCCAGCTACTTGGGAGGCTGAGGTGGGAGGATTGCTTGAGCCCAAGAGAAGGAGGTTGCAAGTGAGCTGTGATCGTGCCACTGCACTCTAGCCTGGGCAACAGAGACCTCATGTCAAATTTAAAAAAACAATTAGTTTTCTTTTTAAAATACATTTAAGTTTGAAAAAGAGAGTCTATTTTTTAAGTAAACAATGCCTGGTTGGTAGGCAGATATGGCAAAAATGGTGAGGGTGATACAAAATCAGCCACATTTGGATGTGCTGGGTCTGAGGCAGCTCACTAAGTACCCATGGGAAGAAGGGTTGTCCAGGCTGATGCTCTCTCCTCGAACCTCATGGCCACATTCCCTCCCAGGTTCTGCCTGCCTCCTCCCGTTTTCACCCCAAGTCATGCAGTTACTCCTTTGACTATGTTCTGCGGCTTACACAAGATTAAATCAGAGTATTTCCATTTCAAAATATAAGAAAACCCACTAATAGGATTCACTGCGGCAAAGCTTTGTAAATGAATAAATGAAGAAAACTTTGAATAAGAAAATATTTATAAAGAAAAGTGGTTTCACTTTTGCTTATTATATAGTTGGCTAACCTTGAGTCACACTATGGAGAACATGGTTTTTTGAATCTATATTAATATCCTATAATTATCCTGTCAAAGCTCCCACTTAAGTAGACCATGGTGTATTTGCATTCTAAATAAATACCACGTACTCAAGAATAATTTTTCTCCTTGAGTAGATCAATAGAGCCCTACTTCTCCAGTTAAATGAACAATATAACCATATCACAAGGTGTGGCTGCTTTCCCTGGAGGCTGCTGCACACCAGTCCTGTTTCTACCCTAAATAATTCAAATTTCCCTCATAGGAAAACAGGCATTAATGAACTGTACAGTAACTTTCATTTCCACAAACTTTACTCATTTCACATTACCCCCCGAACACCACACACACACACACCGCCACCCAAGCAGACAATATTTATAGAAAGGTTTCTACTCAGCCAAGCATGGTGGCTCATGCCTATAATTCCAGCACTTTGGGAGGTCGAGGCAGGCAGATCACTTGAGCCCAGGAGCTCGAGACCAGCCTTGGCAACGTGGAGAAACCCTGTCTCTACAAAAAATACAAAAATTAGCCTGGCATAGTGGCGTGCACCTGTAGTTTCAGCTACTTGGGAGAAAGGCTGAGGTCGAGGCCACAGTGAGCCATCATTGCACCACTGCACTCCAGCCTGGGCCACAGAGTAAGACTCTGTCTTAAAAGAAAAAAAAAATCTCCACTCAAAACATAGATGGAGACTTAAATAAACATTTTTGGTGGTGGTACAGATCAAATGATCAGATGAAATACTATTCAGCATTTCAAATGCAATACCTAACAAAGATAATTAGTGGGTGAGTGAGTGTTTTGCAGTCAGAGCTCAGTGGAAGTACAAAATTATTCCTTAGCAACCTCAGATCAATTAACAATATGAATTATATATAATGGATTCATTCATTTGATCACTCAACAAAAGTTTATTTAGTTCCTTCTGCCTTGCTAAGTACTGAGTTAGATTCCAGAATACAAAGGTGAACAAAAGGAGCTTACAGTCTAGCGTATGAGGAAGATGTAATCAAATTACCACACAAATATAAAATTACAAACTGTGAGGAGTGCTACATAGAAAAGGTAAGTGTAAAACAAAAAGGGGGCCTGACCTATGCTGAAGAGTTAAGATCAACCAACCAAAAGCCAAAGGATAAAGAGTGGTTAACCAGGCAAAGAGGGAGGGGAAAGGGTTACAAGCAAATTGAAATAGAGTAAATAATAACATTGATGGTGTACCAGAGGAGCTGAAGCCAGCAAATACTTGGTGGAGTTCAGAACTAGTCAAGAGTAAGGTACAAGGCAGGCAAGGGCCAGATTGCACAGGTTCTTGGAGGCCATGTCCAGGAGCTTGGTTGGACTATATTCTGAGACCAGTGGAAAGCCACAGAAGAACTTTAAGTAGAGAGGGAAATACAATCGGATGTACATTTTGAAAACCGGATACAAGCGGCAGTGTCAAAAACACCTGCTAATTGTCCCTCAGTATCCATTTTTCCTTTCTCCCACAGTCATGAAATTTCCCCCGGACCCAAGACCACCATCCAGGATAAAGACTACATTTCCCAGCCTCCTTTGCAGTAGGTGTGTCTCTGTGACTAGAAGATGGCCAATGGCATGGGAGCAGAATTGCCAAGTGGGAGGGGCTTCTAAGAGACTCCCATGTGCTCTTCGTTTTCTTTGGCCCTTCCTCCATGGTGCAGCCTGGAAACCAGATGCTACCATCTTGGACCATGAGGATGAAGCCTGTTGTGCAGGAGCAGCACAAAAAGGGGATCCTGGGTTCTTGACAGTGTGGACTGCTTTACTAGACTTGGACAGCTCCTTTTACTTTTTAATTTATCGAGCTATAATCTACATACACTTTTTATATACAATAAACCCCGGCATCCATTTAAAGTGTACAATTTGATTTGTTCTGGCAGTTGTATACAACTGTGCAACTACCAACACAACCAAAGTTCAGAACATTTCTACCATTCCCAGAAGATTTCCATGCCCTTTTGCAATTCATCCCCAACCCTACACCCAGAATGAGGCAATCGCTGATCCGCTTTCTGTCACAGACTATTTCTCATTTTCTATAGCTTTCTATAAACTGACTCATATGTTACACACTCTTCTGTGTCTAGCTGCTTCCATTCAGCATAACTATTTTGAGATTAATCCATGCTGTTCTATAAATAGTTCATTCTTTTTTATGACTGAGTTGTATTCTGTTGTATGGTTGTGCCACACTTCATTTAATCCACTCACCAGTCAATGGACATTTGGGTTGTTTACTGTTTGGGGCTATTGTGTACATAAATGTGAACATTTACATACAGTCTTTATATAGATGTATGCTTCATTTCTCTGGGAGAATACCTGGGAGTGGAATGGCCAGGTCGTATGGTAGGTATATGTTTAGCAATATGGGAAACAGCCAGTTTTTCAAAGTAAGTGTGTCATTTTCCATCCCCACGAGCAGCGAATAGGAGTGCCATTTGCTCCAGATCTTCCCAATACCTGGTATTGTCAGTCTTTTGAATTTTAGACATTCTAATGGGTCCTCAATAGGCTACCTGGATTTTTATATGAGTAAAAAATAAAATTTTAAGTTGTCCTTAAGCCACATTATTTTGGATTTGCTATCACTCTTAGCCAAAGCTAAATTCTATTGAATACAGAAAGCAAGAAAGAAAGAGGAAGACCAGTTAGGAGACTCCTGTAGTTCAGACAACAGATGATGGTAGATTGGAGTAGGGAAAGGCAGTGGACATGGGGAAAAATGAATGGTTTATTAGTCCATTTTACATTGCTATAAAGGAACACCCAAGACTGGGTAATTTATAAAGAAAAGAGGTTTATTTGGCTCATGGTTCTGCAAGCTGTACAAGAAGTATAGTGCCAGCACCTGCTCCTGATGAGGCCTCAGCAAGCTTCCACTCATTGTGAGAGGCAAAGGGGAGCAGGCATATCACATGGCGAGAGAGGGAGCAACAGCAGGAGGAGGAGGTGCCAGGCTCTTTAAACAGCCAGCTCTCACATGAACTAATAGAGTGAGAACTCACTCATCACCAAGGGAAGGTCACAAAGCCAGTCACGAGAGGTCCACTCCCATGACCAAAACATCTCCCACCAGGCCCCACCTCCACCATTGGGGATCACGTTTCAACATGAGATTTGGAGGGGACAAATGTCCAAACCATAGCAGATGGATTGGTGAGACATTTAGGAGATAATGGATGTAGGATTCTATGATAAATTAGGTATGGAGGGTTAAGAAAATCACTCAGGTTATATAGTAGATTAACAGGGTCTCAGAACCAGGCTTATTTAATGCCAGAGAATACTCCCAACTACCGCTCTCTTTGTCCCCAAGATGCCAAAGTCACACGGGGGAGAACTGGCAACAGCTGCAGCTTCAGCTATGGCAAACTTACAGTTTTGCTGGTTTGGTTGTTTGTATCTTTGTTTTGTTGTGGAAGAGGGCATTTTAGGCAGAAGGAAAGAGGAATGTACAAATGATGGTGTTGGCATCCATGGGGTTTTTTTGTAATGCTATTACATTTTTGTTAATACTAATTAAATTATTATTGTTATTGATTTCTGTGTGTACCTCCTTTTAACTTCAAATCCAGGGGGGATAAAAATTAAAGGACTTAAATAAGAATGAACCCGTCTAAAGCCAAGAACTAGACTAAGAGCTTTAGGTGAATGATTTTTTATTTCATCCTCACAACAATCCTGTGGTTTTCTGCATTTTACAGGTAAAGAAACTAAGACCCGGAAAGGTTAAGTAACCTATCCAAGGTCAAACAGCTTGTAAGGAGTGACACTTATGTTTTGGAACTTCATTTCCAAATATATATACATACATAGACACATTCTGTTTTTCTGGAGAACCCTGACTAATACAAGCTCCAAATTATAACCACCTCTTTGAATCACATTTTTCTATGAACTCGTGGATATACATGAATAAAAATCTGTCTTTTCTCTTGCTAATCTCTTTTTTCAGCTTAGCTCACAGTTTAATTCATGGTCAACCTGGCTAACATTGAATGGATTTATTATAAGGTTTGAAAATGAGTTTTAATATCAATAGCATTTCAATGCTAAACTAGAGTTTGCCGTTCTCTCTCAAAAGGATAAAGTTTCTTGGATTATTGTTCTGCTCTTAGTAGGAAGTTATGAAAGTTTGTTTTTCTTTTACTTTTTGAATAATCTACTGAGGAAACAAGGATTCTCTGTCTTATCAGAATAATTTCCTATGCTTTATGTTATCTTTATCATGTTTTTGATTATTTAAGAGAACCAAATCTTTTTTTCTAAATGACCTATGATTCTATTTCATCAAGTTTTCAAACTTTTTGACATTTTTGACAACTTTCCAAATGGAATTCTAAATGAATTCTTCTTAACTTCAAACTGATTTTGAGGTCAAGACAGCGCCTGAAAAATCTGAAAGAATTTATTCTCTTGCCTTGTAAAAAGAGAGATGTTAAACAAATTAGGTTATTTGACATTCTAAATTGCCTATGAAGCATGTCAAATAAAAAGGGATTCTTAACTGTCTCTATGTTATATTAGTATGGGTATATGTTATTAATATAAATATTTCAGAAATGTATGATGTTCTTAGAAATCTGTCAATGTGGACCAGGTGTGGTGGCTCATGCCTGTAATCCCAGCACTTTAGGAGGCCAAGGCAGGAGGATCAATTGAGGTCAGGAGTTCAAGACTAGCCTGGCCAACATGGTGTAACCCCATCTCTACTAAAAATACAAAAATTAGCCAGGCAGGGTGGTGGACGCCTGTAATCCCAGCTACTCAGGAAGCTGAGGCAAGAGAATCACTTGAACCCAGGAGGTGGAGGTTGCAATGAGCCGAGATCACACCTCTAACACCGGCCTACACAACAAGAGCGAAACTCCATCTCAAAAAAACAAACAAACAAAAATCTGTCAATGTCCTTGCTGTCCGTAATATGTCCTGGCAAATGTTATCAGTCATAATTCTAGCTATTGTCTCTAAATGTTGTATTAATATGTCACAGAGACAATGAAATTTTCTTATCAATTACATTATAATAAACTCTCATCATACCTTTAACCACAGCCATTTTAAGTCTTTTGTCATCCACAGATAATTACTGTTTTACTCTAATGACTCCCTGAATGATTTTACAATCAGCAACTGGGCAAAGTGCTTCATGTTTAACAAAAGGGCCTCTCTCAAGACCCACAGAAAGGGATATGACAAGTACTCAGAAGTACAGGTTTCCAATTACATTACCTAAGTAACTTGATGATTATACCACTAGACTGAGTTAAGATTTCCAGAACTAATAGAGGAGATAGGGGTTCATTAAACTGCTAAGATCAAGCAAAACAAAAATGAATTGCATAGGACTAAATGAATTGATGAAGAAGAGTTAAAATTTTTATGGCCTTTTTGTTTGGAATATTGTTAGTTCTTTAATGTTCTATTTTCTGGGGATATAAGGAACCCCTTTCTCTTTTCTCTTAAACTCTCTATAACTTACAGCAATTGAGTAGATTATATGTCTGTAAACAAAAATGAAACATTCATCTTTTTCTCTCTATAAGCCCTGCAGAATTCAGAAACTCTTATTGAGTATTCTTATTTTCATGGCAATACAGCTATCTGCGTAAGTTTAATGAAAATCTCTTCCCCTTGAAACAAGAAATAATTGGAAACATAGGTTATATTATGAAGGCTTTGACTAAATTGTCATATTTGAGACTGATGTGCCTTGAATCAGATATGATCAATATTTTAACAACTAAGTTTGACTTTATGGAGTCAATGCTTTAAAAAGCCGTCTTGGAAAAATAGACCTGGTTCCTGGACTACAGGGTTCCCAGCCTTACAGATGAGTAATGAAGGTCACTTTTGTGGCAGTCTCAGGAAACTGTATGTTTTGAAGACCTCAAGAAGATAGGAATTCACCCAAATCTATAGGGACTACAAGTGAAGTCTGATAGCAAGCTCTTGGCTTGACTTTTTGCCTCAAAGGCTTTTAAAGGTCCAATCTGAGGTTCATTATAAAAATTCCAATAAAGCACATTTTTAAAAGTTTGTATGGTCAATTACCATTTTTTCTGCACTTATGCAAATAAATGACCAGGCCATATTTAATGAGATGACTTATTTATAAACAAGGGTAATCTTACTTTGATTATCTTTGAGCAAAATGGGAATAATTGTAGAAAGAAAATTTATATGCAGTGGAAAACTATGACTCACCCTGTGGGTTATCAGATTCCAGTTCTAGTCATTGTCTTTGAGCTGTTTTTATCTCAATGTAAATAGGATCCTGCTCTTTTACACATTTTTTCAGTAATTAATGTTTCCAATTTTTCTCCCACCTTCCTGACTTGAGAGCTAAAACTGCCCTTTTCCCGAAGCTCTGGAGGTTGAAACTGGATGAATTGATATAGCTTCAAAGGATTTATCACAACAGTTTGGGCCAGTGAGAAACTTCACTAGAACACCTCATCTTCCATGCCATGCTCAAGGAAATAACCATGACGATAACATTGCCACTGTCATCCTAATTTCATCATCCAAAGACACTTTGGGCCCAATTTCTAGAAATCTTCTTGACTGGCTGCACTCTAGACTAAAAGAAAAAAAGAAAAAAAATGAGCTTATTGTCTGCTTCAACCATTAATCTTTGTTTTTGTTTTGTCTCCATAGAAATGCCCTTTATTAAATACCTGATGGTTTCCAGCACATAAAGGCCTAACTCCCACCTGCACCACTGCCTCCTGAAATGATTTACAAATGTGTAATCTTTCCCAGGATTGGAAGACTGGTTAAATGGAATATGGGGCAATTAAATAATTCTGCTCCTTATCTATGACATTTCTAGGGAAGTTTCAGATGAGGGAATGAAGAGAACCAGAATATACCACTATAAAGAGTATTTTTTTCTGAACATCCCTCATCTGCCTAAAAGCAGAGCCTCCTAAAGAAATTTGATAGCCATTAATGCCCTCTGTGGGAGTTTTGCAACCCAGGAAGATAGATTCCTATCACTGGAGATGAGAAGTTGGCATCGGGAAAAACATATACTGCCACTGTATTAAAGAAATACCTGAGACTGGGTAATTTATAAAGAAAAAAGATCTGATTGGCTCATGGTTCCACAGGCTGTATAGGAAGCATGATGTTGGCATCTGCTCAGCTTCTGAGGGGGCCTCAGGAATCTTTCAATCGTGGTGGAAAACAAAGAGGGAGCAAGGCACTCCACATGGCTGGTGCAGGAGAAAAAGAGAGAGAGGGCTGAGTTGCCACTCACTTTTAAACAACCAAATCTTGTGGGAACTCTATCACAAGAACAGCACCAAAGGGGTAAATGCACCCCCATGATCAATCGCCTCTCACCAGGCCCCACCTCCGACATTGGGGATTACAATTGGATATAAGATTTGGGCGGGGACACAAATCCAAACCATATCAGCCTCAAAACTGGTATTTCCCACTCATATTTCTGAGTCCATTTATCTTTCCTAAAAGTCATTTGTTTCCCCATAAGTGTCCTTCTCTCCCTCTTTCCCCTATTGTGATAGTATAAGACCCCAAATTCTAACTGCTTTTTAAAGTCACATTTTTCTGTGAGCTTCATGTACACACATGAATATTGCTAATCTGTCTTTTGTTATGTTGACAGAAAAGGCAAACTCTGTAACATATTTCAAGAGATTTATTCTGAGCCAAATGTAAGACCTGTGACAACCCCAAGAGGTCCTGAGAACATGTACCCAGGGAGATTGGGTTACAGCTCGATTTTGGAAAATGCTACAGGCAGACATCAATCAGTAAGTGTAAGGTGTACATTGGTTCAATCCAGAAAGGCAGGAAAACTTGAAGTTGGGACAGGGGGTGCCGACAGGGGTACCTCCAGGTCATAGGTAGATTCAGAGATTTTCTGATTGGCAGTTGGTTGAAAGAGTTATTATCTAAAGACCTGGAGTCAATAGAAAGGAGTGTCAGGGTTAAGATAAGGGATTGTGGAGTCTAAGGTTCTTATTATGTAGAAGAATTCTCATAGGTGACTACCCTTAGAGGAAATAGATGACCAGTGATTTCTATTCAGACCTTTAAAAGTGCTAGATTCTCACTTAATCTCTTGAGAATCAGAAAAAGACCTGGAAAGGGAAGAGGATTCTCTGGAGAATGTAAATTTCTCCTACAAGAGAGAATTTTGCAGGGACATTCCAAAATATGTCAAAGAAATATATTTTGGGTAAAATAATTTCTTTCAGGGCCTGCTGTCATGTGATGCTATACTAGACTCAGGTTGGAATTTGGAATCTTATTGTTACAGAGTCTGTTTTGTCAGTTTTAGGATCTCTGTTTGAATGTTAATGCTGATTGGTTGTGCCTGAAATTCCAAAGGGAGGAGGGTAAAATAAGGCATGTCCAACACCCCGATTCCCATCATGGCATGAACTAGCTTTTCAGGTTTACCCTGGAATCCCCTTGGCCGAGAGGAGAGGTCCATTCAGTTCGGTGGGCATCTTAGAGTTTTATTTTTGGTTTACAGTCAGTTTCATTTGCAGTTCCTCAATTACTGAATGTAAGAAGGTAAAGGAGAAGTATTTCCTCCTCACAGTGTAAATGAAACAGAGACTGCTTCCACAGGTTGTGTTAAATTAATAGCTACCTGTATACAAGAATTATTCTGCTTGTCCAATGGCCCCAACTGGGGGCACAAAGTCAGAAAATTCATTAAGTCAGTTTTCCACTCCACTTTAACTTGTGATTTAAAGGTTTCATACCACCCTCCTGTTTCATCTCCAACTGGCTTCTAGTGGAATTCACCCAATGCAGACAAAAGGGTTTTATTTCTGCCCCTAACTAGGTGAGGTGTTAACAACCACTTACCATGATATTTAATTGGGTTCTTAAGACTGGTTTAGATTCTTTACATATTTTCCAGGTGGCATTTAAAAAGTCATTTCAAGAGTTCAACTACTTTAACTGAAACAATCTAATGGAGCCTCTGCCAGCTAGCTCCTTGTGGGGATGGGGGTGGGGGTGGGAGGAGGGAGGAGCCTGTTCAGCATACCACAGGGGTACATCAGTCAAATGAGGAATAGAAAACCTGCTATAGAACAAATGACTGACCCACGGTCTTCAAATCAATGGAATTGGGTAAAAAGAGGGGAGAGGGAAAATTATTAGAGATTAAAAGATTAGACTCAAGAGGTAGATCAATCAAATGTAATTTTGGTTTGGATCTTGATTCCAATAAACCAAGTGCTAAAAGATTTTTTTTGAGAAAACTGGGAAAATTGAATGTGTATTGGGTATTAGAAGATCCAGTTAGAATTGAATCATAGATGGTTGTTAATTTAATTGTGAGTGATAGCAATAATGGTTTGCCTGTGTGTGTGTGTGTGTGTGTGTGTGTGTGTGTGTATCTATTGGGGAGACACACTAAAGTGTTTAGAGATAAAAAGTTATAACATTTGCAGTTTACTTTAAATACACCTGGGAGGAAAAGGTGTATATTGGAGGATGAAGGGACACAGATTAAATAAAATCAGAAAAATGCTGATAATTATTAAAACTGGGTGATGGGTATGCAGAGGTTCACTATTCTAATTTTGTATGTCTGATATTTTAAATAATAAAAAAGTAAAATAAAAAGGCACACATTGTTGCTGGTAGTGTAAATTAATACAAATTCTTTGAAAAAGAATTTGAAATACTCACCAAAAATAATAAAAATGTTTACCGCTTAATAAAAAACAAACAAACAAAACCTCAGCATTTTTGCAGACCAACAACTGACTCACAGGAATCTATCCTAAGAAAATAATCCCGGATATGTGTAAAGATTACTGAAAGGATATTTGTCCTGGAGGAGGTTAGAATGTCAGAACACGAAAAACAACTGTAATTGCCATCAATAAAAATTAGTTTAACTTATGGAAAAAGACTATGTTGGTGTATTACATCATCAAGAGACAGGAGTAGCTGGATTTCCCAGAACGACTAAGAATCCCTAAGCCTAGCTGGGAAGGTGACGGCGTCCACCTTTAAACAGGGGGCTTGCAACTCAGCTCACACCCGACCAATCAGATAGTAGAGACAGCTCACTAAAATGCTAATTAGGCAAAAACAGGAGGTAAAGAAATAGCCAATCATCTATTGCCTGAGAGCACAGCGCCAGGGACAATGATCAGGATATAAACCCAGGCATTAAAGCCAGCAACGGCTACCCTCTTTGGGTCCCCTCCCTTTGTATGGGAGCTCTGTTTTCACTCTATTAAATCTTGCAACTGCACTGTCTTCTGGTCCATGTTTGTTAGAGCTCGAGCTGAGCTTTCACTCCCCGTCCACCACTGCCGTTTGCTACCGTCGCAGACCTGCCGCTGACTTCCAACCCTCCAGATCCAGCAGGGTGTCTGCTGTGCTCCTGATCCAGCGAGGCGCCCATTGCCGCTCCAAATCGGGCTAAAGGCTTGCCATCATTCCTGCATGGTTAAGTGCCCGGGTTGGTGGTAATCGAGCTGAACACTTGTCACTGGGTTCCACGGTTCTCTTCCGTGACCCACGGCTTCTAATAGAGCTATAAAACTCACCGCGTGGCCCAAGATTCCATTCTTTGGAATCCATGAGGCCAAGAACCCCAGGTCAGAGAACACGAGGCTTGCCACCATGTTGGAAGTGACCCGCCGCCATTTTGGAAGCAGCCCACCATCATCTTGGGAGTTCTGGAAGCAAGGACCCCCGGTTACATCATCATGAAAAATGCTGTTGAAAAATACTAATATAAAAATGTACAAAATGGGTTTTTAGAAAGATTACAAAATAATTGTCACCCTACAGTCAGACTTTCACTAAAATTAAGAAAATAAAAAGATCTTATTAAGAGAATGAAAAGATATACCTTGAAAGTCACAATGATTTTCTCTAAATAGTGGGAATATAGATGACTTATTTTCTACTTTTTAGTTTTCAGTATTGTCTAAAATTCTAAATATAAATATGTATTTGTTTTCAGATTAATTTTAAAAGAATACGTTAAAATTCTTAATGTTAAATGTCATGCTTTACAAATGCAAAAAGCACTACGTTTTCTTAGAATTTTTTGGCAATGACTATTTTTTGAATTAAAAAATTGTTTTTAATTTTTGTGGGTACATAGTAGGTGTATTTATTCTTAGAATTTTTTTTTTATTTGCAGTAAAGTACACTAATTTCAAGTGCCCAACCTAGTGGTTTTTTTACACATGTACACACCCAGATGTTACCACTACCCACATCAAGATATATAGCGTTTCCAGCACCTCCTGTTTTCTTACATACATTTCCAGTCTATTGCCTTCACTTAGAATTAACCACTATTTTGACATCTATAAATATTGTCAGATTTGTACTGTTCTTTAACATTATCTAAATTGAATGATGCAGTATATATTTTTTGGGTCTGGCTTCTGGAACACAGCACAGTGTTTGTAATTCATCTATATTCTTGTGTGTTCTAGTGATCCATTCTTTTGTACTAACTGTATAGAATTTAATTATCTAATTATGTCATAATTTATTCATTATCTTGTTACTGAGGCATTTGAGCTGTTTCAAGTTAGGGACTATTAGGAATCACTTTTCTAGTAACTTCGTTAAGTCTTTTGTGAACATATACACCCATTTCTCTTGGGTATATACCTAGGAGTGAAATAAATGGTTAATTATAATAACTGCCAAATAGCTTTCTGAAGTAGCACCATTTTATATTCCTACTAACAATGTAAGAGACTTCCAGTTGTTCCACATCCTTGCCAATACACGGTATTATTAGTCTTTTAAATTTTAGCTCAATTTTTTAAAAGACAGAGTCTTGCTATGTTGCCCAGGCTGGAGTGCGGTGGCATAATCATAGCTCACTGCAGTGTCAAACTCCCTAAACTGAAGCAATCTTTCTGCATCAGCCTTCCAAGTAACTGGGATTACTGGTGCTCACAACCTTCAAATAATTTTTAGTAGGCCTTCTCCCAATGCTTAACAGATTTATAGCTAATGATTCAAAATTAACCAGGACACTTTTAAATCCAAGTGATAGAAAGTCAAATCAAAATAGTGTCAGCAAAAAACAGAAACGTATGTTTCATACCACTGGAAGGCTGTGAAGACAGGTTTTTCATGTCATGGCACACACAGAAAATGATAATATGTATAAGAGCCCACAGGAGTCATCTTAAATCGGCTCAACTCTGGTTGCAGTTGGAGGCAGCATGCCTGCTTCAGCCCAGCCTGGCTACCAGGCTGAAGGAACCAACACACAGAGGACTAAAGCAGAGACAATGAACCCAAGTTGATGCTCAACCCTGCTACCTTTGGCACCCTGGTTGGAAAGCTCTGAGGTCGGTAACAGGTAACACAATAAAGAATTGCTATGGGAACCAGGCCAATATAGTAGAACAGGGACTCAATGATACGAGAACCCACTTCCTACTAGTCTACCTCTCACCACTCTTTATCTCTTTGTTTTGGCCTTATCCTTTCTCCGTGGGCTGTGGATGGTAGCCACCCAGAATCCTTAGCTTCTGACAACTTCTATCCAAGAGAATGGGAGGGGCATCAGTGTCCTGGGGCTTCTGCAACAAAGTACCACAGACTGGGTGGCTTAAAAAAAACAAAATTTCTCCTCTGTCAGTTATGGAGGCTGGAACACTGAAATCAAGGTGTGCACAGGGATATGCTCTAGAGAAGAATCTAGTTCATGCCTTTCTCTTAGCTTCTGGTGTTGTTGCCAGCGATCCTTGCATTCCTTGGCTTGTAGATGCCACTTGCCTTAATGATCACTTGAGTTTCTGCTTCCATCCTCCCACGACATTTTCCTCCTCGGTCCCTGTGCCTCTTCTCTTTTTATAAGGACTCCAGTCATATTGGATTAAGACCCAAATAAGGTTACATTCATAGGTATGAGGGGTTAGGTCTTCACCGTACCTTTTGTGGGTAACAATCCAATCCACAACAGGGGGCCTACTCTTCCCCGGCAATTCATAACACCTGGGCAAGGGCTGCCTCAGGTTATGTGCCTAGCCCTTTAACTTATCTTTGGTGTCCCAAAGATGCAGTACTATAGTTTGTTTAGTCTGGATCACATACTCAACCCTGTGATGAGGCCAGAGGTGGGTGGTGGTGCACAATGATTTGACTGTCAAATATTCAAAAATAACATGGACTAGAGAAAGAATTCCCCAAAGAAACCAAAAGAAATGGTATGACCAAAGTACGGTAGGCAGATAAAAACAATATCTACAACAGTTCACTCTAAACCATAAATCATTCTGTTTTCTGGTGTTGTATATATTATAAAATTCATTTTGGGAGGCTCACCAAGAATTTATGGTGTACATATTGGTGGAGATATTTTACTGAGATACTTTAAAAAAACATACCCTGAATTACTGGTAACATCTACTTTAAACCCTTTCTAGGGAAAAACTGTCAGGCACACAGAAGATTTTCTGACTGCTGAGATAATTTCATTGATAAAAGAGCTGCCTTAATCTCTGAAGCAGTCAATGTAGGTTCATTTCAAAGAACATTTTTGAAACAATTAAGAATTATAGATATGTACAAACTGTTCAAAATAGTGATTCTGAGGAGTAGACCTGAGGGCTGGGGAGACTGTTACGGGTTGATTACATCCCCCACAAGCTCATATGTTGAAGTCCTAAGTCCCAGGAACCTCAGAGACGACCATATTTGGAGACAGAGGCTTTGAAAAAGTAATTAAGATAAAACGACATTAAATAAGTGGGCTTTAACCCCATATGACCGGTGTCCTTAGGAGAAGAGATTAGGACACAGACACCTGCAGAGGGAAGGGCCCGTGAAGACACAGGGAGAAGATGGCCATCTACAAGCCAAGGAAGAGGCCTCAGAAGAAACCAACCCTGCTGCACCTTGATCTTGCACTTCATCTAGACTCCACGGTGTGAGAAAATAAATGTCTGTTGTTTAAACCACCCAGCTTGTGGTCCTTTGTTTTGGCAGCCCCAGCAAATTAATACAGGGACTTAGCTACAACACGGAGGATTAAAGCAGAGGCGGTGAACCCACGCTGATGCCTAACCTTTGCCAATCTTTGTTTCTTTCAGGGCATGCTGCTTCTGTATTCTCAGGCATGCTGTGTGGGCACTGCCAGCCAGCTTCAGAGATGGGTCCAGGTCCTTTTAAACATGTTAGTTGATGCCCAACCTCTAGGGACACAATGTCTTTCTGCAGTGGATTCATGACCTAACCTGGGCAAATGAGCCTTGAGAAGACACATGCTAGAAGCTCATGGAAAAGAAACTTCCTTGCTTTTCTGAAAAAGCTACTGAGAGAGCCCCTTTACTCTTTCTACAGGATCTGGAGGAGGAAGCAGGCAGGCCCTGGGTCTACCGGCAACCATCTTGTGATCATGAGTTGAGACTATATTACCAGGAAATGATCCCTACAGAAGGCAGAGTGCAGAGAGGAAGAAAACAATCTGAGGACATTATTGAGTGCTGTATTAAGCGCAGCAAATTACATGGGCCAATAAATACCTTTTCTTTCTCAAGCCTGTTGTTATAACTGAATGCATCCTACTATAATGGTTAGAAAATAAAATATTTTTAAAATAGGCCTCTGTTAATTTTTTAACTTTACAGAAATAACTAAAAGCAAACAACAACATCAAAACTCAAAGAATTATTTTTTAAAATTCCATAATAAGAACTGTAAAAAATAGGAGAAACTTTCTTTCTAACAGGAGCCTATTTCTAGAAACCAATTAAATCATTACAAGTAATAACAATTTCTCTTTACAGAGTACCACATGCCAAGCCATGTGCTAAGCATATTATATGCAGTATCTCATTTAATCCACACAACAATCTCAAGAGGGTTCTATAAATATCCTCATTTTACAGATGAGGAAACAAAGATTCCAAGAATTTAAATAATTTGTTTAATGTTGCACAGTAAGAAAAAGACTAAACAAAGATTGAGTCCTGATCATCTAACTCTGAAACTCCTACTCTATACCAGTACACACTCTGCCTTTCTAAGCAAGTAGCATGCATAGCTCTAATCCGTACACCACCTTACCAGGTAGGGCTAACAGCAGATGAGGAAATTAACACTTACAGACATTATGTAACTTGAGGGAGGTCCCACAGCTAGTAATTATACAAAAAGATAAGCCACAGGGCACAGAGCGCCGTCTCAGAGATTAACAGGCAAGATGATGAATACATGGAAAAAGCCACCAAAGCTTGGCACTCAAAGAGCCCTTAAAGATTCCCAGTTCATAAAAAAAATTAGCTGCGCGTGGCGGCAGGCACCTGTAATCCCAGTTACTCGGGAGGCTGAGGCAGGAGAATAGCTTGAACCTGGGAGGCAGAGATTGCACTGAGCCAAGATCACACCACTGCACTCCAGCCTGGACGACAGAGTGAGACTCCATCTCAAAAAAAAAAAAAAAAATTCCCAGTTCATCACCTTCTTTTTGTTCTTGAAGAACTGAGACCCAGAGAAATTTCTTATCTTGCCCAGGGCAACACAGCCAGTAGGGGCAGAGGTACGACGACACAAGTCTTTGTTAATCAACATGTTTTTCTAATACACAAGACTGCCTTTGATGAACTGCATTTGCAGGGCACCTGCTGAATACACTTGATATGGGAACTTTTTCCTGTCTTAATGGAGTAGATCCAGCCTCCAGTACCTGTTTGTCTTAATATAGTCCCCTAATTTTCCCTACAGAAACAACCTCTTTCCTCCTGTGTGCAGCCTTGAGAGGGCTGGTAAATCCCCCTCCCCTGGACATGCGACTTCAGTCACAACAATTGAAATTTCTCTCCTGGGAATTTGTAATTTGTCTATGCTTTATTTTGATAATAAATCTTTGTTTTCCCCCAAGGAATTTGGAGTCGATTTCCATTGTCCACAACCTAAGAACCTATAACACTTAAGGCCTTTTTCAGTTGCAAGTGTTAGAAAACCCAAGCCAAATACACTTAAGCAAAAAAAAAAAAAAAAAAAAAGGAAATTTAGTGTCGTCTTAGATGAGGGATCTACAAAGTATTGCTCTTGTGCCAAGCCCTCCCCACAACTGCCTGCCTCTGTAAGTAGTTTTATTGGAACACAGCTAAGCCCATTGGTTTATGTATCACCTATGGCTTTTGTACTCCAATGGTAGAGACCAGTAGCTGTGATAGAGACGACATGACCCACAAAGCCTAAAGCCCTTACTATCTGGCCCTTTACGGGCAAAGTTTGCCAATCCCTGACTTAGGTAGATTAAAAGTCAGGTGCTGCTAGATCAAGGTACTCAGATGACATTTCTAAAACCCAATCCGTCCATCTCTTGGCTTCTGTCTGCTTTCTTCCTTGTGTTAGCTCTATTCTCAGGCTCTTCCCTGTGGTAGCAAGATGACTGCATCAACTCCAAACCACATCTTCTCAGCTTCATCCTGTCCACCAGCAAATGAAAGTCTTGGGCCAGGCCCTCACTGGTCCTAATCAGCCTTTCACTGTGGTCCCAGGGATGAGACTTGCTGATTGCTTTAAGCCAATCACGATTAACTGCAGGAGCTCAGAGTGCTTGCTTCTGCTCCTAAATTTCCTTTATCCCCTTTATTTCATACAGTGCCTACTCAAGAGTTAATAATCCATTTTATTCCCAATCAGGAGAGAAAAAAGTGATGAGTATTAATGGTTTCTATTATTAAAGAAAGCCTTGATATGTGATTTAGTATTAGGACCTTTCTAGTAAAAAATCGAGAAAAGTCAAGGAAATCAGTTCTCATCAGGCCAAGCTCTCATGAACAGCTTTCTTTGTTATGTTTAAGCCTCTGACATTTGCTACATAATTGAAACCTTCTTTTTGGCCTTTCCCTCCCATTTCCCTTCTCTCTCACCTGTCCTGTGATCCAACTTCCTCTCAATTTCTCTTCACTTTTCCAGATATCCAGGATCCTTCCTTGGCTATACTCCATGGCTGCTCAAATCTCCGTCTCCTTACACTACCTAACCTTTCCCCTGAAATCCTATCCTAGCACTAATTTGTGCACTCCAAAATTTCCTCCTTTTCTTTTCTGCACCAACCACTCGCACTTTTAGTTAGATGCTAGACAAGCAAATAGATTAAACTGAATTACATCAAAATGTCCATTGTGATTCATAGCTAACAGTAGCTCCACATATCCATCCCTCTCATGCATGTTGAAAATGAGCCCAAACGAACACCAACTGGCAGGACTTCGCAGATTCACCAAGTTTCAGGGTTGGAAGGAAATTAGCCAATGAATCCAATGTTTCGCAACTAGTAGATATTAGTGGGAAGTGTTACAAGCAATATGGTGTAAATAGTACCAAATAATTCATTTAAATTATTGACTTAAAAAAGTAAAGCAAAGATAGGTAAATAGAACTCCAGTCAGGCACTTAACAATGGAGACACATCCTGAGAAATGTGTTGTTAGGTGATCTCATCATTGTGCAAACATCACAGAATGTACTTGATACAAACCTAGATGGTACAGCCTTTGCCACACCTGGGCTATATGGTATATATCGCTCCTACGCTACAAACGTGTACAGCATATTACTCTACTGAATACTGTAGGCAATTGTAACACAATGGTAAATATTTGTGTATGTAAACATAGAAAAGGAACAGTAAAAATATAGCATTATAATCTTACAGGACAACCAACATATATGCAGTCATTGACCAAAAGTGTTATTATGTGGTATATGACTGTATATTAAAATTAGAGACTTCTGTTTATCAGAAAATGCCCATAGCAGCTAAATTCTCATATCTAGACCATGTAAATAACTTTCACAAACCAATAAGAAAACTTGACACTTGAACAGGTATTTCACAGAAGTGTCAGGATATTCAGGTGGCTAATAAGCATATGAAAAAGTGCACACACTTATTAACCCACTGGGAAGATGCCAATTAAAACCACCAGGAACCAGAATGATGAACAACTGGAACTCACATCACACTGCTCATGAAAATGCAAATAGGTATAGCCATTTTGAAAACCTACCTAGTGTCTACTAAGCTGTTTAGTACTTGCTGAACATGGACAACCTAAAGCTGAACCAACAATTCTACTCCTAGGCATATTATGGAACTAGTCAAATAACTCCGAACACAAACTCAGCTTATGGGGAGTTGCAATTTAAAGTCTGTAGGAAAAGCGACAAATCTCAAAAAGACCTTGAACCTTCCTTAAATTGTCCATAAAATACAGTATACAGACACACTATCTCTACCATTTGGTGCATGCTGAACAGTTTACATAGCAAAGTTCATTTGATCCTCACAATTCTACTAGACAGGTTCTATGAACCCCATTGTATGGATAGGCTCAGAGAGGCAGAATAACTTGCCCAAGATCACACAGCTAAATTGAGAGAGAGCTGGGGTTTAAGCCTGACCCCAGTCAGTGTTAAGATGCTTATCCATTCCGTACTACCTCTCCAGCTGGTTGCCCTCACTAAGGCAGACAAGCCCTGTAAAGGCGGAGAAGAGAGAAGAACGTTTGAAGCTTCCCTGTGCTCCGACTTCCCATGGCCTTATTTCATTCATCAACCCAGATGCTAGCCTTTTCTGGAAAGTGTTGGCTTGGGTTCTCCTCCAGTTTCCCATTCAGAGCCTTAGTCTAGACTAGGAGTGAAGCCACCTCTGTACAGATTATAACTGAGGAAATTATGACAGTGAAAAAGATCAGACCTAATTGACTCCATCTTGCTCCTAACCTTTAAGCTGTCCTTGTTCACTCCTAGGCATAAGCTGAACTAACCTTAGGAAGGAATTTAGTTTATAGTTTTACTCTGAAACAAAATTGACAGTAACCCTTTCCCAAAAAGACCCCCTTCTTGCCTGGGGACCAGTCTGCCTTTGTAGGACTAACAAATTAGCTACAAAATTAGAAATTATGTTTTAGGGGTCACGCAGCCTCTGATTGCAAGAGTCCGACCCTTCCCAAATTGCTCCTAGGGATAACATCACTATTGTAAAACCTAAGATCAGTGCTTGAGATATTTTGCAGACCCTGCACTGGATGGATCAGCTGACACCACCCAGACCAGTAATCTGGCTCAACCAGTTCTGTGATCTGACCCAGGAACAGAAGACAGCAAGAAAACCTCATTTCAACCCCCTCTATGCTTCCATTTCCAACCTCACCAATCAGCACTACCCACTTCCCAAGCCCCTACTTGCCAAATTCTCTTTAAAAAATCCCATCCCGAAATGCTCTGGGAGACTGATTTGAGTAATAATAAAACCTTGGTCTCCTGCACAGCTGGTTCTGCGTGAATTACTCTTTCTCCATTGCAATTCCCCTGTCTTGATAAATCAGCTCTGTCTAGGCAGTGGGCAAGGTGAACCTATCAGATGGTTATAGGAGGAGCTGGCAAACCATAGCCATGTCCAGCAGATCACCTGTTTCTATAAAGTTTTATTGGAACACAGCCAGACCCATTCGTATCCTTTATTGCTGCTTTTGCCCTACAATGGCAGTGTTGAGTAACTGCAACACAGACCATATGGCCCTCGGTGCCTAAATTATTTTCTATCTCGCCCTTCATAAAAAAGTTTGCTGATTCCTGTCCTAGACTAATAAACTTCCCCTCAGTCAATCCCCTATAACAACCAGGAGGAGGTTGATTTTGTCATGTCCTGGTCCTGATAAGCCTCCTGGTCACCCAGGCTCCATCTCCATGAACAGACATCTGGAGGCTCTTAGTTCAGAAGAATTCTGAGGGGCTCCAAAGCTGTTTTCTGCTCCTAACAGGCCCACCCACTTCTTAGGTAGCTAATCCTAGAAGGGCTTGTTTCAGGGAAGGCACCTACACTCATCTGTGTGAACTGCGTTTATGTCTAATTATCACACAGCACAATATTGGTTTTTGCATATCCTTTACAACATCACATTAAATTTGCTGCAAGCTTTATTTGATCTCAACACTAAAGTCTGCTCATGCATATTCCACCTTCATAACTAGTTGCTTGTGGAATATGGCCAATTGCTCACAGTTTATACAAAATCAAAGGGAACACTGGTCAGGAGTACTGAACTATTCTCTTATACTCCAGATTAATTCTAATGTATTGCTGATGAAAGGATATTACTACAAAGCTAACAGCCCAAAAAGAAGTTCAGATTTTCAAATGAAATATCAAGAGAAAATTATTAGTAAGTTTATGGACTGTGTAGTGATTTAATACTTCTAAAGCCAAAGCTATCAGCTTAAATAACTTCTGTCTTGACTAAAGCCTTCAGCAAAATAACATCGGGATTTCCAAAATACATCTATACATCAAATCAAAATACAAAATACATCAGGAAAGGAGGCAAATATGCTTTCTTATCCTAATAGTTCAATTAAAAACATATGCTTTTAATAATAATAGCTATGCTTTTCTAAATTCTTACATTGGACTAGACTCTGTTTTTGCATGCATTATCTCATTTCATCTCCCCGACAGTCATAAATAAGTACAATTACTATCCCCATTTTACAATGGAGGAGACTAATGTGTAGTGATTAAGTAACTTGCAAAAGTTCCTAGTGCCATCTAGATAGCCCTGTTCACTCCTTTGTGCCCTATAGTCCTTATACACACATCATAAAAAGTTGTCAATGCCCATTTTCTACTGTGAGAAATCCAATTTAGATGAAGGATTCTGCTATATAGTTATACAAAAAGCATACATTGTGATGCTATTAGACAGCAGGCGCTGTTCTATGTTTTGCAGTCATGATTTCACTTCTTCCTAGCAACATCCACAGTCCTTGCATTATCTTCATTTTTCAGTTGAGTGACCTGAGACTCAGAGAGGTGAAATAACTCACCCAAGGTCACATAGATAGTAAACAACAGAGCAGGCACTTAATTGGGGAATGGACATTTGGATGTCTGCAAAGTGCTTTGAGACCCCTTAAGGAAAGCGCCGTCTTCATACATCAATGAATCTAGTTGAAGACGTTGGGCTGCGATGTGTATGATGGAGTAATATTGTGGGTCAGAGCGGGGACAGAGCTAAACAGCTCCGCTTACTAAAAAGAGTAAGGAATTTGAAGTTCCCCAGAGGCAGAGCAAAACAACACTGGAGGCTGCTATGGAGCAAAGGGCATCAAGGGGAACCCTTAAAACATAGCCAAGTGGGACTTTGGAGAGAAGAAATCCTGAAAGTTGTGAAAGTGGTTTGCAGGGATGTGCAGGTGCATGTATGTGTGTGTTGAAGTATGTGCAATATACATCCCCTCACCCCCTCCTCAGACCTCACCAGCTTATTGTGAGCCAAGTCCACTTTACTGATGTGTGGGGAGATTCTTTCCAGATAACTTAACCCTAGCTGTGGACTGTTGCAAGGCAAAAACAGAGATTGCTCATGTGGGTACAGGAGCCCAAGCCCAAGGGACCAGCTGACCTCCCATCCAAGTTACATAAATAATTTACAGGGAACTTATTTCAGTTCCTGCTTGTCAACTACACGATTCATTTGAATTAGGTCCTCTTTAGTACCAGGTACTAAACAAATAAATGAAAAGACTCATTACAGGGTATTTGAGACTAAGTTTCTACACTGCTCACTATCAAACAGGTATCTTACCCATGTTAATTATTTAACCCTCACAATCCTATGAAGTAGAGATATTGTAACCACCATTTTACATCAGAGAAACTGAAGCACATGGAATTTAAATAACTAGGTCAAAACCACACAGCTGTTAATAAGAGCACTGCTGGGACTTGAATTCAGGCAGTGTGGCTTCAGAGCCCATAATCTGAACCACTACACCAAACTGCCCAGTGCATGCTGCCTAGAGTGTAGTGGACTGAGGAGAAATCAGCAATGGCAGTAATTGCAGTGCCTTCTAACCTCCCACCTCTAGTTCCTGAGTTGACCATGGGCAAACTCTATTTAGTATTCTTCCTCGAGATAGATTGAACTGGCAATGCAGACAAGGTCAATCATGCTGTTAAAACTACAGGTTGGCTGCTTCTGGAATCTTAATTTGAGGTGCTTGGCTTTTTCATACAGGAAAAGACATCGGGAATGAACTTGGACTCACAAGCCAGATGTCCAGTCCCAGGTCCCTCCATTCTTAGAGCATCTCTGCCCCACTCCCCATTACATTTGTCATTGGCTCACATGCTGCTTCAAAAGCAGGCAGCATTTGGCTACCCAACAAAGCAAAGTGTCTCCAGTCAGAACGCAGGGACCAGGACAAAAACCATCTTTAATATATCAAGCATTTTGAAAACTTGAAACATACATAACTCTTTGAGCCCCAAATATTGGTGTAGCTTAAAACTTCTTCCTCAAGGCAGGATGAAACATGTAATAATATAAAGGGTTAGGAAATCCCCAATAGCACAGCTGATACCTGCTTTTTTCTCACCCCAACCAAGATTAAATCATCAAGAAGGAAACTTTAGGTACATTTCTTGACCAAGGTGTAATCTGGTTTTCTTTCTGTGAGACAGAAGACTGAGAACTAACAATTTGGTGCTGCTGAAGGTGGCAGTGAGGGGGTTCCTATTAGAAGAACTATTAACTTTTAGAGTTGTTTTTACAATGGCATTAAGCCATTTGCTTTGCAATTACACAGGGAATAAACATTGATAGGATGTTCTGTGAACACAGCTGCACACCGACATCTGGCATTGCCTCTGGAATCCTAGAGGATACATCTGTCAGTAAAGCGGCTCCTCTGGAGACCCCCACACTCAGCCCTTGGAAGCTGGAATGGAAATGCAGCTGCTGCATCACACAGAAAAGTCAGAAAAGGGCAGGTTGCCCTGCCCAGGCTGAGAAACCATAGACTTGGTTCTACCTCAAGTAGAGGGGTCAGAGTCTGTAATCCTCACCACAAAGATGACTCAAACTCATAAAAGCAAACACTAAAAGCTATTGAGCAACTACAATGGGCCAGACACTGTGCTGTGCACGCTGTATGTTATACTTCATAATAGCAAAGTGGGTAATACCAGTATTCCTGTTTTACAAGGGAAGACAGAGGCTCAGAGAGGATGAAATAGGGACGTAGGCCCACGTGTTTAGTAAGTGGCAGAGCCAGGACTTCAACATTGGTTTATTCTGATGGAGGAGACCATGCTCTTATCCATCACCTTAAACCGCCTCTCAAGTGAGTGGCAATGAACAGCTGGTCCAACAGATCATACAACACTCTGGCTGGCTCAGCCCTTAGCAGGCATACTTCCAAGCACCTACTTGGTGTAAAGCACACCTGCTGAGTGAAATGTAGACAGCACAGCAGTGCTGTGTTTAACAGATGGAGATGGTGATCTTTACCTTCCGAGTACACAACCCCTTTTCTCCCATTTGTACTTTCCCATCTTTTCTTCCCCCACCTTTTTTCCCTTTCCCAAAGTCATGGTCAGATACACTCTGATGACTCATGATCTGAGGAACAAAGCAAGAATTTTAATCAGTTGCCCCTATGTCTTCCCCTCTTTGAGTCTTTCTCTACATGTCTAGGTAGATACAGGCAATATATTTACGTGCTTCTCAAAAAACGGTATTCAGTAAAAATTCTCTCTCCCACCCACACTCCCACCTACCCTGTTCCTACTCCCAAGCCCTACCTATTAGTATCTTCTTGTGATTCTTTCCAAATTTCATGCATATAAAAGACACTGCAAATATGTTATCTCCTCTCACTCCTTCCCATTTTATTGGCACTTTTTTCATGTGAATATTCAGGGGGGCATCTTCATTCTCTTTTATAGCTACATAGAGTTACAGTGTATGGATTTACCATAATGTATTAATATTTAATCTTTCCCATATTACCAAACATTCAGATGGTCTCCAAGCTTTTGTTATTCATAAGTTGATACTTTGAACTCCTCAAATATATACCTCAATTGGCTAGAGCTCAGAGAGGAGAAAGATAGATAAACATCAAAAATTCCAACGCTATCCACCACTAAAAGCTCTCAGAGTAAAAAAGCAAAACATACAGCAAAAGCCCCTGTGTGAAAAGATCTTACTATGCCAGGAGACTGCCATATCTACCTTTTTCCAAAGACCCCATTTCTCCTCGGCCCAGAAAAAAAAGTGACATCTTGAACTAGGTAACCCCATACATAGAGCATTAGTGCTTAATGTCTTATAGTTTTCATAAAAGTAGTAAACCTCTCCAATTTTTTTATTATAACTTCAGTCGGTTTGTTAAGATGATATAAAATTCAACCCAGCATAGCCTACCAACCCATGAGGGGGCCAAGCAGGGAGGCCTTTGCTTCTTTGGCTGGGCCCATTAGGAGCCAAGCAATAGCCCTCTCCACCAAGACATGTGCTCCCCCGGCTCTGCCCCATCCAAGCCAGAAATGCTTGCCTGAAGTTGTGAAAATGTCCTGTTGGTGCTAGATATGTCACCAAGAGGTGGTATTTCTTCTTCTACCTCTTTAAGGTTTTTACTAAAAACTGCTATGCCAAGCAGCCACACCTTAGAATGGGACTAGCACTGAACAAAATGAGAATTAAGAAACTTTGAACACCCTTGACATCCTTTCCTTCCCTAAACTCAATTGCTGCATTCTCAAGCTCTTCCTTCCTCCCATTCTCCCTGTAATTGATGCTATGGGGTGCATTATGCTCATGCACATGGAAGGCCAGAAAATTCAGGACTGATATTCCTGGGAACATTCTTTTTTTTATTTTTTTTTTTTTTGGAGACGGAGTCTCACTCTGTCACCAGGCAGAGTGCAGTGGTGTAATCTCGGCTCACTGCAACCTCTGACTCCCTGGTTCAAGCGATTCTCTTGCCTTGGCCTCCCGAGTAGCTGGGATTACAGGCACACGCCACCATGCCAAGCTAATTTTTGTATTTTTAGTAGAGACGGGGTTTCACCATGTTTGCCAGGATGGTCTCAATCTTCTGACCTTGTAATCTGCCCACCTCGGCCCCCCGAAGTGCTGCGATTACAGGCGTGAGCCACCACACCCAGCCCCTGAGAACATTCTTAACCAGTGACTAAGGAAGTTGCTGTATAAATATTGCAAGTCCTTTTCCTCTTGTGTGGGAGAACTCTTGGGTGCATGTTCCATGCTGGTTCTGGGAGTCCCCTGGTATGATTTAGCTTCAGTCACCCACATGGGTAATTTTCTTGACAATCATCTTTTATTGGCTACTTTCCCTTGCCCACCTAACTTCCTTACTTGTGTAACAGTAACCTTCCAAATAAATTACTTGCATTTGTATCCTTGTCTCAGGGTCTGCTCCTGAGTGAATTCAAACTAAGAGGCTCTACTTCGCCCCCATTAAATGCTCTCTGGGTGGACTCTAATGGGCTCATTCTTATTAAAGTGTAAACAGCTCCTAAGGATCAGGGGAGTGAGTTTCAAAGTGGAAATATACTTAAGGCAGTAGTTCTAAAGCAGTGGGCTGGACACACGGGAGTTCTTGATGCGCTTGCTGCCAAGTTTTGATCTAACGGTAAAATCTATTTTTGCAACAACTGATCGTACTTATTGTTATTCACTGTCAGACAGAGTTGTGAACCGAGAATACCCTTGGGGACAGAGTAAATTGGGGTACCATTTGTAGCACATATGAGTAAAGAAGCCCAGCATTATGTCAAGCCACGGAATGATGATGTGTTCTTTTGAGAGGACACAACAGGCTTCCAGGTCAGGATGGTAAATTGTTCTGCTCTAATAGTGATGGTGGTGGTCGTAGTGGGGATGATGGTGGTGGTGGTAGTGGGGATGATGGAGTCATTCTTTGACATGGAGTCAAAGAATTCCCACATAACTAACGGGATAATCATGGGTGAGGTACAGACACTTTGAGACATCATAGAACTGTAAAAGTGACTGTGTTGTCATTATGGTGGACTTGTTGAGTATGGATGAGTCTCTTCATCCCTTTAATCTGAGAAGTGTGCCAAAACACACATATAAAATCTTTAATTGTGGCTTTCAGATCACAGCCAGTGAGAGGGATCTGGAAGAAAGAGAAGACAAGGAAACATTTTTGGAGACTTTGAAATCATATACCACCACCATCATCATCATCCCCACTACCACCACCACCATCATCCTCACTACCACCACCACCATCATCCCCACTACCACCACCCATCATCCCCACTACCACCACCACCCATCATCCCCAATACCACCACCACCATCATCCCCAATACCACCACCCATCATCCCCAATACCACCACCACCATCATCCCCAATACCACCACCACCATCATCCCCAATACCACCACCACCATCATCCCCAATACCACCACCCATCATCCCCAATACCACCACCACCATCATCCCCAATACCACCACCACCATCATCCCCACTACCACCACCACCATCATTCCCACTACCACCACCACCATCATCCCCAATACCACCACCCATCATCCCCAATACCACCCATCATCCCCACTACCACCACCACCATCATCCCCACTACGACCACCACCATCATCCCCAATACCACCACCACCATCCTCCCCAATACCACCACCCATCATCCCCAATACCACCACCACCATCATCCCCCCTACCACCACCACCATCATCCCCAATACCACCACCCATCATCCCCAATACCACCACCCATCATCCCCACTACCACCACCACCATCATCCCCACTACCACCACCCATCATCCCCAATACCACCACCACCATCATCCCCAATACCACCACCACCATCATCCCCACTACCACCACCACCATCATGCTCACTACCACCACCACCATCATCCCCAATACCACCACCACCATCATCCCCACTACCACCACCACCATCATGCTCACTACCACCACCACCATCATCCCCAATACCACCACCACCATCATCCCCAATACCACCACCACCATCATCCCCACTACCACCACCCATCATCCCCAATACCACCACCACCATCATCCCCAATACCACCACCACCATCATCCCCAATACCACCACCCATCATCCCCACTACCACCACCACCATCATCCCCACTACCACCACCCATCATCCCCAATACCACCACCACCATCATCCCCAATACCACCACCACCATCATCCCCACTACCACCACCACCATCATGCTCACTACCACCACCACCATCATCCCCAATACCACCACCACCATCATCCCCACTACCACCACCACCATCATGCTCACTACCACCACCACCATCATCCCCAATACCACCACCACCATCATCCCCAATACCACCACCACCATCATCCCCACTACCACCACCCATCATCCCCAATACCACCACCACCATCATCCCCAATACCACCACCACCATCATCCCCACTACCACTACCACCACCATCATGCTCACTACCACCACCACCATCATCCCCAATACCACCACCACCATCATCCCCACTACCACCACCACCATCATGCTCACTACCACCACCACCATCATCCCCAATACCACCACCACCATCATCCCCAATACCACCAGCAGCAGCATCCCCAATACCACCACCACCATCATCCCCAATACCACCACCCATCAACCCCAATACCACCACCACCATCCCCACTACCACCACCACCACCATCCCCACTGCCACCACCACCATCATCCCCAGTACCACCACCCATCATCCCCAATACCACCACCACCATCCCCATTACCACCACCACCATCATCCCCACTACCACCACCACCATCATCCCCAATACCACCACCACCATCCCCATTACCACCACCACCATCATCCCCACTACCACCACCACCATCATCCCCAATACCACCACCACCATCATCCCCAATACCACCACCACCACCATCCCCACTACCACCACCACCATCATCCCCAATACCACCACCACCATCATCCCCACTACCACCACCACCATCATGCTCACTACCACCAACAGTAAAAGACTTGGTTCCAAATAAGGAATGTTTAAACTGACTGTGATATTCAGTTCTCAGGTTTACCTGTTGATTTTCTTTGAAGAAAATCCCATCACTAAATGTACAGTTTGAAAACCATAGATATGCCTGATAATTTTATTCTTAAAACTACCATTAACTTGCAGGTGAGGAAAGTAAAGTTGAGAGAAATTAAATGACATGCCTGAAGCCACAGACTAGATGTGAGCTAAACTGGTACACAGCTGTGGTCCAAAACCTCACCATGTCTAGTGCTCTTTCTTCTACATTATTCTACATTTGCGTATTGATGATGAAACACATGGTTTAGTAATTTCTTGGCGTTGATGCTTGTTTTGGTGAGAATAGGTCAGAAAACAGTTTATAGAAAGTTCTTAGAATTTAGGCTGCTCCAAGAAACTCACCAAAACAACTCCAAGTCTTTCCCTCCCTGAGCCATACTTAACACTTGTTATTCCAGGAGCTGCTTTGATGAGACATATTCTCACAGCTTATCTAATTTGTCTACACTGTCCATACACTTTGCTGAATGCCCTCAAATTTCACCTGTATCAGTCTACTATTGCTGCAATACTGCGGCAAAATAAAAACTTTGTGACTGAGAAAAATAAGCCTTTCTTTTTCTCACTTACAGATCTGCAGGTTGACTAGGGCAATTCTGCCTTAGTTCAGGTTTGTGTCTGTTCCATGTGACTAATTCTGGAGCACAGGGAGAAAGGGCAGTGGCTACCCAAGTTATGCTCTTCTGTTGGCTGTCAGAATAGCAGAAGGCCAAGCCAAACAGTGCAAGCATTATTTAAAGCCTCTGATAGAGTCACATCTGATCACATTCCATTGACCAGAACAAGTCAATGCCCAAGCCCAGAGTCAGTGACTCAGGAAGTGTACTGTGTCCCAAGGTGGAAGGGAAATGAGTGAAGATTTACTGAACAATACCTCAATCTATCACATCAGCTAAAATTGTGATTCCCATGAAGGGAGGTCAAGCAGGTCTTTCCAAAGTCCTCTAAATCTAAAATGCAATACTATTAATCAAGTTAGTCCTATAAGCTGCCAGGAGGAGACCATCCCAAAGGGACCTTTCCTGAGACACCCAGGGGGAATGTGTAATGGCACTCTTCCAGGCTAGAGACAGCAAGGTAGAAATTATCTAGTGGAGACCACGGCATTTCAAAAATCAACTACTTCACTTCTAAAAACCTGCCCCAAACCAAACTTTCAAATCCCCTTTCTTTGAGGATTGGGGCCTGAAGATAGAGAGAAAGAGCAGATGTGGACGACTTATATTCTCCATCCTCAATAATCAATTTCTAGCAATGGAAGTCTTGGCAAAGACACAGAACGGCACAGCAGCTATAAACAGGCTACTGAGTTTCACAATTGCATGTTTGAGTCTCTACCAATGCTGGATACATTGGTTCTTCCTTTCAACTCCACAACATCCATTTCCCCTCTTTCTTCCTAATAAAATCCCAATTTTTCTCAGGAAATGTTCCTCCTCAGGGGACAATGACCCACCTCCAGCACAAACCCCAGGGATAGACTGAGAGGGCATTCCATTCACCTTGCCAATGATTGGTTCCCAAGTAGGTAAGTGACCTAGATTGGGCCAATGAGACATAAAGTGTGCCTGTGGGGGAAAGTTTGCTGGAAAAAAGAGAAAGGGATTTCAAGAAAAATTTGGTCATTCCAAGGAGAAAACTCTAGGAATAAACTGTCCCTCTCTTCTTCCCCTGGAAGTAGCAAAGGGAAATGTGGGGGGTACTTTTATTTTTTAAACATTACACAATTATTACATGTTCTTTTTTAGCACTGTGAGAAAATAGAGATAAGCAATACAAGAAAAGGAAGAAGTTCACACCTGATCCCATCGCCCACAGAAATCACTGCGAACATTTGTGCGTATTCTTTCAGATTTTTTTGTTGGTGGCTGCTTTGAGAAGGAAAGGAAAGGGGAAAAACTGGTATCCTCATGCACTACTTCTGGGAGGGTGCATTGGCTTGGCCTTCTGCTATTCTAGATGTCATTGCTAGTGCCCTATTTCTGCCTGAGGATGTAGGCAACAGGAAGATGGCAGAGCAGAGAGGTGGAAAGAAGAGGCACCCTGAGGACATTGCTGAGCTGCTGAATCAACCTCCCCTGAAGCTTGCCCTATGTACTCATTTCTAAATGAGATAATAAAATATCCTTGTTGATGACTCTTGACTTGAAGTTGAAAGCGTCTTAACAGTATCTACCTCTGCCACTTCCTAGCAGTCTGCCTTTGAGTAAGCTGCTTAATTTCCTTAACTTCATTTTTGCGCCAGTACCTCTGTCATGGAATTGTGAGGAGTGAATGACAAGGCATATGAAGCATTTGCAAACTTGTTGTGTCTAGTAGCTGGTAAGGGGGGAATATCTCACAGTATGATTTTTATTACAGGGCTTTTTGGTGCCTTCTAGCAAGAAAGTACAGGTCTGGGGAAATAACTGCAGTTTCTGCACTTCCTTCATGTTTAGATTTGTCGCCCCCTGGCCGTTTCTTCTAGAAATTTACAACAAAAACCATCACAATGGGAAGGGCTCCTGTCCTTTTTAGGGTGTGGCAATAAGGGTCTTCTGTAGTCATCACTACCAACCCTGTGAGTGGGTAGGAGCCTCAAGGAGAAGAGATGTGGGGGGTGCTTTTATTTTTTAAACATTATACAACTATTACATGTTCTTTTTTTTAGCACTATGAGAAAATAGAGATAAACAATACAAGAAAAGGAAGAGGAAGTTGACACCTGATCCCATTACCCAATGAAATCACTATGAACACTTGTGTGTATTCTTTCAGACTCTTTTGGTGGTGGTTACTATGAAAAGGAAAAGGAAACAGGAAAAAACTGGTATCCTCATGCACTGCTTCTTGGAGGGTGCATTGGTAAAGCCTTTATTAGAAGGCAACTTTGCAAGATCATTAAAAATAATAATAATGCACCTCCCCTTTCACTCAGCAATTCCGCTTCTAGAAATCCATCCCCTGGAAGCAACAACGAAGGTAGTAGGTACATAGATTCAAAGTGCCAGCACCCACTACTCACAAAGCAAAGACTTGGGACCAACCCAAATGTCCATCAATGACAGACTGGATTAAGAAAATGTGGCATATATACACCATGAAATACTATGCAGCCATAAAAAAGGATGAGTTCATGTCCTTTGCAGGGACATAGATGAAGCCGGAAACCATCATTCTCAGCAAACTATCACAAGGACAGAAAACCAAACACCACATGTGGGTTTTGAACAATAGGTGGGAATTGAACAATGAGATCACTTGGACACAGGGCAGGGAACATCACACACCAGGATGGGGAGCTGGGGGAGGGATAGGAGAAATACCTAATGTAAATGATGAGTTGATGGGTGCAGCAAACCAACATGGCACATGTATACCTATGTATCAAACCTGCGTGTTGTGCACATGTACCCTAGAACTTAAAGTATAATAATTTAAAAAAGAAAATATGGTACATATACATAATGGAGTACTATTCAGCCATAAAAAGAATGAGATCCTGTCATTTGCAAGGAGATTCCTGGCTAAGTGACATAAGCTAGGCCCAAAAAGACAAAGTGCCAGCACCTTTATACACATCTTAGGTAATTCAGTCAGTCCTCACAGCAACCTTACTTTATTTAATAACAGCTTTATTGAAATATAATTCATATACTAACTCAGTCCATTTAAACTGCTATAACAAAACGCCATAAACTGAATGGCTTATCAACAACAGAAATTTGTTTCTTACAGTTTTGGAGGCTGGGAAGTCCTAGATCAAAGCACCGGCAGATTCAGTGTCTATTGAGGGCCCACTTTCTGGTTTATAGACGGTGCCTTCTTGCTGTATCCTCACGATGGAAGGGGTGAAGGGTCTCTCTCCAGCCTTTTAAGTAATGGCAAAAATCTCATTCAGGAGGGCCCCACCCTTATGACCTAATCACTTCCAAAACCTCATCACATTAGTAATTCGGTTTCAAAAGATGAATTTCAGGGGGACGTAAATATTCAGACCATAGAACCTACCATACAATTCAACCATTTAAAGTATACAATTCAATGGCTTTTAGTATATTCACAGATAGGTACAACCATCACCACAGCAAATTTTAGAACATTTTTATCACCCCAAAAAGGAAACTTCATACCCATTAACACTCTCCATTTCCTCCCTTCCCACTCAACCCCAGCCCCTAAAAACCACTTATCTACTTTCTGTCATTATATATTTGGCAATTCTGGACATTTCATATAAATGGAATCATATAATATGTAGCTTTTTATGACTGACTTCTTGCACTTAGCGTAATGTTTCAAAGGTCATCCATGTTGGATCCTGTATCAGTACTTCATATCTTTTTAATGTGACATAATATTCCTGTGTGTGAATATGCCAAATTTTATTTATCTCTTCATTAGTTGATGAACAGTTGGGTTGTTTCCACCTTTTGGCTATTATGAATAATGCTGCTATGAACATTTCTAAACGAATTTTTGTGGCAACATGTGTTTTTATTTCTCTTGAGTATATACCTATGAGTGGAATTGCTGGGTTAAATTGTAACTCTGTGTTAACCTTTTGGGGAATGCACAGACTGTTTGCAAAGCAGCTGCATCATTTTATATTCCCACCAGCAGCACATGAGGATTCCAATTTCTCCACATCTTCTCCCACACTTGTCATCTATTTTTAAAAATTATATCCATCCCAGTGAGTGTAAAGTGCGTCTCATCATGGTTTTCATTTGCTTTTCCCTGATGGCTACAGGGAGATTATTACCATGACTTTCAATGTACAGATGAGGAAACTGAGGCACAGAGAGGGTAATTAATTTATATATCATGGCTTAGTAAGTGTCCAAAATTGTGTGTGTACAACAGTACATGCAGAAGGAAGTTCGCTGCAACACTATTTGTGAAAACAAAAATTAGAACTGTATGTTTACTAGCAGGGGTTTATCCCTGCAGAGAACCATTATGCAACTATCAAAGAATGAGGAAGGACCATTCATGCTGACACAGAATGAGTTCCAAGACATGTTGTTAGTGAAAAAAGCCAGCCACAGAATCATATGTACAGCACAAACCTGTTTGTATTAATACATATATGGATTGGAAGGCTCCTCACCAAACTGTTCACAATATCCCCTAAAATAAAAGCTCCATGAGAGCAGGGATTTTTGCCATTTGGCATATGGTTAATGGCTGTATTGCCAACCTTCAAACAGCACAGAATAACAGCTGAATCTGTTGTTAAATGAACAATTCCTTGAGACAGAGGAATGGAAGGCAGGAACATATGTAGATGAACCCATTTTATTCTGCAGATCCATGTCCTCTATACATGAATTCATGTAGTAGTTATATTATTTTTGACACAGAAAAAAATAATGAGGAATTCTTGAGGCCCTTAGCAAGAAAAAGATGAGGTCCCCAGAGAGTTGGTATATAACTGAGGAATGGCCTCAGTCTCTTCTGAGGATGCTGCGAGGACCCTCCTGGGCCACAGTGTCCCTCATTTCAAGTGAGTGCAGCTCTCACCCAACTGAGCTCCACCTCTTAGGGTTGAATTGGGGTTGATTAGCTGGTGGGGCAGACACAGGCCTGCTCCTGCCCTGCTGGACATCCCACCCTGATCAATAAGCCAGTCTTTCAGTTAACAGAAATCCAATGTTGGGTTGCTAGCAGTGAATCTTGTTTTCATGCCTGAGAAGATCTTAAAAATCAATAAGGATTAGAGGGACATGACCATGTACTGTTCGTTCTATTGTTTTTTCAATATTTGTTTAATTTTTCATTCCAGTTAAGCCCTCTGAAGAGGCCCAAGGATCAAGGGCTTCTTGTGAAACACAGACAGGTGCATACGTCACATCACTCAAGGCTAATGGCAGGTTAGTGAGTTGAGAGACAATTAGGGAAGGGACCAGGAGCTGTGGTTTGACTCTGTTTTTCCAGTCAAGTCAGGATAAAGGAATGATCTCTATTTTACAACAGGTGCAGATTAAAAAATTCAAACAGTGAAAATGGCAAGTTGCACCAAAAGTGAGGATTAGTGGAAGCCAGGAAAGAGATATGTAGGTTGGGTGGACAACAGGCTGCTCCTCACAGTTGAAGGGGATGTTATGGGTCTGATAATGTCTTCTCGATTTTTTTATGAGCAAGGTATCTCCACATTCTCTTACTCTAGCCCTTTTCTCCTGCCAAGAAGGCACAGAGCTAGGTGTTCAGTGGGGTATGGATTGGGCATTGTCTTTGACTTCCCTGACACAACTGTTCAAGTACCAAGTCCTATAGATTTCACTCCAAAATAACTTTCTATTACATCTATTTCTCTCCATCACCACTGTCATTGTTTTAGTTCAAGTCACCATCACCTTGAGTCTGGATGTGTACGGTTGCTTCCTAAGCTGTCTTCCTGTCTTGAGGAAGAGTCCTGCTTCCCTCCACTTCTTTCTCCACACAGAGACTAAACTCAAGAGGCAGTGTTGCCTTGCGATTAGGGCAGCGTGGGCTGTGGAGCCAGGATGCCTGGGCTCGAATCCTGACTCTTCCAGATACGTGACCTTGAGCAGATGAATTCACACTTCTGTGCCTTGGCTGGCTTCTCTTATAAATAGAGGTGCTAATCTGCACATACTTGATAAAGTCACGGTGAGGATTAGGCGAACTCATATAGATGAAGCGCTTAAAACAGGGGCTGCCAGATCCTAGCAACTGCACACATGTGAGCCAGCATCTTTCTTTTTTATTTTTATTTTTATTTTGAGACAGAGTCACGCTCTGTCACCCAGGCTAGAGTGCAATGCACTGCAACCTCCACCTCACTGCAAGCTCCACCTCCCAGGCTCAAGCCTCAGCCTCCCGAGTAGCTGGGATTACAGGTGCCCGCCACCATGCCCAGCTAATTTTTTGTATGTTTAGTAGAGATGGGGTTTCGCCATGTTGCCTAGGCTGGTCTCGAACTCCTGAGCTCAGGTGATCTGCCTGCCTTGGCCTCCCAAAGTGCTGGGATAACAGGTGTGAGCCCCCGCACCCAGCTGAGCCAGCATCTTTCTGAAATGAAGCCCCCCTAGTTATGCCGTGGTTGGGACAGAGTCCAAACTCCCCCATGCTCCTTATAAAACTCTATAGGACCTGCCTACCTTTCTCTTCCCATCTCTTGGTGACTCTGCTTCACATTTGACACTCATGTTAAATGTCTTTTTGTTCCTCTAGCAAGACAGGCCAGCAGGCCTACACACAGGCTGTTCCCTCTCTGCCTAGTACATTCTCCCCAAAATTCTTCCCCATCCCCCCTTCAAGGATCACTCTTCCTCAGGTCTTAGAGGCTGTTTTCTTTAGAAGCATCCCTCATGCATCAAATTCTGATTAGAGGCCGTTCATTGTGTTCCTGTGGTACCCTTACCTCCCATCAATGCGCTTGCTACTTTGTATTTTCCAGTTTTTACTACAAAATATTTCACACAGAAAAGCCAAAAGCACAGTGCAATAACAGTACAGTAAACTCCCATATACTCCCAACAATTGGTAACGTTTTGCCATATTTGCTCATTCTCTTTCTGTCTCTCCTTCTCTCCCTCTGTATTTATTTGTTTCCAAGTAAATTACAGACATCATGATATTTCACTCCTAAATATTCCAGCTTGCATCTCCCCAAAAGAAAAAAAGATGAGGGGGTATTCTCCCACCTAAAACACAATAATTTCATCACACCTTGAAAAATTAATAATTCTCTAATATCACTGAATGCTTGGTCTACATTCAAATTTTCCCAGTCATTTTCCAATTCTCTCTTAGGGTCTTCCTGCTCCATTGCATTTGAATTGCTCTTTCATTGGCCCAAGGGCTCTGTAAGGAATGGAAGGTGTCCCCTCTGCTCTCCTCTCCCAGCACGCAGCTCAGGGCAGCCCCTCCGTATGTTTATTAAAAGAAAGGACAACCCCCCGACCCCCCATGCCCCACTTCCTCCAGCTGGGAAGGGTCCTCGGCCCCCTACACACACACTGACCCATCATGGCATAGCATCCCTTCTGTAGTTCAAGTCAGAAACCTGAAAGACATTCTAGACCAACCCCTCCCTCAGGTGGCTGCCACTGTCTCCAGCTTAACCCCTCCCCATTCCCATGATCTCAGCCAGGGCTTCGGTTCTGCCCTTCATCTTCCCTCACCCCTCTCCCTGAGCCTTGACACCTCTGATGCTCAAGTGTGTCCCCGTCCTGCCTCAGAGTTCCCTCTAAAAGACAAACCCACTCTGGTCACAACTCTGCTTCAGACCCTTCTGTGGCCCTCCCAGGGCCCAACCTGCCTACCAAGTTCCAATCTGGCAGCTCCTCCACCTTCTTCCTCCTCCCTCTTCTGACCCCTGCCCTCCCTTGACCCCGGCCTGTGCTTGAGCAGTTTAAAACCATCCATAGATCTCCAAGCACACCATGCTTTTCCATGCCTCCACGCCCTCTCCCTGAACCGCCCGCTTCCAGTGCTTTACCTTTCTCTGAGAACTGGAGAGAAGCTCAGACATCATTTTTCCCAGGGCCCATTCAATGACCTGCCCTTTCCTGGCAGAGAGCCCACAAAAGTCTTGGGCACAATAAATGCTTGTTAAATAATTGCTGAGTGGGTGAACAGAAATATCATCCTCCCCTTCCTCACTGGACGGAGACAGCTGCAGCTCCAGCCCATCCCAGGCCTGTGCCCTGGGCCCCAACTTCAGCCCGGCCCAGCCCAGCCCAGCTCTGCACGGCTGCCAGATGAACCTGACACAGCCTTGGCAGGCAGCCTCTGAACCACTGCCAGGCCCATATGTAGCTTTCCCTTTCCTAAGGAAGAATGGGCAATGACAGGCTTGGGCTTCTTTACTTGTAAAGAAAATAATTAAAAATCTAAACAAAAAAGAGGATCTTTTTTTCTTTTAAATAGCTTCATATTCGGAAGTCATCTTTAGGTTAAGTACCTCCCGGGAGCTAGAAGGTGAGATGATATGGCCCCTTCTGCCTTCAATAAAATTCTCAGAATGCAATATTGCTGATATAGTTTGAATGTTTGTCTCCTCTAAATCTCATGTTGAAATGCGATTGCCAGCATTGGAGGTGGGGTCTAGTGGGACATGCTTGGGTCACGGGGGCAGATCTTTCATGAATGACTTGGTGCTGCCCTGGTGATAA